>NC_068280.1:37859589-38459589 GCF_025860055.1 Xyrauchen texanus | reverse complement strand
GGCAGCCGCCCTAGGGACCGGGTTGAGATTGGACCAGTGAAGATCGACCAAATAGAACCATAAAAACGACTACGGGCCCAACAGGCAATGAAAAATTACAGAGTCCCCCCAAGCAGAGGTTCCCTGACAGGTTCTTTTGCACTAGGGCCTGTAAGATCCAAGTTACGCCACTGCATATAACAAATTATGAACAATCATAACATAAAGGAGTGTTACAGTAGCCTACCTTTCCAAGTGTATTCTACACATATTCAATAATATGCATTTACTGTATAGATGTAGGCATTACGAATACATTTTAATCATCACATGCCTACATTTTTACACCCTTACTATTATATAGCTTTAAAAATAAAAATTTGGGTGTTTAGGCTGATGTTTTGGGTGGCATTTTCACACTCTGGCAAATCTGTGGATACATCACTTTTTCAATGAATGAAAAAGAGCGGTGAGAACATTGTTTAAAATTCCTCCTTTTGTGTTCCATGAAAAAAGAAGTTCATAAATGTTTAGAAAGTCATGAATGTGAGAAAATAATAATAGAATTTTAATTTCTAATTGAAATTTTTATTTCTAAGTGAAATAGCTCACCCCTCCCCTCTTTCCCAGAAGCAACCAAGTAGGTATAGCTGCAGGCTGGAGACCTCCAAATGGGGGCAGAATCTCCAGGGTTACTCTAGAAGGGGAAATAGTTATTCCAAAAGGGGGTTGTATCAACTCCATAAGGGGGCATCACTTCAACAAAAGATTAGGGAAAGGGTTAGTTTAAGTGGCTCAATATGTCTTTAATGGTGTTTTGGAGCTCACGTCACTTTTTGGAGTACTGCCTGCAGCAATATCCTTCTCCAAGCAACTAACTGTTCAGGTAACATTTAGAGAGCTGATGCAGAGTGAAGAGGTCATGGTTTAAGTGCAAAACCTTTTAACTCTTAGATTGCAATCTTCATTAATCCCTGAGTGCTGGAGAGTCTACTAAAAGTCTATGGCTTTCCTTGGGGAAAGATTGGGCGAGTGCATATCTGGCTATTTCAGTTAATGAGGGTCTCTCTCACTTTAGCTTTAGGAGGCATCTTTCATGTGGAACAAGATGGAGTAAATTTTGCTTGGCTTTCTATTGAGTTCAGTTTCAGACAGCCTCTGGGCTCATTGGCTTGTCTGCATCCTGTTTTCTTCTCTCATCAGCAAGCAGCTTCAAAACATAACTGCTGGTGCCAATTGTTTTTCTATGGAGTTTGTATTGAGAGTCTTCTAAATAATTTATGTTGTAGTGTTGTGATATGTCAGAGTGGATAATAAATGTTTAAGTCTGCTTTCTTTGTACTGTGTGTTTTAGGAAATTAATTTCACTTATTGTTTGCGGTGTTTGTACTTTATTTGAAAAGGAATGTGTTTAAAGTCAACATATTTTGGCATTTGCTACCAATTTTACTTCTGTAATGTGACATATTTAGAAATGTAACAAAATATTAAATGATTAAAAAATTGGCTGTACTTACATTTATTCATTTGGCAGATGCTTTTATCCAAAGCAACTTACAAAAGAGCAAAACATAAGCAAATCATCTTAAGGAGACAGTGGTACAAAAGTGCCATATTACAAAGTTTCACTGGCATCAGAATAGTATTCAAAACATATACAAGTGCAATTATTATAATTTATTTGTTAGTGACTAGTTAAGTGCTCTTGGAAAAGATGCATTTAAAGTCGTTTTTTGAATACAGAGAGTGAGTCTGCTTCATGGATGGAGTTGGGGAGGTCATTCCATCAACATGGTATGATGAAGCTGAAAGTCTGAGAAAGTGTTTTGGTGCCTCTTTGTGTTGGTACAACAAGGCAACATTCCTTAGCCGACTTCTAGTGGGTGTGTAGCTCTGCAGAAATGATTTTAGGTATGTTGGAGTAGACCCAGTGACTGTTCTGTATGCCAGCATCAGAGCCTTGAATTTGATGCATGCATCAACCAGTGAAGATTTACTCCAGTGGATATTTACAGTACTTGATTTTATCCATCAGGAATTGATTGGATTGTGAAAAGCAGGTGTTCCATACCACAATGGACCAGTTGTGGATATTTTTTTATTTGCAATAATATGCACCAGTGAATTGTGCACAATAAGACCAGGAATAATTATTAAAGTAAAAGTGTGTAATTCCTTGTTCCAATATGTTTACTAAATGTAATTACAAAATATTTTACAATCGAACAGATACTACCAGCTCAAATGAATACCAATGGTTGAGCAAACTAGTTGAGATGCTCAAACTAAAAGCAAAATGGTTTTATAGTGCCATAGAACCACATGGTTTAAACGTTTCAGGAAAATCAGCCTACAAATGGCTTACTTGTCTCTACATATTTAGCTAGGATAAGAGAATGTATTTTAAAACAAAAAATAAAGCTTTAAAAAGAAACAAGGGTCAGTTTCATGTTGACTTTAAGGCTATGGATTGTATCATTTTGTGAGAGTGTGTGTAGCCTGTGTGTGTGTGCCTGTCTACAGATAAACATATGTTTACTTTTTAATAACCCCTTTTCCCAGCTAACCTCCACCATCCTCTCTCTGGTCCCATTAGAAAATCATTATGCAGTTGTTAAACATCTTTAGAGACTGCACTCTCCATTTCCACCAATCCAGGTTTTATTCTCCAATTCTAGCATCTAAGCCAATGAAATCATCTCCAGAGACCCCCTGCAGCATAATGCCCTTTCATTCACACCTGACATGTGCTACTTAATTCATGGTCGATCCATAATCTCTGGCATTATGTCTCATATGAAGCAAAGAAAAGAGATTATGAGTAAAATTTATGTAGCATGACGTGGTACATCTGTTTCTGAATTGTAATATATCTGCACACTCAATAAATCATTCATGGGCTTTCCTTTCTTTTTTGCTCTTTTTGTTGAGCATACAGTGGGATTTGTAGACATTCTTTTCTTATGCTAAATATTAAGGCCCTAACCCTAATGACAGTGATTTATAATTTTTATTTATAGGTTTTAATGGGATTTAATATAAATACAGACTGTATAAAGCTGTTCATGTTGTAGTCTGAAATCCATAAGACAATTGTAATTTTCGAGCCATGGATTCCCTCTGGAATTTCCATTGGGGCTTTTTAGTGGTGTTTTTTGATTTATGAGTAAAATAAGGTCTGTGGTTGAAATTACTTGAAGAGACTGTTTGTTCTACAACATAAATTACACACAGTCAAACATACATTTTGAAGCTGATTTTTAACCACATGTTGGAGACAGATTGCTAAGGGACTACAACGGTTATATGCTCAGTCAAGTATACTTCTATGCTTTGATATAAGTGTTGGAGATTTCTGTCTTTTCTAATTCATATAGGCTTTGTGTATGCCACCCCAATGGCTACCCTATATAGAAAATAGCTGACTTCGTGTTGCCAAGATGGCCACTGAGTGAACTGATTTGCCTTAAAGGAACTTTTTTATCAGTTTATATATGGTGTCTCTGTCTCTCTGTGCTGAGCTAGCAGGCGTTGATGTTTGCACTCATAAAGTTAGTGAGAGTGTGTGTGAAAGTGATGTGTGTGTGAATCTCTGCAGGGGACAGGTGAAGCAGATGGCAGTGGCTGCTGGTTATGGTGTTTGGTGGATGGAGGAATTAGAAAACCCTCCTCCCTGAGTTTGTCTCTGTAACCAGTTGGAGCACCAAATAACAGTAGATGACCATGGGAGAGGATAACTTTGTAGTATCATAATTATGGTGCAGGTCATTCCAGACCCAAAACTGCACTTAGTAAAACATAGTGAAGGTCTATTCAGTTTTAACTCGAGTTACTACTTTGGTATTTTAGAATGTAGCTGTACTGACTGTATACCCCCTGGGCCTTATTTATAAAACAAATGTTTGATCATATTTGATCCTAAACTCCATTTGAAATTGTTCTTTTACAAATGTCAACTGAAAGGTATGGGTACAGATTTTAGATGTGCTTATAAACCAATACACCAGTGTGCGCAAAGTATAAATAACTTTTTCACATGCACTTGATATTGAATTCTGTCTCAAAGATGTGTAGTGGTGACTGAACAGGTGGACTGGGATTTATTTATTTGATTTAAATACTGCAACTCAGATTACAGCATCTGTGAATATCATCAAAAACTAACACGTGATGTCAGTACTTTCATAAAGTTTAATAGCATAAGTTGTATATAAATGCATAAATATATTCACGTTTAGCAGAGAAGTAGCCTAAATTTACAGTGCAAATTATGAAGACTATTGCTGCTGGATCATCAGGATTTCACTGCAGATGCTAGATAAGTCAAAACAAAGAGTTCTAGGATGAAAGTTTAACCTATTAATCAACCGATACACTAAAACTTGATTTTTAAACTTTGCCAATTATGTGTGGCTTTAAAAAGAAATAACTAATTGATTGGAAACATTTTAAAAAGCACATAAATACACAAGTTCACGGATCTTCTTTAGTGTGTCTGATATCAACATGCAGTAAAACAGATGAGAAACACTTTATTTTTATTCTTAAAATCTTTTTGCACTTTATTATTATGCAGTAACACAGACAAAATTACTGATTTACACAGTCATGAAATATAGACCCTCCACTCAAAGTCTGAACACAAGTGGTCAAAAGAAAAGCATTTAACCAGGTGTAGGCTAAATGGCTATGTGCCAGTTCACTTGTGATTGGATTGCCAAAAATGCATCTTTAATAATGAACAGGCACACACACACTGCATATGCTACACAGCACGTGCTAGTTAGCAATGTGCATACCTTCATAGAAAACACTTGTTTCGAATTTTAGAACTAGCCATGTTGTCCGCCAGTCACGTCCCCCTTTCACAAGTTAATTTGCCCATATAATCTTTAAGCTATTAAGGTTAAAACTTAATTGCTGTCCACGGTGGAGGGGCTCGAGGAAGCAGCTTCAACTCGAGCTCTGAAGTCTGGCTTGGAAGTATGGAAGAATCCCCCAAAAGGAGTAAATTGAAAGGGACAAAATATATGGCGAGGGATGGAGGTTGTCTAGTTTCTGCAGGAGCTGTGAGTGGGGCACTGTAGCGCATTGGCGTTTTGTAGGGGAGCTGGACTGAGTTGAATGCTGGGATGCATTATGTTGCTGCGTTTTTCTATTTGTAGACAGGAATGAAGTACTGCAGTGGCAGTGTCAACTGGGCTGCATAAAATTCGAAAGGCTAACACATCTCACCGCTGTGTTTATCGACCTATAGTTATGAGCAGGCGCTGCTGCTGCTTAGGCTGGACCGGCATCTCACTTCTATATCCAACATGTGGGGCTATGAGTGGGGTACTGCTGCGGCAATTTCATTTTTAAAGGTGCTCCGGCGGGAGCTGCGTTTGGTAAGCGTGTCCCAGCGATGCATTCAGGATGAAAGCTGTGATTGAGGTACTGCTGCGGCAGTGAGAGGTGGGAAGCTCGTGGGAGCTGCATTAGGATTTCGGAAGCTTAGCGCTGGGATGCATCTTACCTCTGCGTTTATCGACCAAGTGATGTGAGCGAGCACTGCTGCGGCAGACACTCTGAAATTGCTTCTGCGAGAGCAGTGTTTGGACTGGAGGGTTTAAATTTGTTATGCTGGACAACGTCTCGCAGCAGCGTCCATGACAGGGAGCCCATGAGTCAAAGGTAAATGTGCTCTCAAATGTCAAAGAGGGGAAGGAGATCCTCATCCCCAGTGGAACAGGCTGAACGACATCCAAAGCAAAACCTCCCAGCATCAGAAATAGGGATCCTAAGGTATGTAGATAAGAAGCATAGCTACATTCCTTCCACCGCGAGGGCCTGGATTGCATAAGGAGAATGAGGACCCGCTGTGCTCAGGGGACAAACAAATCCTGTTACCTCCAGTCCACTGTTCACATAGGAGGGCCCACACTGTGATCCGAAGGGAGATAATCCATCGTTGAGAACATGAAGGATCACAATGCAATTCGGAAGGGGAGAGCCTCCATGGCGCCTGAATGAAGGGCTCACACTGGGATTCGAACGGGAGAGCTCCTGCTGTGCTTCAAAAGGGAAAGCCCCATATATATAAACAGGAAAGCTCACTCTGCCATCGAACGGGAGAGCCCACACAGCGATTCGAAAGGGAGAGTCCACGGCAAGTGTGGTAGCTCACACGCACTCAAACAGGAGGGCCCTTGCTGCATCCAGATGGATACAAGCCCTGCAGGGCTAGCTTAGCGGCATGGTGCGTAATAGTAGAGAGGTGTGGTCTGAGCCTAAAAAGATGTGAGCATTTGGTGTGCTTGTCTGATGTGATGCAGGTTGGATTGAACGTAAGTTTTGGTTTTCGGCTGTAGTAGCGACCCCTATGCGGAAGGAATGGGAAGAGAAATGTTTGGTAGGAATGCTGGAACTGTGGAGGATGATTTTTAGATTTTTTTAAAAACAATGTCTAGACACAGAGGGGTTCGTCGACAAATAGAGGGTTGAGCGGAGAGGTGATGTGAGAGTTTCTCTGGAGTCGAAAAAAGGCTAGAGACTGGTATGGCTGAATGGGGGTTGGCAGATTGAAAATTAAAACTGAATGTCCGTGTTTTAGTTGGTTAGTTTTACTCTGTTTGATGTTGAAACGGATTATGTGGTTTAAGAATTGAAGGTTGGAGAAGTTGGGATGGATGGATGGCTGGGTTGAAAGTGGAGTTGATGGTTAGTTCTGAGACTCACCATCGGCATGAATGCCAAATTTAACATAGTACCTAAGGTTCTTGTTTTGTTGGGGAAAAATAAACTGGAGCGAAAAGTAGATAAACATGTGCTTATGATGTTGATGGTTAGTTGTTGTCTGGTGTCGGGACGGATGGGATTAGTTTTTTTGTAAACCCTTGATAAGGAGATATACTGTATCTGGGGGTTTGTAATGGTAGGGCATTGTTGGCTGTGGATGAGTTTAAAGAAGAAATGTACACCACTGAGGAAGTCTTTGATTATTCCTGGCTGAATTAATTTGGTATTATGGAGGTGAGCGATATGGAGAGGAGGGATAAAATCTGGAAGTAACCTTTAAGTTGTTAACCTTAAAGGTTAAGTTGTATGCTCTGTGGAATTTATTGAAGGCTCAGTAAATTTGGAGTGTTCTGGGAGAGACGGCTTGTAGTATTGAACCCATAGATAGGGTGTGGAGATGTCTAAGAGGGTGGTCTAAAGGAATATGAGCTCTGAATGGGGACAAATTGGAGTTGGGTTGGTTTCTGCTTCCTGAGCCAATGGGATATGAAAAAATGGGATATGGTAATAATTTTCGTGACCTGCAATATGTTCAGCTTTGATGATGAATTGGTTGTGGGCAGAAATCAAAATAAGGTGTCTCAGAAGGTGCATGATTTTTGGAGCATTTGAACGGCTTTTGTTAATGCAGTGGGCTGTGGCTGAATTATCACATTGGAACAAAATGTTTTTTGTTGACCATTCGGATCCCCATAGATGGGCTGCTACGAGGATGGGACACAGCTCTAATAGGGCGGTTGATTCGGCAGACTGGGAGGGAGAGGTGAGCATGGGTGGTCAGGTCGAGGGTAACCAGCATCATTTGTGGTAACCTCCGCAACCTATGGAGGGGTGATGTCGCAAGGTTGGGACAAAATATGGTTGTAGAAAAAGGTTAGCCCATTCCATTGCTTTAGGAGCATGGTCCACAGATTCAAATCTGCCTGGCAGAGGGGGCTTAAATAAATGAGGTTTTCTAGACCTGGAACTGAGGTCGCAAGTATAAGCAGGTAGAAAATGAAAGGCCAGCCTTGGGGAATTATGCGAATAGCGTAATTTAAGTGGCCTACGAAAGAAAGAGAATCACACTTGCTGCAATAGTTTGCTTCTAACAGATTGGATGGAATGCTGTATATGTTTTTATTAGGAAGGGAGGCTTGGAATTTGATGGAATCTTGGAGAATTCCGAGGAATTCCAGTGATGTATATGGGCCCAAGTTTTTTTATGGTGTGAAGGGAACTCCTAGTTAAATATTTTGCTGCAGGAAAATGTGTTGGGGAAATAATGAGGTAGTCTAGGAGATAAATGAGGTTTGGGATTGCATAATTGTTTTGTAGAATCCAGCAGAGGGCTTCGGAGAGCATGTATATTTTGGGACTGCTTTTGCAGCCGAAAGTCAAATGGACTGCAAAGTAGCATTGATCGCCAGTGAATGCCAAACAGGGGACATGATGGTGTAATGGCGAGAATGAGGAGATGAAGTCTGGGAAGAATGGGAATGAGACACGGTTAAAGCTGGCTGCCTTGAAGGAGGAGAGAGCGGTCTTCTGGAGCGTGGTTTGTAGGAGTGCTGGATTTTGCGGCTTGAACGCTCAGAAGGGGTATGTGTGCTTGGAAAAGGAGGATACAATCTTCCATATGAGGAGACTGTTGGTGTCTCAGGAAGAAAAGAGAGTTCCTCATCTGACTGGAATAGCTGGATTTCTGGGAGGTTGGACATGTTTCAGGGATGGAATGACCAAATGCTGGAAGCATCTGAGACCTAAGAAAGGTAAGCAGCTGCATATATTCTCTGGCAGTTAATTGAAAAATTACATTATATTTTTTACTGTGAACTTCTTCTTTAGTATTACAGGAGTGGGCCCAGAGTGGATGGTTCACTGTTTGTATGACTCTGCTTGTCTGCAATGAAAATGGTAGGGATTTAAAAAATCTTTCATTTTGATTTTAATGAATTGTCCAGTAACCATTTTTGCAGTTACAACTTTTAGTGCATTTTTTTATATAAGTGAGATGTTTAATTATTTTTACTCAACAAAGGAAAGAACCAACATGGATTTGGCTTGTTTTGGAACTATTTTCACCAGCAGAGAGGAAATGCAAAAACTAGCTGGCCATTTTTTATCTGAACTGTAAGTTATTTAATATTATGTACTTGTTTGTTGATCTGTTAGCAATTAAAATATCACACTGTAAATTGTGCTGTTTTTATGCTGTTGTTCAAAACAACAGCACTCTTGCTCGTGTGCTATCACTTTAATCTGGCAGAGCAATAAACAAGCACTATACTACCTATTAAATCTGAAACATTGTCTGTTTGATGAAACTATCAGAAAGTTAGAATGATTCTAGTACAAGTGTTGTACAGTGTTTTGCCCATCATAAATCTCCTCTATGAGACTGCAATCCATTAGATCCAGATCTGACTTTCTCAAAAGAGTTTGCCACTCTCTTGAGAAAAAACTAATCTCATTTTCGGATCAAAATATATTTAATCTGTGAGGCTGGTGTGAAGGAAGTAATTTGTCTTTTGTTCCCCATTATTCAACACACATTCGATGTACAATATCTAATGCATTTCAAATAGATATTCCTAATTGATGCTGGAAGCTTTAGACATAATCTGGATCAGTTATCCACAGTAATTCACTGTCACTCATCCCTTTTATCATTTGGATGTGTCTTTATTAAGATGATTCTGGCAATTGGCATGTACCTGACCTTAAACCTCCCTGTCATAGCTCTTTTTAGCATGAGATTTATTTGAGCAAATTAATGCAATCATTATTTGATTCCCAGTATGCATTCCATATTTCTCTCTATGTCCTCAAATGTCTTTCCCTTCCCTCCCCTTTTTAAATCCCACTCTCCAAAACACTGTTAAGTTAATTCAATTTGTATAATAAAGGTGATAAAAATATATTAGGAATGGACTGAACTCTTGAACTTGCTCTCTTTGCAGTGGACAGAGGTGCATTAAATTTCACAGAAACTTTGCCACCTCAGCAAAAATATTCCACCGTCTGTAACCCATACAGATGCCAGTGTCTGTCGGCTCCTCATGATGGGAGGAAAAGGAAAGAAAGAGAGACAGATTTGGTAGGTAGATGAACAGCATGTGATGTGAACACACACACATTCATGCCCAATAAATCTGAGCACACACTCATAAAATCAGAATGCCAATTTGAGGAGAATGTTGCTGAGCAAAGGCTGATTTATACTTCTGCATTGAACCTACAGTGTAGGCTCCACGTAGTGGCCAAAAAGTTGGTTTGCATTTAGTTCTGCGTTGGTATCTGCTTCGTTCTGTGACTACACAGACAAAACACCAATTATAAATTCATAAATAAACAAAAGGCATGTAATTCATGGATGGAAAAGTATTTATTAAATAATTGTAGATTAAAAATGTATGTGAACATGAATGTATGTGTATGTTCACAAAGTATGTGAACATGTAGAAATTATTTATAAATGTTGCCTTTATGGCAGGAGGCAAAAAAAAGAGATATGCTTGCAAGTAATTTAAATAATCTTCAATACATATTTTGCCAATCTTTTTGTTCTATGCTAAAAAAATTAATTTAAATTCAAATTAATTAATAGCTCTAACTCACTTGGTGAACACTAAATGGGTGTTTTAACCCTTAAATACATGGTAATTTGATCAAACACTCCCAAATATTCCCCAAATGTTCAGGTCTTTAGAGACCCAGCACTTTCAAAAAAGGATGTACAAAATGTCCAGATAGTGCAAAATTGTAAAAATATTTTCCAGACAATTAGAAAACAATCCAATAAAACCTATTTTGATGTGTTTTTTATGCAACAAATCAGGACAAATCCAGGATTTATTATTTTCACACTGAAATTTCATGATATGCAGCTGGCTATCAAACACCTATTGAGCTGCACATAACACACAATCTACACATGTGTACAATATGTGTAGCTTATGTGAATTTTATGTGCATCTTAAGTGCGTCTTATGTGTATTTTCTCAGGCACTTGAGTCTAAATAAATGCACAACTTGCATTTTTTCAGTAGAACACTTAAATGGCACACCTTCCTTGGTCTAGGGGTATGGGAAGGTGGGTAACAAATGTTTTGGAGAGAGTGCAAAAGTGATCCTGCCTCCAGGTCCCAGAGTAACCACAAATCACAACAATGTGTGATATAGTAAAATATAAAACATTTATTAAAGAAATCAATGGGATAAATGGAAAACTTCAGGAGTGGAACCAGCCAAAATATCAAACAAAATGCATTCTCCCTAAAGGGGTTTAAAAGTGACTTACCTATCAAAGAGAAAGAGAAAGAGAAAAAGAAAAGAAAACACAAATTACTTCCCTAACTCCCTCTCTATAAATAACCAAGAGAAAACAGAATCTTTTGAAATAAATGGCATCCACCTCCCTACTAAAGGATCCCACCACTCAAACAACTTAAATAGATTCAAAGTAAAGTAAAACTGGGGTAATAAACTTGTGTAACTGCAAATGACAGTTTGGTTAATCAACTCACACTTAAAGACAACTGACAAGACTGTTATCCTACTCACATTAACACAACAACAATTGTAACGCTGAGGCCAAACGATAGACTAACTAACACAGAACAAAACATTCTCTGTGTCTCTCACTGGTGAAGCCAGTTGTGGGCCTCTTGTACTCTCCATTCCTGGGCTGAGCCAATCAAGGGTGATGAACAACAGGTGAGTCTCATTATCCAGCTTAAATGGAGCGCGAAAGTGACAAAAAGAACACAGGGAGACACATCACACAATAAACCACATTGAAATATCACTATCAAAATGATATAATATACATCCCTTGGGAGAAAACAATATGTTGTGTAGATGCTTAAGAGTTGTTTTGTGTGTGAAAAAGAGAGAGAGAGAAACTTATTTATTGAGAATTAATAGAGGTTTGGCTTTATTCAGTGTTGCTGGTGTCATTACAGGTGAAACTCGAAAAATTAGAATATCGTGCAAAAGTTCATTAATTTCAGTAATTCAACTTAAAAGGTGAAACTAATATATTATATAGACTCATTACAAGCAAAGTAAGATATTTCAAGCCTTTATTTGATATAATTTTGATGATTATGGCTTACAGCTTATGAAAACCCCAAATTCAGAATCTCAGAAAATTAGAATATTGTGAAAAGGTTCAGTATTGTAGGCTCAAAGTGTCACACTCTAATCAGCTAAACACCTGCAAAGGGTTCCTGAGCCTTTAAATGGTCTCTCAGTCTGGTTCAGTTGAATTCACAATCATGGGGAAGACTGCTGACCTGACAGTTGTGCAGAAAACCATCATTGACACCCTCCACAAGGAGGGAAAGCCTCAAAAGGTAATTGCAAAAGAAGTTGGATGTTCTCAAAGTGCTGTATCAAAGCACATTAATAGAAAGTTAAGTGGAAGGGAAAAGTGTGGAAGAAAAAGGTGCACAAGCAGCAGGGATGACCGTAGCCTGGAGAGGATTGTCAGGAAAAGGCCATTCAAATGTGTGGGGAGCTTCACAAGGAGTGGACTGAGGCTTCAAATGTCATATTCCTCTTGTCAAGCCGCTCCTGAACAACAAACAACGTCAGAAGCGTCTTACCTGGGCTAAAGAAAAAAGAACTGGTCTGTTGCTCAGTGGTCCAAAGTCCTCTTTTCTGATGAGAGCAAATTTTGCATCTCATTTGGAAACCAAGGTCCCAGAGTCTGGAGGAAGAATGGAGAGGCACACAATCCAAGATGCTTGAAGTCCAGTGTGAAGTTTCCACAGTCTGTGTTGGTTTGGGGAGCCATGTCATCGGCTGGTGTTGGTCCACTGTGCTTTATTAAGTCCAGAGTCAATGCAGCCGTCTACCGGGACATTTTAGAGCACTTCATGCTTCCTTCAGCAGACAAGCTTTATGGAGATGCTGACTTCATTTTCCAGCAGGACTTGACACCTGCCCACACTGCCAAAAGTACCAAAACCTGGTTCAATGACCATGGTATTACTGTGCTTGATTGGCCAGCAAACTCGCTTGACCTGAACCCCATAGAGAATCTATGGGGCATTGCCAAGAGAAAGATGAGAGACATGAGACCAAACAATGCAGAAGTGCTGAAGGCCGCTATTGAAGCATCTTGGTCTTCCATAACACCTCAGCAGTGCCACAGGCTGATAGCATCCATGCCACGCCGCATTGAGGCAGTAATTAATGCAAAAGGGGCCCAAACCAAGTGAGTACATATGCATGATTATACTTTTCAGAGGGCCGACATTTCTGTATTTAAAATCCTTTTTTTTTATTGATTTCATGTAATATTCAAATTTTCTGAGATTCTGAATTTGGGGTTTTCATAAGCTGTATGCCATAATCATAAAAATTATATCAAATAAAGGTTTGAAATATCTTACTTTGCTTGTAATGAGTCTATATAATATATTAGTTTCACCTTTTAAGTTGAATTACTGAAATTAATGAACTTTTGCACGATATTCTAATTTTTCGAGTTTCACCTGTATTGTTTAATTTGCAGTCACCATTACGGTGATTAGTGTTAACATTGGTTAGTCACTTGAACATTTATAAAGTATGAAAATTAATTTATTTCATCCAGGACAGTATTGTTAAAAGAAAAACTAATCTTTATGAGGGAAATCATACTTATCAAATCAAAGAGTATAAAAGTAAAAAAAAAAAACCATTACCAAAGTGTATGAGCTTATTGATTAAAGTTTAGAAGTCACCCATTTCTTTTGTTTTATATCTTTATAATGCTGACAAAATGTGATAATAAAAGATAGAGAAATTTGTGATTGTTGTGTCATGGTGAACAGATTTGCCAATTAAACACATCCATCAAGACTCAGCATACAAAATTCATCAATGCTGACAATTAACAAACTCAATTTAAGAATCATGCTACAATGCATTGTGGGTGTCTTTATAGTACAGAACTCATTATTGGCACCCAGCATACATTGCGGCATGAATCTGAAAATGAGCTTGTTGATTATCCCCATTGTTGAGTTTTGTATGCTGAATGTTTATGTCTGTGTGTCTAATTGGCAAATTTGACCAATTGAATCTTGTAATGGTTAGGGATGGGCAGTACCAACAATTTCAAGACCAGTGTCGACAATACTGATAATTCAGTTAAATGTATTTTTTTGTGACTACTTGGGATAAAATGGGTAATTATAAATAATATTTTAGTCATTATTCAAGTGATTATTTTTTTTAGCCTAATCAGAAAATTATTAGTCTTCTTTTCTGTTTACCCTTACAAAAATTAACCATTTCACTATATTAACTATAGTTTAACTATGGTATTTAGTTAAATAAAAACAAAACAAAGCATAGTTACAATATTACTTTAGTAAAACCATGGTTAACTATGTTTTTAATTACTTATTAACAACAATTACACACAATTTTAAGAAATAAGAAATGTCACCTTTAGAAATTGTGTTATTTTAGCGTGAATTTACTCAAGAAGCAGTGGTGTAGTAGTGTCTAAAGAGGTTGGCATACTGTGAATTTATAAAAATTGCATGCACCTGATCTCTAAAATTTAGCTACATTTATATACAGTTCATGTAAAATATGTAAGAATGTACGTTTCTTGCTGGCATGGTGTAGAGTACACAGCTAAGAACATTGGTATGTTAACTTCATGTTAAATATGTATTTAAATTAATATGTGTCATTATTGTTCCTTTTATTAGGCTACTATGAAAATTGTTAATACTTTATTATTATTCTAACTAATAAACTAATTCATAATACGCAATAAACTGTTAAGCATTAATATGAGAGTAGTAATGTTCACGTTAACATGTTATATTGTATTACCATATATAACCTACATAAAAAATTCTGTTTTTTTATCATTATTATTTGTGTACTATTATGTGCTTTTCTGTGTAGAGTGAAACTGTTTTCCTACTTTGAAATATAAATGTAACTTATTTGATATCATGAGAAAAAGGCAACACGGACAGCAGTAAATGGCAAAAAAGGGGTGCAATAACATGCAGTATTTTCACAAAGTTTAAATGCATAAGTTAAATTAAAATATATATACGTATTTACGTTAAGCAGGGAAATAAATATGCAGTGAAAATTATAGTTTCTCCAGGGATGCTTGTGTATCAGACGCTGGAAATGGCCCGCCCCTTACTGAAATGGAAAATATGATTGGTTAGCAAATATCCAATCGCATCTGAAATTAACGTTCTGATTGGTGGATCAGCTCAGTCGGGCTGTCTGTCTTGCCAATGCTCCCCTTGTGAATCTCCCTGCATTTAGAGAGTATCTGTGTACACTTTTAAACTAATAATAATAAAACACAATTCAATTAGATTGAAAAAGTTACGGGTCAAAAGCCTACTTGTTGATCTGGCAGCCACATGTATCATCACTTATTTCAGGTGGGTATAAGCAAAATCCTAAAAGAGATAGGAGGGCATACGACGTATATGCCCTTGACTACACACGAGAAGCGGTTTATCTGATTTTCTATCATTACCTACAAGGCACGGACCCCTCTTGCTTGGACGAGTCTTGTAACGGTGCAAACGCTTGTCTGCTTGTGTTTTACAGCATTTATGAACTTTAAGATGAGTGGAAGAAGAAACCGTTCCCACCCTGCACAAGTATTTGCTAATATAGCCTAATCCATATATTTCACTTTGAAGCTTATTATTATTGTTCGTGGAAACCGAATAATAATGTCCCTATTTAAAAAAAAAAATTATAATTTAGAATCAATATTTATTTCGATATTTTTGATACAACATGGGAAGTATTGATACTTTTAGAATCGATACGCCCATCCCTAGGAATGGCAGAATTTGTTTACTTTCACTCAGAAAGTTTACATTAAACCATTTGTATTACCACATTTGATCTGTATTGTAAAATATGCCCATAAATAATGTGGATTTTATATTTTATATTTTTTGACATTCAGTTAACATTCAATGAGACATATTCTTCCAAACATATACTGTAAATCACAGTGTATCACCGCTGTTCTCACGAACAAAACTGCACTGGCTGGAAGAAATTCATATATGTGTTTTCCAATGTTAATCGCCATAATAGTGACTGCAAATTAAACAATTGCTACGTGTTGCTGAATGATGATGACTAAATGCAGCCGGTGCCAGCCAAACATCACTTCAGTCTATTATGATGGGCTTCAGAGGATTAACTGATGCCAACTCTAACCATAAGACATGGGATACTTCATATGCCATTGTCTGAACCTTGGATTTAGGATGGACCACATCGAACCTCACCGAAATTACCGGCCAGGTTGAACTGCGTTCCACATCCCTGATCTCTGCCTGCATCACCTCGGTCTATTGATGGACTACAATCTTTAAATGGAATTCATAGACTAACAATTGCCAACAAAAGCCTTCATCAGCCAATTAACAAGGACAATTGCATCTATGTGAACTTCTGCAGTTAATCCAGGATGGACTTCAAAGACATTGGTCATTAATCTTACAGTTCAAACTAAATCGATGTTTAAACACTGACCCTTAACACTTAGTTTAATAATTTTAAACCATGACTTTAACTATACATAAGTAATATTTACATTATATTCATGATGTTAGCCAGAGGGGAACTGGCCCCCACAGTGAGTCTGGTTTCTCCCAAGGTTATTTTTTCCTCCATTAATCAACATTTTATGGAGTTTTGTGTTCCTTGCCACAGTCACATTCAGCTTGCTCACTGGGGTTATTAATATAATTACTATTTAATTACTTATTTTTAAACATGATAAACAATCATATTTTATCTAATTACACAATGATGATTCATCGACATTATAGACATTCGTTTTATCGTCTGTTAATGCCTGATCTTTTGTAAAGCTGCTTTTTGTAACGTGTTGTGAAAGGCGCTATACAAATGGGAATATACAAAAGGCAATGACATAGGTTTGATGCAGAAGTATAAATCGGCCTTGAGTAGAGTGTCACAAATCAATCTTTTATGAGGTTCAATTATTGTCAGGAAGCTGCCTTAGTTGGCAACTGCCTAGGTAGATATGTAGCAAGGCAGCTCACTAGGTTTTAAAACAGGGCTAGACACACACTGTCCACAGACTGGACAAGGCACACACAAATAAACACACCCACTCACTGTGTGTGTTGAGGGTAACAGACAGGTTGATTGAGTGTATCCTAGTGGTTTATTGAGCCAACACTCCCACCCAGCTTGAGAGTGATGGAAAGCAATTTCATCTCTCTCTCTCATTCTCATTCTCAGGTGATGCATTTGTGTGGAGTGATTATGTTTGGTCTGAGTCGACGTCCATTTTCCCAGCAAGCTGTAATCAATAGAGATGACTGGTTTCTCACAGTCAGAGATGTTTCAGCCTTCTGGCCCTAATCTGGCTGGCTGCTCATGGAGCCTGTGGTCTCCATGATCTATGTGAAGAGAACCATCATCATATACCTGCTCTGAGTGATGAGCAGAGAAAATGGGAATGCATGTGAAATACAATTATAAGTGAGTCTAGGGGAGTCTTATCTATCGTAACTGATTTTAGAAATGCAAGCATTATACTTGATTATATTACATTATTTGTGCTGTCAGTCTATAACATTTTGAATCGCGATAAATCACATGTAGTTAATCGTGATTAAACACAGATTTTGAAGATGCTGAAATTTCACACCATATATACTCAAAATGCATTTATTTCCATCTTATGAAAGAAAACAAAACAATATGTAACAATTTAATGCTTTATAGACATTTTCCAAACAAAGACTTCCACAGTGTTAAAGATAGAAATGCACTAAAATAGCAACAATTCAAGTAACATTAAACATTTCCCAAAGTCTAATTGGGAGGTTGACTTTCTGAAAGAACTAGGACTCTATTTTCGTGCCGTCACAAAGTGCAAGTGGCCGTGGGTGGGAGAGTTTGTGCTATTGTGGGTGGAGGCACTCAAGCTGAGGGTGTATTGTATGTAATTGAAGTGGCACAATGGGCAATGCACAATTTGCTATTTTCCAGAAAAATATGGCATTGTGCTAAGATCTTACTATAATTCAGTTCCTGCATTTGCAGTTTTGAGATTTCACCAGCAGGAGGTGATACATTTAATGTCCAAATTCTGATAGTACAGAACATAAAATGATGTCCCTTCAATCGCTGTTGAAGACATTTGTTAAACTTTCTAAAGGTCATGGTTATTTCATTTCAATTATTATTTTTATTGTTATGTTTACATCTATTATTATTCTTGGATATTTACAATTGTATTTATGATTGAATTTTTCCTGGAAAGTTCCACCTGTCGTCATAGAGTGATTTTTATGTCACTAAAAATGGGACCGGTAAAAAAAGTTGCAGAACGTAAAATATTTTGATTTAGTATGATTTATTGTTATTTTTTTTTTACCACTTTGTTATTTTTATTATATTTTCATTTGGTTTGAAATGTAATTTGAATATAGAAATATTTTGGGTTTAATTTTTTGGTTTCAATAAATTAATAAAATTGTTTAAAATCAAAATCGACCCGTAGAAGTGAAGTGCGTGATAAAATCACTGTTAATGCTAGCCTAGATTTGTGTGTCAGTAGATGAAAATGATTAATAATAATGACTTAATTCGCATGATATGAGCACGAAGCGATCATCTGTGTTCCGCAACTGCTTTCGGGTCCTTGAATAACATATAACATGCGAGTTAAGGCAGGCGGTTGACTTTCGCCGGTTGACGCCCCCCTAGGGAGTTGGTGCCCTATGCAGACTGCATAGTCTGCTTATAGGGAGCAGCGTTACTGCTCCACAATATTAATCTGCCAGATGACTGTGACTATCAGCTTTGCTACAGCAATCTTAAATCAGTGCTCATGATCTCCATGCTTGATGCCAGCGTCAAATGGTGCTTTGAAATCCATGCTTGCAGACAAAAATTTCTGCGTTTTGGTGATTAAAATGTGCCTTACATAGGTCCCATCTGGGCTTGTTTTGTACATCTAATAGCACTAAGAGGTCATTTGTCCATCATATTAATACTGACAAGGAAGCACTGTTGTGTGTGTTTGTTTGTGGTGTGTGCATCAGTATCATGACTCCAGGTGGACACATTACAAAGGTTCCACCCTTCCAACAAGAGTTTATGCAGGTTTATGCTGTAATAACGGTAAATGATTTAATCGCGATTTAGAAAATTTTAAAACTTTTTATAATTAATCGCATGCGTGAACGTGTTAACTCTGAGAGCTCTAAATATTGTATTATATAATATTGTTTTTATGTATTTCCAGGTGCAATTTGTATATGTGAATGAAGGAAAAACAATGCCAGGCAAATGGGGGGAAAAATATGCAGACAAACATTGTATGCTATTTTGATGAAAAAACTATTCCAAAAAATTATGGAAAGATGACAGGAAAATGTTGTCCTTATGATAACATTAAAACTACTCAGTTTTATGTTTTATGCTTACATCTCTATACTCTCACGCAATATTACATATTTTCACACAATATACACACATTTTATTTGAGACATTTTGATAAAAAGTGGACACACTGTTTGTCTCGTGGCAAGTTGTGGCAAGTTACTAAAAGCTTCAAACTGTTTAGATGCTGCTGACCTTAGGCCTACCACTTTGCTGGCATTCACGTTTCATGGTGTTGTAGCACTCATGATTGATACTTCTCTTAAAGGATAGCTCACCCAAAAATCTAAATTCTCTCATCATTTACTCACCCTCATGGCATCCCAGATGTGTATGTATTTATTTCTTCTACTTCTTGTGGCCAGACATCTGAAGGTCCAAAAAGCAGATTAAAGCATCTAAAAGTAATCCATAAGACTCCAGTGGTAAAATCATATCTTCAGAACCAATATGATAGGTGTGGGTGAGAAACAGAACAATATTTAAGAATTTTTAACAACAAAGCTCCACTTTCACTTTCAGATGTGTTTTATATAATTGTTGGACCATTCACTTGCATTGAAAGATATATTCTGATATATTTTTCAAAATATCTTGATTTGTGTTCTGCAGAAGAAATCTTGGATGGCATGAGGTGATTATGAGAGAATTTTCATTTTTTTAGTCAAATATAACTTTAAGCTTTCATTATTATATTTCCCCATTCAAAGGCCAAAGGCAAATAATATAGTCTGTCCCACGTAACAAGTGCAAGTGTGCAAGTGTGTGAGCAAGCAATTCAGAGACTGAGAGAGAGGGAGCTGCACTGCTGCTCCGATCTGATCAGCTCCGATTACATTATTAAATTAGGAAAATTAAACCAAACAGATGAAATTGAATATAGCCTATGCATTACTACCGCGTAATAAAACAAAAAAGTTAAACGTCGTACTTAATTAATCATATGATTTCAAATGAGACCCCCAAGAATATGCAAAGTAGCTTTACTTGGGGTCTCCTGTTGCATTCATGGGGGTCTGAGACCCCCTTAGACTACCTGTAATTTGCACTATAATTAAGATTGAGATTACATACACAAACTATATGTGTACAAAGTATTCTTAAAGCTGAAATGTGTATTTTGTCACACATATTAAAATACTTTCTCCTATCTTAGCTTAATATACAGAGACAACTATAAGTAAATCATTTGTAGGCGGATTTCCCCCCAAAGTATAAAGGTTGTGCCTCTGTGGCGGTATCCAAATATTGCTCTGCTTGTTTGAGCATTCCAACCAGCTCAACAAAGCAACATTGGCTCAATCAACAGCATGAGTTTGGGGCGGGAGAATCTGTACTTCCAACCAGTGGAAGATGTGTTCAGGAAACCTGTTTGAAAACAGATTGATTATTTTTTTGGTGACTCTAGTGGCATAGAAATTACAAACTTCATATTTACGTGTTGATAATACAAAAAAGTTTTCAGTGAGAGTTTTTTTTTTCATACACCTACAGAAATTGCTTATTTCTAAAGGGTGTTTTTGTTGATAAGAAAGTTTGAGAGAGCAGCAGATTGCAAATGAGGTGAAACGGGGATGGGAGGCGATACAGGTTGTTAGAAAACAGGAAGGATGAGAGTGAAGACGGCATGAAGGGAGAGATGGAATGAGTTCATTAGTAACGGAGCAAATATTTCCACAGTAAGAGCTGAAATTCAATAAGTAGGTAATAAGGAGAGCAAAATAATACACGGGGTGTCTGTGTTTCCAATTACAGGCTGAAACAAACATTCACATACTTGCATATAAATAAGTTATCTACTTGTTCTGATGAATTTATTGGCTAATAAATCTAATGACTATAAAATTATATACCTGTGTAAAATTAAATCTTGATAATACCAGTATTGTAGAAAGAATTTGACATCATTTAACTCTGCTCACTACACCCACTCCCTCTCATCAGTATAAAAACAGCTCTCCATGAACGTGTATGTCTGAGTGTGTGTGTCCATGGTATCAAGTATCACAGTAGGAGGTCGATAGTATAGATCTGTTTAGGCTGAAGGATGCTGACACATAAATAGCGTGAAGCTGAGAGTGGGCTTTCCTTGAAGGGTGTGTGTGTGTGTGTGTGTGGTGTGTGTGTGTGTGTGTGTTCAACCTCCAGGCTGACATTCTTTGCCCCTCTGCCATTACTCAGTAAATGAGTATCAGAGCAAAGCTCTCAAACCTTGAATCCTACCAGTAACACACACGCACACACATAAAAACTATACACGCACTATTCCTGCACTTATCCTGATCAATGCTCTTTGGCCAGACAGTGGACGCAAGAGAGACAAACAGATCAAGAGAGAGAGAGAAATAAAAAACAAAATTGAAAATGGCTTGATGCCTTTGAATGATAATTTGAATCTCTGGCCTTTAGGTTACTATTTAGACTTCTTCAACTCTTGACATGCCGTATGACGCCTTCACTGAAAAGCCAGTCAGCATATTGATTGCTATATACTGTAGAGTGTGTTATATGGTTGTAGCTTAAGCATCATGTGAAAGACATCTACGGGAGATTAAAGATGCAGGGCACTTTCACAACAAGAGTTTTTGTGTTTGTTTGACATCAGAGTCAGTTTGAAACAGTGGTCTGGGGTAGGGCCGGATTATGACTTGCAAGGGTCCCGAGTCCAATTATCTTTCAGGGCCGTAAACGTCTTACCAAATTAGCTATACAAGTTGTTCTTACATTCACACATTAAATATATACAATATGGATGGCTTCAGACAGTTAAAATAATATGAGATAATAAAATGTATCAAAATCAAAATGTATATGTATTACCAAAAAAACTGTGGGCAAACCTCAGCCCTTCATTTAGCAAACAAACACAATCCAAGAAATTGTATGATCCATTAAACACACTAAATCTGCAGGCCCCAACAGTCTCTGGGTTCACATATCCCCCGTGAAAGGTGCGTTTTCGTTTCAACGGCCAACAGATTACACCTTTCGCTCTGCAAGTGTGAGTCGCAAGGCGACGTGTCACAGAAGCATCCCAGAGGTGGCAGTCAGTGGATAGTTTCGGCGTTGAGCCTATTTTTGCCGCGCGGCTCACGCTGAGCTCAGCGGCTCTGGGTGCAGCATAACACTAACATAATCAGGAGATTATAGAAAAGACACAAAAGCAAAGCAAAATTATTCAAACCAAACCTACTGTATAGTACACTACAATTTATATGCCTGCATGTAATTAAACTCAATAAAATAACTTAATATAGGATTGAATTAATAAACTGCCTGACCTTTTGCCATTCTGTATATATAGGCGTACAGTTTAGACACAACAATAACCAATCAGTAAGTGTGCTGATAAAGATGAAGTGCACATGACTGCCCGCTGTTGTCCTTGAAGCAACAATAACATCAGCTTATTATGACCTTATTAAATTAAAAACAATTGGTGTAGGACCCCATAGACAACTTTATTTTCTGCGCAGAGGCACTGCTGTTTCTCGCGGAAGATAAGCGGCAAATGTGAACGTTCAACGTAAAAATAATTTTGATTTTGCATTCTTACAAAACATTAATATATCAAAACTAAATATCAATCTCCATTGTTTATTACTAAACACATACAATAGAATCATAACAGATTCAATATGTCAGCACACTTTTTACTCTTGAAATATTTCTCAGTAGTAGGTGGTAGGATTATTTTTAAAAGTTGTATAGCCACATACATTATGGTCTTGGCAACAAAAAAACTTATTTTAACCTTTTTACTGTTATTGTTCAGGGAAAAAGTTAAAGTAAGCTGAACTTTTGCATAACATAGACAACAACATTTACAAGGTCACTGTTGATCTTTTGTCCACAAGGGGTTAGTGGTCACAATGAAACCTGCCATTAAATCAGTGACATTCATGTGATTATTCCTGATAGAATATTGTAAATAAAGAGGGTTCCCCTTCTGCCACTCAAGCGACATTATGTCGATGTAGTTATACTAGAAGTTGCTCTTGGGAGCCCCAAACACCTCTGATATTTGAGTAAAGGCCAATGAGAATTGGCAAGTGGAATTTGCATGCCGCTTCCCCGGACATACGGGTATAAATGGAGCTGGCTGCAACTACTCATTCATATTGTTTCTTTGGACCCGAGTGGTTGTGTGTCAGTGAGCTGAATTCCACCGCTGGTCCATTCACCTCTAAATGAAGAAGCATATGCTGTTGGATATACGGCACATTCCAGCGGCTTTCTCTCCTTCTGCACAATCAGTGCAAAGTACGCCCCTATCTATTAGAGCAAAACACAGAGCGTCTTTTTAAAGATGCATCTTTTTAAAGTTGCCCTTCTGTCTATGTGTATTTCCTGGATACTGTCATTATCTCTCCGCCTCTGACGGCCATTGCTCATGTGTCTGGGCAGTGATCACACTGAGGCAGCGTTCGCGAATGGTTCATGTTCATGCCGGTGGAAAGCCGCTCCCTGCGCCGTGCCTTCTACCTACGAGCATGCTTTTCAAAACCAGCATGCTCGTTTGCCCCCGTCGAAATCCAAGATGAGACCAGCTCGCCTCACGGCCAGCTCAACGTCTCTTTCGGAGAGCACACTGGTGGTCTCAGACACAGAGGACTCGACTGGGCTGCCACCTTTGTGTCTGCCCAGCCAGTCTGAAGCCGACTCTGAGCTGACCGCTATGCTTGATTGGTTCCTGGGTTTGAGGTGCCGCTCACTGCCGCTGTTCTACCCGAACCCGACTTCACAGTTCTTCCACTCTCACTACCCTCGATGGCGGGGCAGCCCATGGGTGCCGCCACCTGGCGGGATCTCCCGGCACTCCCCTCCAGGGCTGGTAGGACTACGTCGTCTCTGGCAACCAAACCCTACAGTGCCGCTGGACAGGCCACCTCTGCCCTGCATGCCATGGCCCTCCTGCAAGTTCAACAGGCCAAATCTGCGGCTGGCGTGGCCTGTTCCCATGCTAGTTACATCTCTTCCCCCCTCAGGGATGTGGGGAACTACATGACATCTTTTGGGGCTTTGGGGGAGGCTACGTGCAGACTGATCCACCTGCTATTACGCACGCAGCAGCTTGCTTGCACCTGCATTGGCGGTTCACAGTTCGGCTGTTGTGGCATTTTTGTATAGGGACCCCTCGTGTCACTACATCGACACAACATCGAGTGAGTGACAAAAGGGGAACATCTCGGTTACTGTTGTAACTTCCGTTCCCTGACGGAGGGAACGAGGCGTTGTGTACCTCTTGCCACAATACTGTACTACACGCTGGAATGTCCGGGACCCTGTCTCTGCTCCTCAGCACAAAATCTGAATGAGTGGTTGCAGCCAGCTCCTTTTATACCCATATGTCTGGGGGAATGGCATGCAAGTTCCACTCGCCAATTCTCATTGGCCTTTTCTCAAAATCAGAGGTGTTTGGGGCTCCCAAGAGTGACTTCTAGTGTTACCCATCAGGGAATGGAGGTTACAACAGTAACTGAGACTAGATGTTTGAAATCAGCATACAAAACCAATACTAAAGAAAACAAACATTTGTGTAATTAGGCTTTTAACTCAAAAACTTTTAGTTACCTAAAAAAAGGCTTACAAATTCAGCCTATTCTTGTAAGTAAAAAAAAAGAAATAATAATTTAATTAAATCATAATTGCATAATAGTAATAATAATATTAATATGATGATTATTATTATTATTATTATTATTATTACTAGGCTATTATTGTGAAAAGGAATATACAGAGCATATTGTATTAATAGAAACTATACATGTATGAGTAACATTTAAAAATTGGCGTTTCATTTAGTTTGACACACTTCTGGTCTAAGTCCCGCCCACATCCGGTTCTATCCGAATACAGAGACAAATACAGATAATTTTGTCATATGAACATATACAGATACAGATGCAGATAATGGATTCGCTGCACACCCCTAGTAATTTTTTGCACACCCCTGTTTTAATCTTTGCGTTCCAACCACGTGTATTTTAGGTAAAAAAAATGTGTAGCTGATGTGAAATTCTAATCAGTGACAGCTTGTATCATTATTACATACATTATGCAATTTTATGACATCATATGCTAGAATGTGGAATTTGTACATTTTTAAACTGTTAAAATGTGATTAAAATAATGGGAAAAAAAAATACAAATTTAGTGTTGCAATGCAATGTACAAATTGGATAAACTTTATTGTAAATGTCCCATTGTAACATGAACTAATTTGAAAATACCTGTCAAAACCACTATAATTCATATAGTCATATGAATCAAAACAGAAAACTACCAAACAAATTCTTTCAAATATACACTAATTTATTAAATATGTTTATTTGTATTTATTTATTTATTTTATGGTTGGTCTTTTACTTATTAATCCAAACAACTGTATAATACTTAATACTAACTCCCTTCTAAGACTTTACCCTCTGCTGTGAGAACTTCAGGGGATGAAAGGTGCAACATTCATTCGACTGTAAGATCTTTGAAAATTTCAAACTAAAATCGTCAAACCTCATGCTTTTAAAAATATTCTAAAATGTAATACTATAGCATTTGTCAATCCAACATTAAAGTTAGTCATGGCATGCAGTTATAACATTAAATAATACAATACACTTTTTTTATTTTCTACAGCACCATTCATACAAAGAATAAAGCTCAAAGAGTGGGACATTTTTCTAATTAGAAACAGGAAGAAAAAGGGTCCTTCCTTACACTGCAGCCCAGGGCCCTGGCCCTATTGGACCATTCCGTAACTCATCTATGGTCTGGTGTACGGTCCATATGGACTTCAGGACGCTTTGTAATTGGTATGAACACAATCGAGCCTTCCTTGCAGAAAAGAACAACCTTCTTTTTTTTTAAATGCTGCACAACTATCGATGAAATATAATGTCCTTGTTATGCACAACTCATTGCTGCTTGTCTCCACAGAAATTGCCTTTAACGAGCAGCTCCTAGCTACAGTAGTTACCTAACTACAGTTGTAAACAGCTGCCACTGGTAATTGCGGTAATGGTGCCGATGTACCATGGTTTGGAACAAAATAATCAAGTCAAACTAAGTTTGGACCAAGCTAACAAAACAAAGTGAGAAAATATTATATCACAATTCCAGTGGGTCAAACGTTTACATACTCTAAGTTAACTGTGCCTTTAAGCAATTTGAAAATCCAGAAAAGGATTTCAAGCCTTTAGACAATTAGTTTCTGATAGGAGGTGTACTGATTTGGAGGTGCACCTCTGGATGTATTTTCAGGCCTACCTTCAAACTCTGTGCCTAATTGCTGGTAGAATGGGCTCGTAGCCCTGCAGGAGGCAGCATGTGAAGGGCGTGATATGCTATCGCTATGGCCCAGTGGGTGATCCTCTGCTTGGAGACAGCGCTTCCTTTCCACTGTCCACCAAAGCAGACAAATAGCTGCACAGAGGAGGACCAAGGTGGGGTTTCACGGTGGGGCAGAGCCTGAGGTGCCACGTTGAAGGGGTATGAGCCCTGTGGCCATGCTGAGTCGAGGGACATCAAAGCACTTACCTGGCTCTTGATACCCACCAGAGGATCGGTTGCGGAGGGGGGAGGAGGTACATCATCCCCGCAGTCTGTTGAAACCGTCCGGGTATGGGCATATTTGTGCCACAGCTGGGTGCGCAGGGGCTTGGGGGCTGGCGCTGGAGTGCCAGACCTGCCAAAGTGGAATGGTGAATGGTGGTCATAATGACAGCCGTGCACACTGGATGTGACCCAGGGAATAAGGAAACTGCTCTTTTGTTGAACTTTTGGGTACTGCAGTTACTTGAGCGTGTGGCAAAATTAAATGAAAACAAAACAAAAGATTCTCCTCCTGGCCCTCCACTGGGGGATGGAGTGGGCTGTTCACCAGCTCTGGAACAGCGGGTCTACTCATCCCTGGGTCGCCCGTCTCATGGACGCTTCGAAGTCTTCCTCAGGTACTTGGTGGCCGGCCGTTAGACAAGTGGCGTCTGCTTCCAGCGGTGGGCTATTTTAAAACCATTGGCCTTTTATCAAACCTTTAATCAGAGGTGTCTTGAGCTCCCAAGAGTGACCCCTAGTGTCACTTCATCGACACAACATCGAGTGTGTGACAGATAGGGAACTGAGTTTAAATGTATTTGACTAAGGTGTATGTAAACTTCTGACTTCAACTGTAAGACTGTTTTAACAATGTTAGGGTTGTGTGTTAGTGTAGTGGTTAATGATTTGGGTTGGTGAATAAATGTTGCAGGCTTGAACCCTAGAAGAAGCAATAAATAAGCAATCTGAATTATTACAGGGACAATCTTAAAACCTGGGGTTAAGCACCATGCTCAAGGCCACATTTTAAGATTGTCCCTGTAATAATTCAGATGAGAAGACCAAATTAAACCAGTTAGAATTTCCATGCTGGTTCAGGCTGAAGGTATAGTTCACCAAAAAAAGGTTAATCTCTCATCATCTCATCTTCCTCACTCTTATTTGGGATTAAAAACAAAATGTTTTACCTTTTGGTTAGTTCTTATCAGAAAGAGTATTTTTTTTTTTAAGTACTTTATTTCGGTCAGAATGAAATAAAAGAAGAAAAGAATGTTCAAATATGTCCTTTATAAATGACAATACTCTGTGCTTAGGGTGGGTGATATACCAGTTGCCAGATCTTGCAATAGAAACAAGCAACCTGGTCTTGAAAAATATCCCCAGAGTAAGCAACATGCCCCACCAAAATAAATGAAAATACGCAGTCCAATCTTTTACCATGTGGGGGATTGATCAGCATCCAAAATCGTAACAAGCATTTAATAGTAGCCTGTATATAAAAGAATGTTGTTTCAAAAAACGTATCCTTAATATGAAATATATCCCCAAAATTAATTAAATATTTAAAATACACAACAAAATTAAATCTATGTGCATATATGTTGTCATTCTAGGCTATATAGTTGTCAAAAAGTTCTTCAGAATGCCTGTCACGGAAGGTTATATTCATAATGTGCAAAGAAATGTGTGGTTCAGCGGTTTCCAACTGAACCAAAGCACATGCTTATCATGTTCTACTAAAAAGAGAGAAGCCTTGTTTTTTGTTTTTTTCAGGTAACCGGAAGAGGTGTTTGCCCAAACTTTACTGTGGTTAAGCCTTGTTCTTTGGTTTCATTAAAAAAAAAATATCAAAATAATGCTATTAACCAGTATCAAAAATTACATTTTCACTCTGTAACAATAGAAAGGGACCCATTTTCATTTACATTGTGTAGCATTTTTTGTTTTTGTTCCTTGAATGGTTTCAGACCCTTATGATGTCTCAAAATTGTATTTCTTTCTTCTTCTGCTGAACGCAAACAATGATATTTTGAAGGATGTTTGATGTGTTTTTGTCCATACAATGCAAGTTAATGGGGTCCAAAATTTTCAAGCACCAAAAAGGACATTAAAGTAGAGAAAAGGTAATTCATATGACTCAAGTGGTTGAATCCATGTGTTATGAAGCGATACAATCAGATTTGGGTGAGAAACGAACTCCTTATTTACCATAGATCTTCACAGCACCTTGGTGCGTTCATGAGAGAAGCTTGTTTACACTTCCCAGCGTACAGTATGTATGTACAGAAAGTCTATCTAGTTAAGCTAGTTAAAAAGTCTAATGTAGACACCAGAATCCAACATACAACATATTCTGGTCTAAGGGGATCTATAATACCTGGAGAGAGCTAATATTTAGTATTCCCATTCATCTCAAAGGCGGTTGCTTGGCTGGCGCACAGAAAAGTATGGAAGTATGCTATTTAAATTCTGCCATCTTTACTCATGGACAATCAGTCCCAAGACCATTTTTGTGTCAATAATCTAAGCCATAAATACCTAATGACTAATTAGTTGCAGGAAAATGACACCATGACAATGCTGATTTGCTGATGGCACCACAAGAACATGCACAGTCCTAAGCTAACCTTTTTATTTCCTCTGAATACACAGCTACTTTTTGAATGGTTATAGAATCTACCAGCACGGGCTAACTTTCAAAAGCTAACCAACCAGCCAAACCCTAACCTATTTTGCTGGTCTGTTCAGCAGGAAAGTGTTCAGATAAAAATATCTGTGAAATGGCAACTTAATATTTACACATCAACCACTAACCACTACTCTTCTCCATTCAATGTGTATTTGTAAAGCAGTCATTTCTCCTTACCTCGCCTTTAATTGTGTCCATTCCTCTTCAACTTGCAGTGCTTGGCATCCACCACAGCAAATTTACCCAAACATCTTGTCTCCCCATGCCCTTGGGGCAGTTTATTCTTGCCCAGCGCCGACTGCTTTGATGGATGTTTCAAAAGCTGATGGGAATGAGTCAGATGTCTACAATGTTGGAATCTCTCAGTGGTCTCCTTGCTGATGAACTATCCTGTGGTTCTACTCACCACAGGAACACTAAACATACTCCGGCAGTCAGCCATGGTGTGGTCACTCCCAGCTTTCTCTCATCATTAGATTTCATGCCAGCTCATGGCTCTCGTGTTATAACGTTAGCTAATATATGTTGACCTGAGGGTTGTTGACTTTCAGTCTTTTTCTTTTGCCTCCAGGTCATTTGATTACACTCTACTTTCTGTTTCCAGGTTATTAGATTAAGGTTTGTTAGCACATCAGGACCACACTATGGTTTCTTGCCAGGCTAATATGATATACACAACTCCATCTGTCACCGCTCAGTGCACCTCTCCTTACTCCTGGAGTTCTGCCACCATCCTTGAGCCTCTGCGTCTGGTTTCATCACTTCCTGGTGGTTCACATTATGCTCATTCAGGGTGATCTCATTAGTTTTTGTAGATATTTGTGCATAATGTTTAGAGACACAACCTTTTTGATGCACAAGTTGCATGGGCTATTTTTGACACTTTTAAGTCTTTTTTAGGTCCCTATCAACTGGCATTGTATTAAAATGATGGACCAGAAATTTCATTACATATTTTTCAATTTAAGTTTCGCATAAAAAATAAAGTCATATGGGTTTGGAACAATACAAGGGGGAGTAAATTATGAGAGAACTTTAATTTTTGGGTAAACCTTTCCTTTAACTGTACATCTTTCTAGGTTCCTCGGTGTTCGCATGATGATATACACCCAAAATAATTTGGAACCGTGTTGGAAATCCATTATCAAGTGGCGAAATATTGCACTTTACCAAGCCGAAGTTAGATATTCCACTTTTCCGAGTAGAATATAATGCAGCATAACACAGAATATAAGTGTCATCACTTTGTGTGTGTTGACCTTATCGGCTCATTTGGCATGTTTAGATATTCGCATATTCAGGATGCAGTGTGTGTGTGAAACCAGCAAATAATATAGCTCATTATTCACAGACAAAATAGAGAAAAATGCATATAGCACGTGTTTCAGGCATTTTGTAAATAACATATAAAAACCAAATGCAGATTGTAGAAAAAAGAGCAATGACTCTGGGTTAAGTCTATATATATATATATACATGTCTCCTCCTATTCAAGCAATTTATTTTATGTGGGGGTGTAAAAAACAGCTTTTCAGTTCTGTACAGTGCCAGTCATTCTTGACAAAAACAGCCTTTGCATCTCTTTAGAGTCTGACTCATTTAAATTGTAAAAAGAAAAGAACATCTAATGCAATGATAAAATATGTACATTTTCTCTGACCTTTTTCTCAAGGCCATTCAGCAAACAGTTACAACACAAAAACAAAAAAGTAACAGTCAAGATAAGATATAAATAAAAACACAAATATCAAATACACATTCCATGGAGCATAATGACTCAAGCTGCCAACTAAAATCGTGAACTGCCAATGAAGAACTGTGGGTGTTTAACTAAGATTTGACACTGGCATTCAACAATTACATAACAACTAAATACCCAATCTTAACTTTACCTAAAGTTACCCAAAATGTATCTCTATAGTTTCTTAGTCTTGAGTTTCTAAGTTCTTTGCATTGTTGAAAGGCAGGCCTGGTTTTAAGTTGTGAGCTACTTTATCTCAGAGCTCTGTATAAATGAGCAGAGTAAAGAGTCATGCCCACAGTGCAGTCAGGGACAGTCACCCACATTACGCCACAAACTACACTGATTGTGTATGAAATCTGTCACCTGTAATGAAGCCGGCTAAAACTAGATAAAAGATGCCCAGCTTTTTTGTGTTGTTGAGGCAAGGAGGCTATACAACCACAAATACTGACCAGTCCAATAAACGTGATATCATTGTTTTTATCCTGTAAATGTTGCTGGATGGCGTTTTCATTTGCTGTTTGCACAATGTAGGGTATCAACAGTGCTGACATGTCTTATTTAGCTTTTGGGAACAAATAAATCTTCATATTACTAATAACTAATATAATAGTGGGAAACTCTTATTTTGACTCGATGCACTGTACACGATAGTCAGCTTTCCTTGCTAACAATAATGGAAATTTGTTCAAATAAACGTGTAAAAAGTTTAAAATATGTATCAAATGGTTACTGGTAAATGTATATGACCATAACAGCATTAAAATGATAACAAGGTAGCGGCATTCACTACAGAAAGTGTACTATCCACCGGTATGTTGCAAGTTTATGTCTTCTAAACTTCTAACCTGGAAACTCGGTGTGGAGCGGAGGGGGGCGGGGCCGGGCTAGAATGTCGCACACCCGGTCCCCAATCGGCCTAAGGTATAAAGGCAGCCGGTGACGACGGTCGAGGGAAGAACGCCATCCACGAGGGGAGGAGGGAAGTAACTCCCTGATCGAATGGAACGATAGGGCCGCTGCCAGGGGTGGAGGAATGTCCCCAGGTGCCACCAGAAAAGCGGAGGGGCATTCTGTCCGCTGGGGGTCGGAGGTTTGACTTCGGTTCACCCAGAGAGGAGTGGCTGTCGTCTGCTGAGGAGTGTGGAGGAGTGTTCGAGGACCACACGACGGTACATCAGAGAACCGGTGAGTGAGTTTTTTCTCTCTCTCCTCTCTCTCTCTCTTTTGCACCGTGTTGGCCTTTTTCCCTCGCCGATTTAGTGTTTTTTTGTTGTTGTTTTCCCCTCCTGTCTCCTCCCAGGTCGAGGAAGGAGGGATGACCTGACTGGGCGCAAAGCACACCCCTCCCCAGGGAAAGAGGGGGGGGGTGTAGGTCATGCCAGTGGCCAGAGGTAACGCCGGGAGGAGTGTGAAGCGGAGGGGGGCGGGGCCGGGCTAGAATGTTGCACGCTCTGTCCCCAGTCGGCCTGATGGGGCGCGCGAGGGATAAAGGCAGCCGGTGACGACAGTTCGAGAGAGAGAGAATTACGGCATGTCCGTCATGTGTATGTTTATGTTTGTGCTTTTGGTTTAAGTTTTCATTAAATTATCATTTATATTGACAAGCTGGTTTTCGCCTCCTCCTTGCCCATCTTAACCCCCTTACACTCGTGTATAAAAAAAATATTTCAGTCATAATTACAACTTGTGAGGGCATACTGTACATGTGCAAATTCCATGTAGTAAATTTGATCATTCCAATAGCATGTGAATGTAACATTAATACTGCAGACTAACCAACATTATTTTTATATTTGATTTATGATTTTGTTTAGTCCCTTTAAAAAGCCATTTTCCTTACGGGGACTTTTCATATTTGACTATCATTTTTGGAGCTTTCTGCCTTCTTAAAAATAGTGAAAGCTCACATACTGATACACACACATTGTAAATACAGAGTGACTTTTTGCACTACAGTAAGTGTAAATAGCGCCTGCCACACAGAGTGGCTATTTGCAGTCCAATAGTCTGGTGAAATCAAAGAAATTGAAGGAAAAACTGCATTTCTAGTGTCGCGGGGTGTAATAATGACGGTATGTGCCTTTTTCATGCGGACGACCCAGTTACTACTCCACTCTCGATATTACCTTCAATACTACTTCTAATAAATAAAAGTGTTTATAAAGGTTGATTTAATCACAGTGATTTGGTCACGCTGAAGGTCGGGAACTGAGAGAAAGGTTTGTTCTGGGTAAAATTAATAAAATTAATAGAAATATTGTAGTAACCATGTTTTTGTTTAAGCCATAGTTTTAAAGCAATTAACTATGGCTTTACTACAGTAATATGGTGTTCCCCTTCTGTCGCTCTCTCCACGTTGTGTCAGAGAAGCGACACTAGGGGTCTCTCTTGAGCGCCGATATTCACCTCTGAACTATGAAAAAAGGCCAATGAGAGTTGGCAACCAGTATTTGCATGTCCCGCCCCCGGACATACGGGTATTTAAGTGCCGCAAATACGGGAGTTCATTCAGAAAATTTCTTCGGAGCCGATGGTCGTGTTTGCAGACTGCTGCGTTTTACACACTGAGTTCCTGCTATCCTCTGCTGCATGCTGTTGGATTCTACGGCACACAACAGCGGCTTTCTCCTGTTTGCACAGCTGTGCACTTCCTGCCCCTGAGCGCATCGACAGTTGCAGATAAGAAAGATCTCTCACGAGTTCTTTCATTCATAAAAGAGTGATTTTATTTAAAAGAGTAATTTCCTCTAAAAGAGCAAAAAACACAGCGGCGTTGAACGTCCTTTTAAGGACGCTTCTTTATAAAGATGCCTTTCCGCCCCTGTGTTGTTCCTGGATGCGGTAGAGTACTCTCCGCTTCCGACGGCCACAGGCGTTGTCTCGTGTGTCTGGGCAGTGATCACACTGAGGCTGCGTTTGTGGATGGTTCATGTTCTCATTGCGAGAACATGACCATGACAACGTTGCGGTCGCGGCTTGCTTACAACCTTAAGCAAGCCACTCCAGCCGCCCCCCACATCGCTCCTTCTTCCCACGGGATTGAGGAGGATGAGGCTGCCGATGGAGGTGATTCGGGGATGGCAGCGGGTGCAGCTCCACCGGGTACGCCCCCTCGGACCACCCGCGCCCCGGCACGCTCGTTGACTCCCGACCCCGCTCGAGGTGACGGCGACTCGCCTCACAGCCAGTCTGCCTACCCTCTTGCGATGGAAGCAGATGAGTTCGCCGCGACATCGGAGGGCGTGGGCTCTAATGCTGAGGGCTCCTCTGGGCTGCCGCCTTCGGGCTTGCACGCCCAGGAGGAGGCCGACGCACAGATGTCCGATATGCTTTCCGGGCAGCCAACAGCGTGGGCCTGGATTGGAACCCTCCATCCTCCCCACAGCCATCACGGCTGGACGATTGGTTCTTGGGCGTGAGCGCGCTCACAGCCTCGCCCCCGGTTCCTTTCTTCCGGAGGTGAATGATGAGCTGATGTCTTTGTGGAGAGCACCCCTCTCCACTCGTCGCACCGCCACCTGCTCATCCGCCCTCGCCACCCTCGATGGCGGAGCGTGCCACGGGTCCACGGAGATCCCCCAGGTGGATAGAGCTGTTGCGCTCCACTTATGTCCCGGAAGCACTACCACCTGGCGGGGCCACCCTGTACTCCCTTCCCGGTCCTGTAGAGCAACATCCTCGCTCACCGCGAAGGCCTACAGCGCTACCGGACGCGCCGCTTCCGCCCTGCATGCCATGGCTCTCCTGCAGGTCCACCAAGCCAAGGCGCCGCCAGCATGCACGGGGTGGCCCTGATCCCGACACACTTCAGGAACTGCGCTCAGCGACCGACCTCGCCCTGAGAGCGACGAAGGTCACAGCGCAGGCACTCGGGCAGGCGATGGCCACTCTGGTGGTCCAGGAACGTCAGCAATGGCTGGACTTGGTTGAGATGCGTGAAGCTGACAAGACTCGCTTCCTCAACGCCCCTGTCTCCCAGTTCGGCCTCTTCGGCGACACCGTTGAGGACTTTGCCCAGCAGTTCTCCCTGGTGAAGAAGCAGGCGGAGGCCATTTCAGCACATCATGCCGTGCCGCAAGATTGCCGCCACAGCCCAGGCCCCACCTGCTCGCCGAGGCGTCCTCCCGCTGACCAGAAGACCTTCTGCTCCGCCCCAACCTGGGCCCAACTCTCAGCCCGGCATCGAACAGACCGCAGGAAGCATACGCCCCTGCCTCACGGACCCCTTCGAGGACCCGGAAGGCTCCCAAGCGTCCCTGAGACAGCGGACCCAGAGGGCGAGAAGTTAGCTCGGAGGTGGTAAGACCACTCCGTCCCCGGTGGAGGGCGGGAGGAGAATCTTTTGTTTTTCATTTGCCGCACCCCTGACGGGGCTGCGGTACCAAATTCTCAATAAAGAGCTATTTCCTTTACCTCTGGGTCACATGGCCCGCAAATGCCGTTCTCACGGCACTTTGCTTTCAGGCCTCAACAGTCTCGGCACCCAGGATGCGGTGCTTCCGCCCTCAGCCCCACGACTGTTCCCGGCCGGCCGGTTCAGGCGAGTCCAGAGGGCGCCAGCATCAGACCTCCTCCTCAGTCACGAACCCGCCCCTGCCAGGTCGCGTGAACAAGGTAAGTGCTTTGAGTTTATTCTCAGCACCAGAGCCTCGGGGCGCCACAGCACCTCCCGGCGCCGCGTTACCTGTTCCGCACCACTCGCGAAGCCCGCCGGGTACGTCCAAAATACTCGTCCCCTTGGTGCCCCTAGCATGGAGCTTAGAGGCATGGCTTTCACTGCCCAGCTCGTCCACGGTGGCTGCACGGACCATCCGACTTCGATTCACGCAATTCAGTTTGCCAGGTCTCCGCCCCCTTCATGGGCGTTCGTTCCTCTGCAGTGCACGGCGAACATGCCCACTCCCTGCGTGAGAAATCGCCTCCCTTCTAATCAAGGACGCGATAGAGCCTGTCCCTCCAACCGAAGCGAAGAAGGGTTTCTACAGCCCTTGCCGTTGTACCCAAGAAAGCAGCGGCATACGACCGATCTTGGACCTCGCGAGTTTTCAATCGGACCTTGTCCAAACTCCCGTTCAAAAATGCTTACCCAGAAACAAATTCTATCTGGCGTCCGGCATCTAGATTGGTTCGCAGCGGTAGACCTGAAGGGCGCATACTTCCACGTCTCAATTCGCCCTCGACATCGACCCTTTCTACGGTTCACGTTCAGCGGCCAGGCGTATCAGTACAAGGTCCTCCCCTTCGGCCTGTCTCTGTCCCTCGCGTCTTCCACGAAGGTCGCAGAGGCGGCTCTTGCCCCGCTACGAGGGCGGGCATACATACTACTCAATTACCTCGGCGATTGGCTCATTTTGGCCTCCTCGCAGGAATTACTATGCGCACACAGAGACCAGGTGCTCGAGCACCTCGGCCGTTTAGGGTTTCAGGTCAACTGGGAAAAGAGCAAGCTCACCCGGTCCAGAGCATCTCTTTTCTCGGTTTGGAGTTAGACTCAGTCTCAATGACAGCACGTCTCTCCAGCGAGCATGCTCAGTCAGTGCTGGAATGCCTCGCTTCTTTCGAACCAGGCACCGTGGTCCCTTTGAAACGTTTCCAATGGCTCCTGGGGCATATGGCATCCTCCGCGGCGGCGCCACTGGGGTTGATGCATATGAGACCACTTCAGCATTGGCTCCAGACTCGAGTCCCAAGGCGAGCATGGCGCCACGGCACGCACGGCGTGGAAGTTACCCCGCCTACCGCCAAACCTTCAAACCCTGGACAGACCTCTGCTTTCTACGGGCAGGAGTACCCTTGCAGCAGGTGTCCCGTCGCGTTCTGGTTACAACCGACGCCTCCAAATTGGGTTGAGGCGCCGTGTGCAACGGCGCGCAGCCGCAGGCGGTGGGACCGAGGCCGCTGCGCTGGCACATCAACTGCCTAGAGCTGCTGGCCATTTTTCTTGCCCTGAAGAAATTTCTTCCGTTGATTCGTGGCAAGCATGTCCTAGTCAGGACAGACAGCACCACGGTGGTGGCCTACATAAACCGCCACATAGACTTGTTTGCCTCCCAGGAAACCTCCCACTGTCCGCTCTGGTATGCCCTCACAGAGGCTCCCCTTGGGACAGATGCTCTGGTGCACAGCTGGCCCGCGGGGCTGCGCAAGTATGCTTTTCCCCCAGTGAGCCTTCTTGCACAGGTGCTATGCAAGGTCAGGGAGGACAAGGAGCAAGTCACTCTGGTGGCCCCCTACTGGCCCAATCGGACGTGGTTTTCGGATCTCACGCTCCTCATGACAGCCCCTCCCTGGCGAATTCCCCTGAGGAAGGACCTTCTTTCTCAGGGATGGGGCACGCTCTGGCATCCGCATCCAGACCTCTGGAATCTCCACGTCTGGTCCCTGGACGGGACGCGGAGGATCTAGCTGGCCTACCTTCGGCCGTCATAGACACTATTAACCAAGCCAGAGCCCCTTCGACCAGGCATCTTTACGCCCTGAAGTGGCGTCTGTTCGCGGACTGGTGTTCTTCCGAGGCGAAGACCCGCAGAAGTCGCGCAGTTAGGTCAGTGCTCGTGTTTCTTCAGGAGAGGCTGGAGAGGAGGCTGTACCCCTCCACCCTCAAGGTGTATGTTGCGCTATCGCGGCCCACCACGACAACGGTAGACGGCAAGTCTCTTGGTAAGCACGACTTAATCGTCAGGTTCCTAAAAGGTGCCTGGAGGATGACTCCCTCCCGGCCTAACCTGTTTCCCTCCTGGGATCTCTCGGTCGTCCTTATGGGACTTCGGAGACCCCCCTTCGAGCCGCTTGACTCAGTTGGACTCAGGGCCCTCTCTCTCAAGACTGCCCTGCTGATCGCGCTCACTTCCATCAAGAGGGTCGGGGACCTGCATGCATTCTCTGTTAGCGACACTTGCCTGGAGTTCGGTCCGGCGGACACTTTCGTGATCCTAAGACCGCGACCGGGCTACGTGCCCAAGGTTCCTACCACACCCTTCAGGGATCAGGTGGTGAACCTGCAAGCGCTGCCCCGGGAGGAGGCAGACCCAGCCCTTTCACTGCTGTGTCCAGTACGTGCCTTACGTATTTATCTGGACCACACACAGAGCACCAGACGCTCTGAGCAGCTCTTCGTCTGCTTTGGGGGACAGCAGAAAGGGAATGCTGTCTCCAAGCAGAGACTCGCCCACTGGGTTGTCGACGCCATTTCCCTGGCTTATCACACCCAGGCCGTGCCCACCCCTTTGCGGGTCCGAGCCCACTCCACCAGGAGTGTTGCATCCTCGTGGGCACTGGCTAGGGGCACTGCCCTAGCAGACATTTGTAGAGCAGCGGGCTGGGCAACACCTAACACTTTTGCGAGATTCTACAATCTCCGAGTTGAGTCAGTATCGTCCCGTGTTCTCTCAGGTACCGAGCCCGTAGAACTCGGTGGCACGTCCACGATCTGACCGGGTGAATCGCTTGCACCCAGCGCCCTTCCCCCTAACCAGGGGAAACAGTGCGCCTTCATTCCAGGAGATCCCAGGTTTGGGACACTGGTTGACTCCTCCCTAGCCCTCGTGGGTCGCAGTTCTGCGGAGGAACTCGCCGACCCAAACCACTCCGGGTACCGCAAGCTACCCTGTACTGGTATAGGTGCCCCACAGGTAAGGCCTCCTGTTCGGACTCCCCCTGTGTGTAAAACCACGGTTCTGTCCCCTCACGAGTTGACTCCGTGTTTCCCTTAGGCAGTTACAGCTGCCTCAGTTGCCGTGCTATATGCTCCCCCCCCTGCGAGGCTGGATCTACCACCGCACTACTTTTCTGCATAAGACCTAAGTATAGGCCATGCGATGTATTTGCCACTCCAAATTTGCCTCCCCTCCCGGGTAGGTGTGGCCTCCGCAGGGTCTTCTCCACCCTAATAAGGGCTAAGACCCCCTTCCCTCAATGCGTGTAAGGGCCCCGGCCGTAGTTGCTCTATGCGAGAAACATAGAGAGAAAAGAGGCCCAGCCAGTCTGGCCGTTCCCATGTTGGCGGCCGTCACCTTGTTCCCCCCTCCAGGGTAACGATAAGGAATCCTGATTGCTTAAATGGGGCATTGGGGAAGGGTACGTGCAGCCTGATACAGTTGGTCGTTCTGCACGTAGGAATACCTGCTCGCTCCTGTATCAGCGGATCACGTACACGGCTCAGCGCATGGCTCTTTTTAAGTGGACCCCTAGTGTCGCTTCTCTGACACAATGTGGAGAGAGCGACAGAAGGGGAACGTCTAGGTTATGTATGTAACCTCCATTCCCCGATGGAGGGAACGAGACGTTGTGTCTCCCCTGCCACGTCGCTGAGCCGAGCCCCTGTTGTGGCCGGACCATTTCCGGCTCCTCAGAAAAATCCTGAATGAACTCCCGTATTTGCGCCGCTTAAATACCCGTATGTCCGGGGGTGGGCCATGCAAATACTGGTTGCCAACTCTCATTGGCCTATTTTCATAGTTCAGAGGTGAATATCGGCGCTCAAGAGAGACCCCTAGTGTCGCTTCTCTGACACAACGTCTCGTTCCCTCCATCGGGGAACGGAGGTTACATACATAACCTAGACGTTAATATAGTAACCATGTTGATTTTTGTGTTTACTATGATTTGACAAAAAATTCCAGGGTGATAATATGTAATAAATCTATGTTTAATTTTTGTATGGGAAGGTTAGTATTAGGTTTAGGGGTAGGGGTTGTTGTATGGTGTCAGCTGGGCTCTAATTAAACACAATGAACATGCTGCAGTGATGCCCATATACACTGTATGTTAGTATTTCATTGGGGGTGCAAATATTATCTGCCACTATTTGTACCAAGGTTTTGCACCTTTTGCAAAAAAGATGCTTTTTGATTTATGTCTAACTATACAAAAAGGGCAACAGATAACTTGCAAAGAGTTTGCTCAAAGTGTATGATATTAAAAGAGCAAATATTGAGCACCAGGGTAATTTTGCACTTGCAATTTGATTCAATAATCAATAACAATTCAATTTCAGTTTTTGATGTATTTTTTAAATGCTAATGTAAAAAGTTCTAACCTTTCTGTGTGCAAAGGTGTCTCTACTCAGTGACTTCTAATTCAACTACTTTCCCGAACTTAATAACAACATGAATTTTCCCCCGTAGCCATAAAACTGTCAAAAATTATTTTCAAATCAAGAAAAACCACAATGTGGTGTGAAATATTGTTCCTAGGAGCATTACCCAATGTGTTTTTGCAATTTCAAACTTCACTTTACTTCCAAATTATAATCCCACACTGAAGAAGCATGTAAGGTTTGTTTTGAATCTCTAAGCATTGCAGTGTGACCATTGCGACTATACAGTATTGGATATACAATGTTTCAACATGAAAATATCTTGCTCCTGCAAATGCATATGTAAAAGTGATGCCACATCCTCCTACCCAGCCCCTCAAGAGCAGAGCAAAAATGTCATTATATCAGGAGGGAAGGATATTTTCTCAACATATATCAATTTTTTTTTTTTTTTTTTTTTTTTTGCAGGAGCCAGTCCAAGATAAATAATCAGCCAGGACTTCCCCATTATAATGTCTGGGGATTGTAAGAGTATCATATTCTCTGTTAAAAGTCATAATGGGAGTGAATGCAATCCCTCGCTATTTGTCAATAGATCATTCTTCACCTGTACATTGGACACTTGAGTGGAGACTAAATCGGTGCAAACTGGAACTATTGTCTATTGTCATTTTCTCAGTAATCTTCTATTCACCCACTCATTTACATCTTCCTCATGTTATTTTGCTCTTCCTGTCTTCCCGCTTCTCCCTCACTATTTTCCAAGCTCTCTACCATATTATTTGGTTTAGTGGGCCTTTAGATGAACACATCTATGTGGGAGTAACTCTAGCAGACACACCAGTGGTTTCCACACACATATTGTACAAACACACACACACACACACACACACACATACAAAACAATAACTTTCAGAAAGACAATAGCAAGTTCAGTGCATGATTCATGATTCAGTTCCTCCATTCATGCTCATGGTATGTTTACAGGGTATTCGCCGTTTTGACACCTGCCCCTTGTTTAATCACAGACTTCTTGTTTATATAGGATGATGGTGCCCCCTGCCTCCAAATCGGGGAAACTGAAAATAGTCCTGCAAACCTTAGATTGATTTTGGTATGTGAAAAAAAGTTCAACACAAACATTTTAAATGTGGAAAATAATTAGTAATAATCATGTCTTTATAATGAACTTATCAAAAAGCAAAAGATAAAAAAAAAAAAAAAAAAAAAAAGATTTTACAACATCATATGTATATATTTATATTACACTGTTAACTTTATCATTAATATTATTAAAGTCACTTTAAAACAAAAGAATCACATATATTCTGCTATAAGTGTAATCCACTAAAATGGTAAAACTTTACCATAATGTTGTATTTGTTAACATTAGTTAACTACATTAGCTTACATGACCCAACAATGAACACTACTTTTACAGCATTTATTAATCTTGGATAATGTTAATTTCAAGATATAACACATTTTTACACATAAAGATGTAAAAGTTAACATTAGTAAATGCATTATGAACTAACATAAACTAGCAATCACAATACAAAAATGTATTCTCATAAATTAACATTAAACACAAGAAATAACTGCTGTTAACATTTGTTTTTTGTTACTTCATGATACCTAATGTATTTACTAATTTTAAAAAATAGAACCTTTTTATTAAGTGTTACCAAACAAATATATCAAACTTGCACACATTGTTTTCTTAGTAATTTAGTATAAGTAGTTTTAGTCTTTGACTGCCCTATTATTTGTATTATTTTTTAATTCTTATAGGTTTAACAAAGTAAAGTCTAAATCTATCCAAGAAACCCCTGATATTTAAGTGTATTATGTACTGCCTACAGCATATTATAGGCTGGCTGTAGAACTTTGCATTCACCCTTCCCTTATTTTTTTTCTCTCATTCATGTAATGTGGCACTGAATAGATAATGTTCAGAGCTGACATATTCAGTCAGCCATGCTTCTTAAGTCAGATATGATTTTCTAACTCTTGAATTGTGACTTGACTGTGTGCTGTTTTCTCCAGAGCTCTTGCACCTCTGAGTCACTGTTTATGAGAGACTTGAAAGGAAAGTGCAGTGAACTACTTTCTCATCAGACAACTTATTGAAAATGTGGCTTCTTGAAATTCCCCTCAAGAAAAATAGAGAATGTGAAGCTGGGGACAGAGAGCAGGTCAGAGGTCAAGGTATTTGTCAGCCATTTAGCTCCACATCCCAGGAAGAGGTAGGGAAATAAAATTTCAGAGTTTGTATTTAGTTGTATGTAATTATATTTCACCATTTAAATAAAAAATAACCTCATAACTGTAATATTCGGGCAAGGCAAGGCAGAACACAGGAACGATGAGGTGAGAACCCATGTGCAGCTTTATTTACAAAGCACTGGTATCCAAAACGTGAATCCAAAGTGAAAATAAATATAAATTACTTGACAGCATGAAGACTATGTCACGTCTTGTCTCGTCTCGTCATGGTATGTCTTGTTTCTGTTCTTTCCCTTTACTCTGTCGCCCTCTGCTGGCTTTTATAGGTTACTTTTCCTCTCCTTCCTCTCCTCCTCCAGCTGTTCCTCATCTCCCCTTAATTCCTCGTTAATTCTCTTCCCACCTGTTCCCGTTCTCCGCTGATTAGGTCTCTACTTCTCTCCCTGCTCTTGCTGCTTTCGTTGTCTGAGTCTCACTAGAGTTTCACACGCAAGAAGCAAACCACTGTCTCGTCTGTCACTGTCCAGTCCTGTCCTGTTGGCATCCGCCTTACCACACTACCTGTTCACAGCTAACGTTCTTGATATTTGTATTTTGTCCAGTTCGTCCTACGCAGCGAGTGGCCTGGTTACTACAGTCTCACCTCGACCCTTGCCCCCCCTCGGAGAACATGCAGCCTGTCGCCGCTTCACTGCTACCCCCGACTGCTGCCTAAGGACTCTCTCTGAAAGTTAACAGAAGAAGTTTCCGTTATTTTTCGCCCTCTCTGCGGGTAGTTTGTGTTTGCCATTTACCTCTCAAGGAGAAGATTTGTGTTCTTCATTATTGCTGCATTGAACTGTCATTAAAGACTCTATTTTTGTTATATCGCATTTGGGTCCTCTCTTACCTGCACAACAGTAGACTCAGACCAGGATGGACCCAGCGACTCCGGATCCTTTTCAGTCTGCCGTCGAGATCCAGGGCGCGATATTAGGCCGACACGAAGTGGAGTTATCTGCTGCGCGACATGCCATCGAGAACCTAGCTGCTCAAGTCGCCGATCTCACAGGACAGATACACCTTCTTCGCCTTGATTCTTCGGCCGCCCCCCGGACTCCCGTGCCTCCTGAACCCAGGATCAATAACCCGCCGTGCTATGCTGGTGAGCCCACAGAATGCCGCACGTTTCTCACCCAGTGTGATGTGGTTTTTTTCTCTCCAGCCCACCACTTACTCCCAGAGCAGAGCTCGTATCGCCTACATATTATCTCTCCTTTCTGGACGGGCTCGAGAGTGGGGAACGACCATCTGGGAGTCAGAGGCTGATTGTATTAACCAGTATCAGGACTTTAAGGAGGAAATGATACGGGTTTTTGACCGTTCTGTTTTTGGCGAAGAGGCTTCCCGGGTCCTGTTGTCTTTACGTCAGAGTAAGAGATCCGTTACTGACTACTCCATTGAGTTTCGGACTCTTGCTGCCTCCTGCGACTGGAACGAGCCGGCATTACTCGCCCGCTTTCTGGAGGGTCTCTGCGCGGAGGTAAAGGATGAGATTCTTTCCCGAGAGGTGCCTTCCCGTGTGGATTCCGCGATTGAACTCGCCATTCGCATCGAGAGACAGTTCGACCTTCAACGCCGAGCTTGTGGAGGAGAGTCCGCTTTCTCCGTTGCTCCCCTTTCCGCAGCACTACCATCTTCCTCCGCCACCTTGGTTTCGGAGCCCATGCAACTGGGGGGCATCCGCATTTCGGCTAAGGAGAAGGAGCGAAGAATCATCAACCGTCTCTGTCTCTATTGCGGTTCTGCCACGCACTTTGTTACCTCCTGTCCAGTAAAAGGCCAGAGCTCGCCAGTAAGGGGAGAGCTACTGGTGAGCGCGATAACTCTGGCCTCTCCTTCTAGGTCTTGCATTACCTTTCCTGTCCATCTCCGCTGGACCGGTTTTTCGGCCACCTGCAGTGCTTTGATTGACTCTGGGGCGGAGGGCTGTTTCATGGACGAGACCTGGGCTCGGGAACATGGTATCCCTCTTTTGGATTTAAAGGAGCCCACGGCCCTGTTTGCCTTGGACGGTAGTTCTCTCCCCAGGATTCAGCGTGAGATGTTACCTTTAACCCTCACTGTCTCTGGTAATCATAGCGAGACCATTTCCTTTTTTATTTTTCAGTCACCTTTCGCTCCTATTGTTTTAGGCCATCCCTGGCTAGTTCGACATAATCCCTCTATTAATTGGTCTAAGAATACTATCCTTTCTTGGAATGTCTCTTGTCATGTGAAATGTTTAATGTCTGCCATTCCCCCCGTTTCCTCTGTCTCTTTCTCACAGGAGGAGCCTGGTGATTTGACGGGGGTGCCGGAGGAGTATCACGATCTACGGACGGTGTTCTGTCGGTCCCGGGCCACTTCTCTCCCTCCGCATCGTTCGTATGATTGCAATATCAAGCTTTTTCCAGGAACTACTCCCCCCCCGGGGAAGGCTTTACTCACTGTCGGCTCCCGAACGTCAGGCTCTCGAAGATTATTTATCTGTTGCTCTCGATGCCAGTACTATTGTCCCCTCCTCCTCTTTTTTTTTATTCAGAAGAAGGACGGGTCCTTGCGCCCCTGCATAGATTATCGAGGGCTGAATGACATAACAGTTAAGAATCGTTACCCGCTCCCTCTTATGTCATCAGCTTTCGAGATCTTGCAGGGAGCCAAGTTTTTACTAAGTTGGACCTGTGTAACACTTACCATCTCGTACGCATTAGGGAGGGGGACGAGTGGAAGATGGCATTTAACACTCCGTTAGGGCACTTTGAATATCGGGTTCTTCCTTTCGGTCTCGTAAACGCCCCAGCGGCCTTTCAGGCACTGATAAATGACGTCCTGAGAGACATACTGAACATCTTTGTTTTCGTTTACTTCGACGATATCCTGATTTTCTCGCCGTCACTCCAGATTCATGTCCAGATTCGTCGCGTCCTTCAACGCCTATTAGAGAACCGTCTTTACGTGAAGGCTGAGAAATGCACTTTCCATGCCTCCGCCGTAGTTTTTCTCGGCGCTGTCATTTCTGCAGAGGGTATTAGGATGGATTCCGCTAAGGTCCAAGCCGTTATTGATTGGCCCGTACCTAAGTCACGCGTCGAGCTGCAGCGCTTTCTCGGCTTCGCTAATTTTTATCGACGTTTCATCCGTAATTTCAGTCAGGTGGCTTCTCCCCTGACCGCCCTTACGTCTGTCAAGACGTGCTTTAAATGGTCCGTTTCCGCCCAGGGAGCTTTTGATCTTCCAAGAATCACTTTACGTCCGCACCCATCCTTGTTACTCCTGATTTATCTAGACAGTTCATTGCCGAGTTTGACGCGTCAGAGGTGGGCGTGGGAGCCATCCTTTCCCAGCGCTCTCTCTCTGACAACAAGGTCCACCCTTGCGCGTACTTCTCTCATCGCCTATCGCCGTCTGAACGTAACTATGATGTGGGTAACCGCAAGCTGCTCGCCATCCGCCTAGCTCTAGCTCTATGGTGACAGTGGTTGGAGGGGGCGATCGTTCATTTTGTCATTTGGACGGACCATAGGAATCTTGAGTACATTCGTTCTGCTAAACGACTTAACGCACGTCAGGCTCGTTGGGCTCTGTTTTTGATTTGATTTTGATTTGATTTTGTTATTTCCTACCGTCCAGGCTCCAAGAACACCAAACCTGATGCCTTATCATGCCTCTTTAATTCCTCAGAAGTCTCCGCGAACCCCGAGGGGATTCTCCCTGAGGGACGTGTCGTCGGGTTGACTGTCTGGGGAATTGAGAGGCAGGTTAAACGAGCGCTCGCGCACACTCCTTCGCCACGCACCTGTCCTAAACACCTTCTTTACGTCCTCGCCCCCACCCGCCTGGCCGTCCTTCAGTGGGCTCACTCGGCCAAGTTGGCTGGCCACCCCGGCGTTCGGGGCACGCTCGCTTCCATTCGCCAGCGTTTTTGGTGGCCCACTCAGGAACGCGTCACGCGTGGTTTCGTGGCGGCTTGCTCCGTCTGCGCGCAGACCAAGTCTGGGAACTCCACTCCTGCCGGACTTCTCAGACCACTTCCTATTCCCTCTCGACCGTGGTCACACATCGCCCTAGACTTTATCACCGGACTTCCTTCGTTGGCGGGCAAGACAGTTATTCTCACGGTTATCGATCGATTCTCTAAGGCGGCCCATTTTATTCCCCTCGCTAAGCTCCCCTCCGCTAAGTAGACAGCACAAATTATCATCGAAAACGTTTTCAGAATTCATGGCCTTCCGTCCGACATCGTTTCGGACAGAGGTCCGCAGTTCACGTCTCAGTTTTGGAGGGAGTTTTGTCGTTTGATTGGGGCTTCCGTCAGTCTCTCGTCCGGCTTTCACCCTCAGTCTAACGGTCAAGCCGAACGGGCCAATCAGACTGTTGGTCGAATCCCGCGTCCTGGTCCGAACACCTTCCCTGGGCAGAATACGCCCATAACTCGCTTCCTTCGTCTGCCACCGGTCTGTCTCCTTTTCAGTGTAGCCTCGGGTACCAACCTCCGCTGTTCACGTCTCAGCTCGCCGATTCCCATGTCCCCTCCATGCAGGCTTTTGTCCAACGTTGTGAGCGCACCTGGAGGGTTGTCCAGTCAGCCCTTTGCCGTTATAGGGACCAGACTGTGAGAGCTGCTAACAAGCATAGAACTAAGAGCCCTAAATACTGTCGCGGCCAGAAGGTATGGCTCTCCACCCTCAACCTCCCCCTTAAGTCTGCCTCTCGCAAGCTGACCCCGCGCTTCATCGGCCCGTTCCGTATTTCTCAGGTCATTAGTCCCGTTGCGGTGCGACTTCTCCCCTGCTACCTTCGCCGTGTCCACCCCGTCTTCCACGTCTCTTGTATCAAGCCCGCTTTGCGTGCTCCCACTCGTCCCCCTTCCCCCCCATTCGTGTTGATGGCGCGCCCATCTACAGGGTACGCAAGATTCTGGACATGCGCTCTCGGGGTCGTGATCATCAGTTTCTGGTGGATTGGGAGGGATACGGACCCGAGGAGAGAAGTTGGGTTCCCTCTCGGGACGTGCTGGACCGTTTGCTGATTGATGATTTCCTCCAGAGCCGCCAGGCTTCCTCCTCGGGAGCGCCAGAGGACGCTGGTTGAAGGGGGGGTACTGTCATGTCATGTCTTGTCTCGTCATGGTATGTCTTGTTTCTGTTCTTTCCCTTTACTTTGTCGCCCTCTGCTGGCTTTTATAGGTTACTTTTCCTCTCCTTCCTCTCCTCCTCCAGCTGTTCCTCATCTCCTCTTAATTCCTCGTTAATTCTCTTCCCACCTGTTCCCGTTCCCCGCTGATTAGGTCTCTACTTCTCTCCCTGCTCTTGCTGCTTTCGTTGTCTGAGTCTCACTAGAGTTTCACACGTAAGAAGCAAACCACTGCTTCTTGTGTGTGAAACTTGCGTGAGAAGATTTGTGTTCTTCATTATTGCTGCATTGAACTGTCATTAAAGACACTATTTTTGTTATATCGCATTTGGGTCCTCTCTTACCTGCACAACAGACTAGAATGACATTACACCAACCCCACAAGGGGTGGCTCCCGATGCCCAAACATAAACAAAACTAACAAGAATACAGTAAGGAGCTGGGGGGGTGGGGTCCTTGAGGCATGGCCTGGCAAGACAGGGCATGGAGCAGCAGACAAGTGCAGAGCCAGTGGCCAGAGAAGTGGCTCCTTGAAGGGAGCGGGGTCTGGCGGTTTGAGTGGCGGCTCCAGTAAGGTAGCGGGGTCCGGCGGTTTGGGGGCTGACCACAGGGCAGGGACAGGAGGTCTGTGAGGCAGCCACAGGGACAGGGTCCAGGGCTGTAGACGCTGGACAGGGATCAGGAGGGAGTGACACAGAAGGCCGAGCCAAGGAAGGAACACGGCTGTGAGTCATGAGCGTGGGCGCTGGCTCGTGGAATGTGGTCAATTCATGAATACAAAAAAATGTATATGTATATTTTATTAAAATTGTATTTTCCTGCACTAAATAAAATTAAATGAAATAAAATAGTAGCGCCAGGTTTCCGGGTGGTGTCTTCAGACTGTATGCTGTCTGGGTCACAGTCAGGGTGAACGCAACCGGCACGTAGCGGTTAGGTCTCATATCGCTGATATGCATCATGGCGACTGTCAGGAAAAGAAAAGTAGATGAAGAATGTCGTGCTTTTCAAGAAAAATGGACAAACAATAATTTTTTTGTTGAAGTGAAAGGTAAGCCAGTGTGCCTAGTTTGTGGGGATGCACTTGCTGTGATGAAAAAGGCCAATCTCGAGCGTCATTACACCTCGAAATATGCTAAACTGGATGAGTTGCAAGGATAAATGCGCTTGGATAAAGTTAATTCTCTTCGGCAGATTTTGTGTTCCCAACAAGCAGTTTTCACAAGACCACATTCTGACAGAGACAATGTCATACACACAGGTTTTGTGGTGAGCGAGCTAATAGCTAAGAAGCTGAAACCTCATTCAGAAGGAGAGTTCGTGAAAGAGTGCCTTGTTGCCGCTGCAGAGCGGCTTACACCAGACAAAGTAAACTGTTCCAAATTGTCAGTTTGTCTCGAAGAACCGTTGCAGAACGAATTACTGATATGGCACAAGACATTGAAACAACACTAAAGGACACAGCAAAAAAAATCCAGTTTTTCTCTCTGGCCTGCGATGAAACAACAGACATAACAAATACTGCCCAACTAGCCATTTTTGTGCGTGGAATTACTGCTGAGTTTGATACGAGGGAGGAATTGCTGTCTTTGCAAGCCATGCATGGCACTACCAAAGGTGAGGATTTGTTTGAGCAAGTTGTTTTGGCGATGAACAAATTTAAACTATCATTTGAAAAGTTAAGTGGCCTTCTACAGATGGAGCCCCAGCCATGCTTGGCCAGCAAAAGGGATTAAATGCATTGGTCAAAAAAGAAATGAGTCATCTTAATCTCGATCCAAGTGATTTAATTGTATGCCACTGTATCATACATCATTAGAGTCTGTGTGCACATTCCCTGAAGCTCAACAATGTAATGACAACTGTCATTTCCATCATAAATTTCATTAAAAGCAGAGGGCTAAACAGCCGCCAGTTCAAAGAGTTACTGAGTGAGCTTGAGTCTGAGTACGGAGGTCTGGTTTACCACTGTGAGGTGCGATGGCTGAGTATGGTATGACCATAACCATTAACCATTTGTATAACCGTGTGGCAGGTATGCTCACACGGTTTTACAAACTGAGGGAAGAAGTAAAACAATTCATGGAGATCAAGGGAAAACCTGCCGTGGAGCTCAGTGACGGCAAGTGGCTGTGTGATTTGGCCTTTGTGGTGGCCATAACTAGAGCCCGAAGCCATTTGTTTTGAGAATAATAGCTGGCTGATGAAGTTATTGGCTGGCTAGCCGGCTCAGCCAAAACCTAAATGGCTGCTGCAGCCGCCAAACTTTTCATAGCTGCAAATGGCTGAAGCTGCCACTTCATGTCTACAGATGTCTATGTTATACTGATTTACTAGATCTCAATATTTCCAAGCAATGCATGACTTACACTATATTTCTACAAAATGCAATACAATGTAATAAAGAAAACACCAGATTTTACTTTCACAACGTATGTACATATTTATTTTGTAGTCCGTATGCTACTAAACATTTTCAAATAGCCTACAATGTGTTGTGTTTAGGCTAAATGTATGTAGGCTAAGTTATATACAATAACTTGTCATTATCATGGATGAAGCTTATCATATTACACCTTGAAGGAGCAAGTGATGATCGTTTGCCATTGAGCAGTAGGCCAGTGGAACTATACATGCACTCCACCGGCAAACTACCTGCGTGACGGCAGAGATCGCGGAGAAGTATGTTGATTAAGAACGCAAACTTTTGTTGAATTTATGAGAAATCTACAGACGCAAACAGACTAAGTGTAGTAAAATAAAGACCTAAATGTGTATTTCGGACTTTTTTTCACCGCAAGTCTGAAAGAAGACATGTTATTGAAGACAAATATCCAAAAATCTCAAAATTGACCAGTAAAATAAAAAACGATGTTTTTGCCTGCCTTGTCTCACCTTAATATAAACACACACTGTTATCAGTATTATTTTGGACAAAGTTTTGCACATTTCACTTCAATGTACACTGAAGCATGCGTCGTGAATTAGCAATGTGGAAACGGTGGTTTGTTACTGCAGTAATATCACGTTCAGTGCTATAAATCTCTCCGTTCCAGAATATTTGGTTCATAACATCAATCTTTGATTCAGGTGTTTGTGCAGCCGTGCCCTGAAGATTTAACAAAAGTCTGGGTAGGCCTAAGTTAAAAAAAAAACTAAGTAGGAATTAGGAAAGTATGTGAGAAGTGAGATCAAAATTACCTTGCTTGCTTCTTTCAGCCATTTCACCTCAGTCGCGAGTAAAAAATGCATCAGCTTCTTCTGTACGGAAAAGCGAGCAATTTTAATTGGTCAGTAAATTCACTGTGAGTCTGTGTATCTTAGCAACGAGCACAAGACTGTGCTGTTATGAATCCAGTGGGAAAATAGATCTCGTGTATTGTTTATATATTTCATGTGTGTATGTCTCTATGTGATAGAATTATTATTTGATGCAAATAATTCTAGCCGGCTCAGCCAAACTTTATCAGATGGCAGCTCAATTTGGCTCACGAAATTATTGGCTGGCGGCGGCTGAAATTCTAAATGGCGCAAATGGCGGCGGCTTCGGGGTCTAGCCATAACCAAGTATCTGTCAAAGCTGAACATCAAGCTCCAAGATCTATATCTGGCGCTGTGGGATCTACTTGGCCATATCTGGTTACGTACTATAAATGAGTCCATATTCAAAGGCCGTTTTCACAGAGATCTCAACACAGCTCTAATCACGGTTATGCCTAAACCCGGCAAAGATCATTCGGACTGTTCTAATTATAGGCCCATCTCCTTGATTAACGATGACGTTAAAATGTATGCTAAAGTTATTGCCAGGCGTCTACAGTCAGTGATACATAAATTAATTGACTCAGATCAATCAGGATTTATTACGGGTCGTTTGGCTTCTGACAATGTTCGTCGAGTGTTACATATCATTGCCGAATCCGAGAAATTAGAAACACCTAGCGGCCTCCTGTTTATTGACACTGAAAAAGCCTTTGATCGGCTGGAATGGAGCTATCTATGGTATACATTGAAGAAGTTTAATTTCAGTGACCATTTTATTAGAATGATTCAAACTCTATACACTAATCCCATGGCCAGGGTTTCTACTGGTGGACTCCTTTCAGATACTTTTAATATTTGCAGAGGCACAAGACAGGGGTGACCGCTTTCTCCCCTTATGTTCAACTTATCGTTAGATCCCTTGGCACAGTATGTTAGACAATGTAATCTCATTACCCCGATTCAGTTAGGCTCATCTACCCATTCTATTTCTTTGCATGCCGACGATACTCTGCTATTTTTATCTGATCTACAATGCTCACTTCCTAACGCCCTTCAAACTATAGACGAATTTGGCGCATTATCGGGGTTTAAAATGAATCATCATAAAACTATTTTAATGCCTCTCAATTCAGATGGTTTTAATTTTTCTATTCCAAAAAATATTCAGATTTCAACACAAGTCAAATACTTAGGGATTCAGTTGAGACCTACTTTACCCCTCATTTCCAGAGTTAACTATACGTCAATTTATGGGGAAGTGGAGTCGGATATTCAAAGATGGATGTGTCTCCCTTCATCGCCATCTGCCCGAATGTCAACAATAAAAATGAATATTTTGCCCCGCATATATTATATTAGCTCTATGCTTCCTCTCCCCCCACCAGTGAATTACTGGAAAAAGTTAGACTCTTTACTGATAAAATTTATCTGGAATGGAAAGCGTCCCCTCATTAAGTGGTCTACACTTCAAAAAAATAAAATAAAAGGTGGAATGGGCTGCCCTAATTTTAAATGGTACCACTGGTCTTTTATCCTGCTCTCAGTTTTGAAATGGTTTGATTCGAGCTCACAGCCTTCATGGAAACAATTAGAAAAAGAGCGCATTTTACCAATTCGTTTGCAAGATTTTTTATTTTCACAGGAAATGCTCATTATATTATGGTCCTATAATTTCCTACACTCTTCAAATATTCAAAAAGATTGAAGACTGTTTTGCATCTAAAACTTTATGGCACACTCATACTCCGATTTGGCACAATCTGAACTTACTTTCTGGCGGTCAACATTTCGTACAGCCTTCCTGGTCTACAAAAGGTATTCTAACGTTAAACAACATAAAAGGGGAAGATTCAATTCTGGATTTTCGTGACTTAATAGAAAGATTTAATATTTCGCATAACACTTTATTTTTATATTTCAAATTACGTGCTGTGTTAAAGGCTCATAAGGTACCTTGGGGTATAAATCTTCATACCCATCTGGTGGTGAATTGGATCTCAAACGCACCAAGCACAGGAATTGTTTCATATTTTTATCTCTGCTTTCAAAATCTGAATACAGATAACTTTTCTAAAGCTAGAGCTTGGATATTAGATCTGAACGTTTCAAACAGGACAATTGAATGGAATACAGCGTGGGACAATACATTCCATGCATCCACGAACCCGAATCACCAATTCATTCATTTTAAAGTTATTCACAGGGCATATCTAACCACGCATACGACATGTAATGGATTTGTCACCCCACCCGTATTGTAATTTCTGTGGACTGGGATGTGTGGACACTTTGGTGCATATGCTGAGGGACTGTCCAGATGTGCAAAAGTTCTGGGATGCGGTGCTTGATGTGTTGTACAAGGCTTCGAGGATTTGTATCCCCAAAGATCCTGTTATTTTATTGTTAAATGACAATTCTCAATTTCCTCTTTGTGAGAAGGTACAGATTGGAAGGGAATTAGTCATATAAGTTTTCTTTCTTATATTGCAAAATGTTTTGTAAACTTTTTCAAAATAAATAAAAACACTAAATTACAAAAAAAACATCAAGCTCCAAGGTCCAAACCAGCTTCTCAGCTCTCTGCTTTCAAACGTGAAATCATTTGAAGTGAAATTAAAGCTGTGGCAATTGCAACTGGAAAAGGGTAACACTGTGCATTTTCCTACTCTGCAAGAACAACAGCCTGCTATGACATCCGAATATGCTGGTGAGTGTGCAAAACTGATTCAGGCATTTGGAGAAAGGTTTCAGGACATGAAAAGTAAACAAAATGAACTGAAGATATTTGCTACACCATTTAACGTGGAGCCAGCTGATGTACCTGACAACCTACAACACTAAATAATTGAGATACAAAGCTACGACGCGCTCAAAGCTAGGTACAACAACCTCCCTCTGCTCGAGTTCTATAAACTGTATGTACGTTCTGAGGATTTTCCCATTCTGAGGAGACATGCACTGAAGTTTGCATCTCTGTTTGGGACAACTTACTGCTGTGAGCAGTTCTTTTCAAAACTGATTCTTGCAAAGACTCGATTCCGCTCAAGACTGACTGACCCAAACTTGGAAAACCAGCTGAGAGTAGCATCATCATCACTGCCAACTGACATCAGATGCCTCGCCAAAGAAAAGCAATTCCAACCATCGCATTAGAGAGGTTAGTGATATATGTGTTAAATAATTTTGTATGGCCCTCAAAGGATATTATAAAAATGTAAATGGCCCTTGATAGGAAAAAGGTTCCCCACCCCTGCTCTATGGAATGGTTTCCCTGGCGTAACCGCAGTAACTGAACTGCTGGGTTCATTTTGTAGGTCAAGTATTCTGTAACGTTCGGGCAAGGCAGGACAGGCTGAACACAGGAACGGATGAGGACGATGATGTGCAGTTTTTTAAAATGCTGGTATACAAAAACTTGAATCCACAGTGAAAACAAACATAAATGACTTGACAAGTCTACAAGACTAAAGACATTACAGCAACACAATACTTGACAACAGACAATGGCAAACATGAGGGCAACAGGATATCATATGACCTAAATTTTCAAAATAAAACACATGAGCACAAATATGAACAAAAACACATTTAAATGTGACACTAACACATATGCCAGTATTATTATACAGCTATCTAGAAAACTGGTTGGTCAATTGGGGTATTCCACAGTCAAATAGTTTTAAAGGGATAGGTAACCCAAATATTTTAAATAAAATCTCATCATTTACTCACACTCATGCATCGCGGATGTGAGACTTTCTTTCTTCTGCTGAACACAAACAAAGTTTTTTAAAAGAATATTTCAGCTTTGTTGGTCCATACAATGCAAGTGAATGGTGACCAGACTTTAAAGCTCAAAACTCACATAAAGGCAGCATAAAAGTAATCCAGAGGTTAAATATATGTCTTCAGAAGAGGTGTATAGTAGTTGTGGGTGGGAAACAGATCAATATTTAAGTCCTATGATACAATAAATCTCCACTTTCAGATTCTTTCACATTTTGAAAGTGAAAGTGGAAACTTATAGTAAAGAAATTGGTTTCTCACCCAAAGTGATTGCATCAATTCATAAGACAACTGTATATATTAAGCAACTGGAAACATATGATTTACTACTATGATGCCTTTATGTGATTTTTAAGCTTCAAAGTTCTGGCCATAATTCACTGTCCCTGTAATGACCACTAAACAGCATAATAGACTGCATTTCAATACAAAAGTGTGTGTCTTTGTCAAGGTAATTCGGTCCAATGCCAGATGGCAAATATTTTCCTTTTGAAGCATATCTGCGAGTCATATTTCACAGTCTGTGTATAATTTACTTTGGATGTTTACTAGTTTATATCAGATGAGTACGGCAAGCTGTGAACCTTGTTTCCTGTATGTCTGAGCTTGATTACAATATACTGTTTCAAAGATTAGATGAAGACTACCATCCAAGAAAAAGAGTTGAAGACGGTGAGAGTAGCAGGCTATTTTCACAGCACCATCTGTCTCTTGTCAGAAACACTTCGATCGTCTACTGTGCTCACATTCAACCTTAACTACAGGCAGAGAAAGAGAGAGAGAGAGAGAGAGAGAGAGAGAGCGACTCTTCTGCCACATAAATTAGGCCCTGTTTACACTTGGCATTAACATGAGATCACCGTGATCTGATCAAGCAGATCGGATAATCACCCAATCAAAAGCACATTTTCATTTGTTCACATCAAGTAGTATAGCTTCTGTGTCCAGGACAGGATTGCACCAGCTGTGTGTAAGCTTATATGTAGGGTTATGTTCTACCTAAGATTAATGGTGCAATGCTCAAATGTTTAGTAGTGCGTAAATTGTGAATTAGTGTCCATTTAAGCCACAACTAGGCTAAGTTGTAATGTAAGTATAGCTGGTGCACAGCTTACACAGTAGTTCCATTACATCATCAAACATGTTCCAACCACCAACAAAGCATTGCACATTTCTCCAGAACCAACGAGATAAAAATTTAAATAAATGAAAATCTAAACACCTTGGGCCTCATTTATGAAACAAAAGCCGAACTATTTTTTGTTTAAATCGCCCATAAAGCCACTGTGAGATTCATGAGAGTTTCCGTATTTTCCAAACGTTAGTTGGTACGAACTAAATTTACACCTGCTCCCAACCACATGTAATTTGTGTGTAAGACATCTGAGCATGTTGTGTTCTTTCAGGTAAACTGTCATGTCTAAATGTTGATAGAAGTTAAATTAAATAAGTAATGAAAACACATAGGAATAAGTAAATGAGTGAAATTAACCTTAAAAAATAACATAGTAAAAATAAAAAGAAGAACAAAAAAAAGCTTTGTTTTATTTTAAAACCTGAGCCTATATGTATTTAGAAACTTTATCTAATGCTTGAAATAATTTTTCCCCAACTCTATTGTTTTTCCAGCAGAGGTGCTTCATTTTGTGGACATCCTCCTCTCGGCGTGAACTGAACAAGGGCGTAGAATTTAGTAGGGACGCTAGGAACATGTCCCTACTAACATCCAGCAACTACTGAATTGTCCCTAGCAATAATTTTGATCAAACAATTAAAATATTTATTCACTGTTGTCGGTCGGTGTCTTGTAACATGCAGCATCAGAATTTGTGGTACACAAACGGTTAATAGATCTTGTTCTCTACTAAGAATCCCGCCTCCCTAACCCACATCGCTAATAGGATTGGCTTTGCCATTTCTTGTTATCATGTGAGAGGCTGCAGCTACATCCGGTTGTACGAAGCACCAAAGCTTTGTCAACTAGATGCGCATCATACAGGCTACTGGTAAGTGAGGAAGACACAATCCATATTCAAACAGGTCTGTGCACGAAAATACGGGATAAATCACGTTTCATATTGATTCAGAGACAGTAAATGTTTTCAATCACAGGATGAGTGGCAAGCCTAAACCTTACTTTGAGTGTGTGTGTGTGTGTGTGTGTGTGTGTGTGTGTGTGTGTGTGTGTGTGTGTGTGTGTGTGTGTGTGTGTGTGTGTGTGTGTGTGTGTGTGCGTGTTTTTGTGATATACGAGGACAATTTTGTAAGTTACAAATTAGTAATTACAAGGGTATTATGCTATAAATGTGATTTATGAGGACATTTCTAGTGTCCCCATAATTCAAATCGCTTAAAAATCATACTAAATTATGTTTTATTGAAAATGTAAAAATGCAGAAAGTTTTCTGTGAGGGTTAGGTTTAGGGGTTGTGTTAGGTTTAGAGGATAGAATCTATAGTTTATACAGTATAAAAGTCATTATGTCTATGGAACGTCCTCATAATGATAGGTAGACCAACATGTGTGTGTGTGTGTGTGTGTGTGTGTGTGTGTGTGTGTGTGTGTGTGTGTGTGTGTGTGTGTGTGTGTGTGTGTGTGTGGCAGTTAGGTGAATTTGGTGATATGCTGATTCAGGATGGCAGCCAAAAAAAGAAAGTTGGACATTAGGAGCTACTTTACAATCAGTCAAAGTGTAAGTCACTTAAAATATTTTCTCAGTTGCTAATGTGTAGAATCAACAATAATGGTAATAATGATATTTAACTAAGCCATAAATGTTTTTCCTCACTGTTCATATGGCATGCATCAATGTGTTATTTTGTCAGGCCAGATGACAGAATCAGTCCTGCCAGGTAGTAGCTCAGACATAGCAGGAACAGAGGCAGGTGGAGAGGCAGGGTCACAGGTGAGGCCTAGGCTTGTAACAATGTGATTATAAGAGTAAATGTAGATATTTGTTTGTTCAGAACAATAATGACACAAGACTGAATGACATTGCTGTGTGTCATGTCCACCAGGACAAACTGGACAATATTGATGTGAAACAAATCAACAGATCATTTGTTTCAAAAGGTATGAGTACTTAAAACGTGTCCTTCAAGGTTACATTCCACTGACAAATTTGAGTAAAGTATTTCTTGTGTTCTGTGATTATGGTACTTGGTTATTGGTTATGTGGACTACAATACCAGGTTATGGCTGTAAGTGCTCTCCATACAGTATGTATATGTACTCTGATGCTGATGTCTGAGAGATATTGGCGATTGCACTATGGACTGAGTAAAGTTAAAGTTAGGTCTCTTTTAAACTGCCTTCTTATCGTCATTAGTTACCTTTAACTTATAACATTACAGAATTCATTAATTAACATATTCTTGTAGTCAATATAGACTAAAAACCTTAATGTCAGTCCCTGAATAATGATTTATTTTTTTTCAGTTATGAATGTATGCTTGTTTAGATATTCTATCATGACGTACAGAAAGCTAAATTGCAATGTTGTTGGTTTGCATAATCAAAATTGTGTAATTATTGTCTCAGGAAATGTATGTATTGACTTCTTGAGCTGTTTGACTCATGAAAGTGAGTCCTATGTTAGCAAAAGCATGGAATGACAATAAGTCCTCACTTTCTTTGAGGCAATATTGTGCTTCCTAAATCAAATTTGAATGCAAATGTGTAAATGTGAATAAAAATTATTTCATTACTGTTCTGGAAAGATGTTAACTGCATTTAATAGAGTCTGGTGCCTTCCTTATATGGCGTTTTCATGGGCGTGGATTATGATAATTGTGAATGGATGTGCACACACACCCTATTTACGAATGTTTGGAATTTACTAACACACACACATTTTACTAACAAATCTGGGGAGTATGGCGCATTTGTGATTCTGCCGGAAAGGTCAATTTTACACGCAAATAACTGTGACTTTACTCATATATTTACAAAGGTTCACGAATGAGGCCCTGTGAACATGAATGGGTTGGATCCTTCCAACTAGTAAAAAAATGCTTCTGGTTCTGATATTACCTATGTACTGCAATATCATCAATACTTGATGTGCACTGTTAGAATGCTTGCACACAAGCCAAGAACTTAAGACAATTAAATCATGTCAAATCTGTGGATGGCTGCTGGACATTAAACATTTACCAGTGGGAAAGAACAATAAAGAAGACGGCTGAAGAAAGAATGTGCATGTCTTTGTTTTGTTTGTTTGTTTGAGATTATGATAATTACATATATACAGATTATTCAGACTGTGATTGCATGTCTACCAGAAATATCCAATAAAGGCTTAATATAGAATATAGACCTCAATCAGAAAATGATTTATAGATGTATATAGATTATTCAGATTATGCTTATAACATACACTCACCTAAAGGATTATTAGGAACACCTGTTCAATTTCTCATTAATGCAATTATCTAATCAACCAATCACATGGCAGTTGCTTCAATGCATTTAGGGGTGTGGTACTGGTCAAGATAATCTCCTGAACTCCAAACTGAATGTCAGAATGGGAAAGAAAGGTGATTTAAGCAATTTTGAGCGTGGCATGGTTGTTGGTGCCAGACGGGCCGGTCTGAGTATTTCACAATCTGCTCAGTTACTGGGATTTTCACGCACAACCATTTCTAGGGTTTACAAAGAATGGTGTGAAAAGGGAAAAACATCCAGTATGCAGCAGTCCTGTGGGCGAAAATGCCTTGTTGATGCTAGGGGTCAGAGGAGAATGGGCCGACTGATTCAAGCTGATAGAAGAGCAACTTTGCCTGAAATAACCACTCGTTACAACCGAGGTATGCAGCAAAGCATTTGTGAAGCCACAACACGCACAACCTTGAGGCGGATGGGCTACAACAGCAGAAGACCCCACCGGTACCACTCATCTCCACTACAAATAGGAAAAAGAGGCTACAATTTGCAAGAGCTCACCAAAATTGGACAGTTGAAGACTGGAAAAATATTGCCTGGTCTGATGAGTCTCGATTTCTGTTGAGACATTCAGATGATAGAGTCAGAATTTGGCGTAAACAGAATGAGAACATGGATCCATCATGCCTTGTTACCACTGTGCAGGCTGGTGGTGGTGGTGTAATGGTGTGGGGGGATGTTTTCTTGGCACACTTTAGGCCCCTTAGTGCCAATTGGGCATCGTTTAAATGCCACGGCCTACCTGAGCATTGTTTCTGACCATGTCCATCCCTTTATGGCCACCATGTACCCATCCTCTGATGGCTACTTCCAGCAGGATAATGCACCATGTCACAAAGCTCGAATCATTTCAAATTGGTTTCTTGAACATGACAATGAGTTCACTGTACTAAAATGGCCCCCACAGTCACCAGATCTCAACCCAATAGAGCATCTTTGGGATGTGGTGGAACGGGAGCTTCGTGCCCTGGATGTGCATCCCACAAATCTCCATCAACTGCAAGATGCTATCCTATCAATATGGGCCAACATTTCTAAAGAATGCTTTCAGCACGTTGTTGAATCAATGCCACGTAGAATTAAGGCAGTTCTGAAGGTGAAAGGGGGTCAAACACAGTATTAGTATGGTGTTCCTAATAATCCTTTAGGTGAGTTTATATAAAGCATTATTCCAAAGATTGACCAGAATATAGACCTATATAAAAATAATGTGCATGTAAACATGTTCACTGTGACCATTGTAGATACCATTAAAGACCTTTTTTTTTTTTTTAAATAAACACACTTAGTTGACTCATGTAAACTGAGCTTAGTTTTAAAGGAATATTTCACCAAAAATGAACATTTCTGAAAAAATGGAGTACATTCACCTGCATTGCTTAAAAGAGGAGGCCTGATATGAAATCCTAAAAATCTTAAATTCTGTTTTGAAGAAAGAAACACTTGGATGGCCTGAGGGTGAGGAAACTATAAGCCAATTCTCACTTTTGTGAACTATTCATTTAAGTAACGTTAACTTGTTGAAAGTAAACATAACTCATCTGTAATTATCATTGTTTTTATTTAATTATATAAAGTGAGTTATAGCATGTCTTTTACATTATAAATACAGTATGATTGGAATCTCGGTTAGCCATTTGACACATTGGTTTCTTCTCAGTATTTCTTAGTGCACATATATCTGCACTTTTGTAAAGTACAATTGAGTAAAGAAGAATTATATAAATTTAACAGGCTCCAATTTTTCCAGAGGTAACATTAATCACCCTAATGATGACTTCAGTCACTACAACAAAACAACAACAATAGACATAAGAAGCAAAACTAAATACAATTGTAAATAACAATGATTATTTTTCTACATAAGTTCCCCTGTTTTGACCAAATATACATAATTAATTAAATCTCATGTGTTTATGGGTATCCCACACAGCTGCAATTTTGTACTTGATAATTTTGAGTTAGTAGTACGCAGAGCCAAAGTTTAAAGAACTTGTCTGTTTAAGTTATGATTCCAACATGTGAAATATCAAGTACAGTTTAATTGGGACCGCTTATATGTTTTCATTACTGACCCCTTTAGGGTTTAGATAGAACATTATATTAAATAAAACTAGTTACAATAGTAAAAAAAAAAAACATCCATGTCAATCTAACTGCCACTGATTCTTTCTTGAGTCAATCTGAATAACATTTAATTGAGAAAAGCAAGAGGGAAAGTGTATAAAAACAGAACATGGACATTTTTACATGCAAGCCAGATTTTCTGCTTAAAGTCAAGTTAGCGAGGGTGAAAAACCAACCGTGCACACAAAAAGATGTGTGGATTATGGAAAAGAGCAATAACCGCAGTAAAATAACTGGAATTGTAGCCTTTCCTCCTCCTCCTACAGGCATCAGATATTCCAGTTTTCTCATTATCAGTCCCCAGGTTTGTCAGGGGAAGTTAAATATTTAGTAATATCTCTCTCACACTCTCTCTCTCTCTCTCTCTCTCTCTCTCTCTCTCTCTCTCTCTAAATTTCAATTTTAAAGTACTTTATTGGCATGATTGTGTTTACATACAATATTGCCAAAGCATTAATAAACAAAACAGATAATGACAAGACAAATAATAATAATAATAATAATAATAAAATTGTAACAAATAAAAATAGAATTAAAATAAGGTGCCAGGTAATGAATAAAATAAAATAAAAACTATAATAAAAATATACACTATACAATATGAAATAAAATAAGCCTTTAACATGACATTATGAACATAAGAAAATAAAAGTACTGTGACTGAAGAATATTAAGGCAGTGATTGGTTTCTGAGGGTGTGCATCTCAAAAATGAATTTAGCTGCAATTGATGCTTGATTGCCCTCCCCCAGTAATGCCTGCATTTGATCTGTTTCTGCTGAACTGGAAAACTGTGGCATGAGGTTTGAGAGTATGTGGAGGTATTTCTCTCTCACTTCTGTAAAGTTCTCACAGTGAAAGAGAAATCGTGTCTCTGTCTCGACCTCACCATTGTCACAGTGAGCACAGACTCGTTCTTCCTTTGGAAGCCATGTTTGTCTGTGTCAGCCTTTTTCTATGGCCAGACTGTGATCACGGAGTCTGTATTTGGTGAGGATCCGTCTCTGTTCTGGATCTCTTACAGTGTGGAGGTATTCTGCTAGATTATACTGTACGTTCTGTCTAGGGTTCGATAACATTCTAATTTGCTTTGGTTTTTACTTTCATTTTCCCAATGGTCAAAATATAAATGTTTAGGATTTGGTTTAGTTCAGCAGTGCTGGTCTGAAACTGGTGTTTGTTAGTTGTTTGTGAGTTTCAGAGCCAGCTGAAATCTCTCTCTCTTAATGGAAAGTCCCCACAAATAAAGAAAAACAAATGTGCGTCTGTGTGTGCCTATCTCTTTCAGTGATGTATTCTGTACCTCCAGTCACTGACAGATTTGCCTTTTGCATTTGACTCATTTGGGAGATAAGGCTTCCCATAGAAATGGCAGAGAGAGAGCTACAGGATCAATATCACCTCTGAATCTGAAGAATTGGTTTTCATACCCACATCAGTGGCTCCTCAGCACTAGTCTGGCTACTCCCAGAAAGATTTTTAACAAGTCCCAAGCTGTGTGTCCTGTACCCTCCCAGACAGACAGTGATTGACAGACATTGTAATGTGTTAGAACTCTGTATCTGATCTCAGTGGAAGTATTCTTACAGTCTCCTGTGCATGTTTAAGATTTAATATTTTTCTCTGCTGTCATGGATACATTTTGAATTCACTCACGTGCGTGTGTGTGTCAGTGCTTTAATGTAAGGGACCTTCTTCCATTTCCATATTTGCAACCAATGCACTAAAGAATGACATGATATTAAATATGGCATAAACAGTATGTCATGCTACAATTCCACCTCCATAGTAGAGTTTGTAATGACCCTCTGTAAATATGGTTTGTGTGAGATAATTCAGCTAGAAAGATTTCTTTTGAGAATTGGGGGTGACTAAATTCTTTTTAATTGTGAATTCCATCAAATAGAGCCTATTTCATTTTAATATAATTATTTCCACAAGTAAAAAGTTACATATTGAATTCAAATATTAGTCATGGTCGTTGGATGATTTGATTGTGTATTTTTGAAATAACTTTTTTTTTTTCATTGCTTTATTAATCATATAATACCATATTATTGTCAGTGCATTCTCATTATGTAATGCATTTTTTGTCTGACTTTGGTATTTTTTTAACGCTTATTAGAAATATTTTTCAAAAGCAGCTATAATCTGTCCAAGCCTTCTTTTATTCAATAAAGTTGAATAAAGTTTTAATATTAAGTAAATAAATAAATAAAGGCTGCAATTTAGTTTTATCCACAGCGGGAGTAAAATTGTCAAACCCAGGTGCACGTAGAGGGGTATTAAAACACCCTGTGACTCTGGCAGATAGCATGCCACCTTAGGGGTGCGAGACGACCTTCAGTCATATCAGGTGATGAGGCTGCTGCATAAAAGTGCTGAGTCGCAGTAATGCTGATGCATTATGTGGGTATTGGCAGGCGCCACACATAGAGAGTGCATTAATACTGTATTAAGGTGGAAAGTGTCCCCTACCCCCTATAATGTCAGATGGAAATGTATGTTCATTCAAGTTATTGACACTAGATGAAGCAGTGCAGAGAATCATAACCTATAGTTATCATATCACACTTTAAGGTGATTGTAATTTCTGCATATGTGGTTTACTTTTGTGTGTGGTTGAATTTTTGATTTGTTTGACATTTATAAAAATTAATAAACTAAATATATTTATGCAATAATAACCAGACCATAGTGGAATAATGATTAAACAGACGTGCTTGTATCAGGTACATTAGGCCTACCTGTGTATCAGAAATAGTTACAATTATGTGCGGTTTCTGATGTGCTCATAGAGGTGATTATTTTGAGGTGCAATGCTGCCCTCTGTTGATTTATTGACATCACTACGGTTAGCTGTAGCTTCAGTCCTAAAAACTGTACAGTCAAAGATTCAGTGGCAGATGTGTCAGAAAGTAACTGGCACTCGCTTTTCAAACCATTCATCAAAAATGTATAATTCATGTTTTCTCTCTCCATATTCCTTACTTAAAACCTCCCATGTACATACATTGTTTTTCAACAAACCACCAGATGGCAACAAAGTCCTTAGTTACAAAATTTCCTTCCAATTTAATTTTCAGTCGAGAATTGTAGGTTACGGATTATACCTCATACTCATTTTGCGGCAGACACACCAAAACCATTCCTTTACACATCATAACTGAACACATTTATCAATATAAAAATGATTATGTACAAATGAATTTGCAGGGGAGGTGTTTGTGTAATTTCACAGCAGAATGTGCCAACCAAGCAACTTCAATTGAGAAGACTCAGAATGATAATGTACACCTCTATCCATGAGGATAGAAAGCCCTAATAAGGCACGTCATAAGGATACTGATTTCAGACTGCCTATCACTGCACCATGTCATGTCTAATGGTCTTGAACAAATTCAAGTGAGTTTAAGACTGTTTACAAGCTGTTGTTTTTTATAAGCATGGTAAGCAGTGTTTACCTAACAGAAGGGTGAAAAGAAAAATTACAATATGAAATATTTAAATATAATTGTCAATATAATTACAATTTTCGTTCAAATTCGTCATCTTTCCTTTCACTTGAGCAGCACAGACTGTGTTATATTCGCTTTGGCGCCACTTTCAGGTAGAAGAACTTATTTTTATGCTTTCTCTGATTGCATTATTTACCACCCTTTTATACCACAGGTCTGTTGATTGCTTGATTCTGATTGGTTGATGGACGTTCTAAGGTGTACAGATATTTTCCAGTAAACACACGGCTATGAAGTAGTTCCAGGTCTTGACCATATAACGGTTCCATATCACTTCTCCAAATTATTTCAGTTATTTCAAAGAACCCTACTACCACAACAAAATAACCCATTAAAACAAAGACATTGGTTAAGTACATTGAATAAGAATGATAAATAATTTCTAAAATATCTCCCTCCCTCGTCTCCCATGCACTTACACACGCTCACACACATACATATGCATGCACACACACACACACATTGAGACTTGTGTCATGACATGATCACTACAACAGATTCTATTATCTGAAATAACATTTATTATGTGAAACATTTTGTTTCAATGTATTTCACTCTTTAACAGCCTCACATAGGTATAGTGGAAAGCACGGTGCTGCCCCTCTCCCTCTCTTTCGCTCGCACACACAGACACAAACACACAACCTTGTTACTCCAATCTCGAAAAGTGCTGCATCCTCCGTTGCAAATGATGTTTTTAATCTAGCAACGAAAGCTTGAGCTGTATCAGAGCTAGATACACTTGATCAATACAACTGTTTCTATGTTATCTGAATTATCTGTGAGAAACACACATGTGGACACACATACATATTCGCATTATGCACACACAAACTCGAGAGCGAAAAATAGAGCCTTCATGTTAGCGCACACCTGCATCTCACTCAGTAGGTTTGAAAACGGTTGTTAAGGTTTACATCGGAAATATGGTGACATTTGCTGCTGCTGAGAAGCTTTCAAACTTACATCTTGGCAGTTTTGAAGCGATGTTACATCTGATGAGAGCTGCAACAAATAAAGTTAATTCCTCAAGCCATCTCTCTCAGTTTCTGAGCTTCTCTCTTTTGATCCCTCAAAAACAAACTCACACACAAACTCACACACACACACACACACACACACACACACACACACACACACACACACACACATATGTTGTGTTTCCATGTTTTATGGGGACTTTCCATAGACATAATGGTTTTTATACTGTACAAACTTTATATTCGATCCCCTAAACCTAACCCTACCCCTAAACCTAACCCTCACAGAAAACTTTCTGCATTTTTACATTTTCAAAAAACATAATTTAGTATGATTTATAAGCTGTTTTCCTCATGGGGACCGAAAAAATGTCCCCACAAGGTCAAACATTTCGGGTTTTACTATCCTTATGGGGACATTTGGTCCCCACAAAGTGATAAATACACGCTCACACACACACACACACACACACACACACACTACCTTCTCACTCAGTAAGTGATCCAGTAAAGCTGCACAAGCCTAGCAATCCTCTGTTTTCAAACTAGCAACGAAGGCTTGAGCTGATTCAAAAGCAAGACAATGAATCCGTGGCAGAAGAAAGTAATTCCACTCGCAAGAGCGTTTTAGGGACGAAAACCAGAAAATGTATTGAGATAAAGCCTTGCACGATGTCTTAAGGTGTGGTAACCATGGTATAAGCAGAATAATTGATGACATCACATTGAATTATTGAAAAATAATCACACCCCGAGGTGTGCATTATATTTCAATAATTCAACAGTCCGTCATCAATTATTCCTTTCTCATTCAACACTGTACGTTCATTCAAATTGAATCACGCCTGGAACTACAAATGACCAAGGTAAGCATGCTTACCAAATTGAGTAAGCCAATCAGAAGCTCTTCATTCAGTCACGCTATCTGGATAGATTTTAGTTTTGTGTCTACACGTTCAAGCTCATGTAACTATTGCATTATTAAGCACTTAAATGGATATCTGCAGTGAAAGCATCAGTGACCTACGCAGATCTGGCAAAGTTAATTTCAATTAAAAATTGAGAAAGAGAGGCTATCGAAACTTCAACAATTGGGTGACTTTTACAACAAAGTGACGGAGATGTTCACTTGTGAGGAGAGATGCATGGTTTTTTGTTCTAGTAAAGGTAAGTTAATATATTTACAAAACATCTGTGTTATTGATACTAGGTCATGGATACTATAGGTTTCTGGTTAGTCTGAGACTATGAAGTGGTGATCTAGAAATCATGTCCTTTTTGTGTTATGTCTGTTTTATAGTTGTAACGTTAGGGCACAGGGTCTGTTTAAAGCCTTGTGCAATCAGGTTAAGATTGTTGTCTTTGGTGGTCAGATTAGTTAATTGCTGCTGTCCATTCCAGTGGTTCTGTGGGAAGAGTGATGCGTGAGGCCTATGATGTTGAAACCACACACACACTTCGCTTAGTAGCATAAATCAACTTTGGCTGCAGTCTGTTTCAATGACAGTTCCCAGGGTATGGAATTATTGTGGCCTATTTTATGTACAATTAATCTCAAATACTTAATCTAAACAGAGCTACCTCACCTTGCAATCATTACTCAGGGATAATGATGTATAGAAATAAACATGTTGTGTTGTTTTATTATTTTAAACAGTATGTATGAGAGCAGCGACTACTTCACAGAGAATAAGTATGTTTTTATTAGAGGGATGCAAGAATATAATACAAACAAGAGTAAATTTGCAAATTAAAGAGCATTAGAACAAGACAAGGATATGCAGTTATTCACAAAAAAACCTTATGTTCCAAGTAAAGATTCTACAGAGTATTTGCGAAGATAATGATCACATTGCTTTCATGCACTTAATTTATATAATCTCCAATCTCCACACCAATCAGCCACAACTTTAAAACCACCTACCTAATTTTGTTTAGGTCCCCATCATGCTGCAAAAATAACACCAACCCACATCTCAGAATAGCATTCTGAGATGATATTCTTCTCACCACAATTATACAATGAGTTAATGTAGACTTTGTCAGTTAAAACAGGTCTGGCCCTTCTCTGTTGATCTCATCAACAAAGCGTTTCCATCCACTGAACTGCCACTCACTAGATTTTTTGTTAATTTTGGCACCATACAGAGTAACTTCTAGACACAGCAAATTCTAGCAGTTACAAAAATACTCAAACCAACCCATCTGACACCAACAATCATGCCACGGTCCAAATCACTGAGATCAAATTGTTCTCCATTCTGATGGTTTATGTGAACATAAACTGAAGCTCCTGACTCGTATCTAATATTTTATTTATATTTATGCATTTAGCAGATGCTTTTATCCAAAGCGACTTACAGTGCACTTATTACAGGGCCAATCCCCCCGGAGCAACCTGGAGTTAAGTGCCTTACCTAGCTGTGGGGATCGAACCAGCAACCCTCTGAATACCAGTTCTGTGCTTTAGCCCACTACACCACCACCACTCCTGCCTGATTTTAGGCACTGCTGCCACACGATTGGCTGATTAGATAAACCGTATGGATGTTTGTTGGTGCCAGATGGGCTGGCTTGAGTATTTATGTAACTGCTGATCTCCTGGAATTTACTCATAGTGGTGCCAAAAACAAAAACAAATACAGTGAGCAGCAGTTCTGTGGCTGGCATGCCATGTTGATGAGGGAGATCAACAGAGAATGGCTAAACTGGTTTGAACTGACAAAGTCTTTTGTAACTCAGATAACCACTCTCTACAATTGTGGTGAGAAGAATTGGTTGTCGCAATTTTGGCAGCACAATGGGAACCTACACAATATTATGCAGGTGGTTTTAATGTTGTGGCTGATTGGTGTATGATATAAGATCCATTTAAAAATGTTCAAATGAAGAAACGTTTCCATCCAAGAGTCCGATTACAGAAATTAAATGGTTAAATGGATGATTGAAGCGTCCACTTGCGAGTCGCGACCGAATGCAATGTAAATAAAATATATAGATGAAACTGTCCCAGTGTATACAACTGTATTATATTCACAAACGGGAGATGAGCATGCAAAATAGTGAAAACAACGGCATTAAAAAACGTATACGCTGTCTCTTCGGACTCATGTTAAACAGTGCACGCAGCTCGTGAACAGGGAAAACTTTGCGCTGATAATCGCCTTGCTCAAATACTATTACACATTAAAGTGCTAGATAACACATGGTGAAGTGCTGAGTTAATCCAAAGAAACGATTAAATGGCTGGTGTTTACTGCCAAGTGCATCCAAGATAGCATCTTTTATTTAGTTTAGCAGATGTTTGTTTATGCGACTATGAAAAAAACCTATGATGGTGGTGTAGTGGCTAAAGCACAGGGCTGTTAATCAGTAGGTTGCTGGTTCAAACCCCATGGCCACCTCCATTGTGCCCTTGAGCAAGGCACTTAACTCCAGGTTGTTCTGGGGGGATTGTCCCTGTAATAATTACACTTTAAGTTGCTTTGGATAAAAGTGTCTGCCAAATGCATAAATGTAAAATGATTTAATGGATATAAACATGCTCTGCTCAATATATGACAATCTTTAATTTGTTTTATATCAACAATATTACTGTCCTGAATTTATAACAATTTGGTCATGAAGTTTGCCACTATGACAATTGGTTCCACTGACTGGTGGGTTCTAAGACAAAGATTTATGTCAATAACATTTCCACAACATTGCACTCACCCATGTAATGCTTTTTGGGCACAGCGATTAATAATGTGTATTAAAAATATTTGATGCTTGCCAATTGTCTTTGCCCACGTCACGTACCTGTATCACACACAACCCCTTCTGCCACCTGCTTGTCAGAATGATTTCAAATTTGTTAATATGATGGTAAAATTAAGTTGCATTATTTAATCCATACACCTTTTACATCCTTGTACGTGTCCAACACTAATGCCACATATTATACAATTATCCACCAGAAGTGTCTGTTTTGGTACACCATGTATGACAAGAACTGCTAACAGTGCAACAATTTCTTCCCAAAAAGGATCAAACTAGTTCAACATCACAAAGACATTGCATTATCTCCAACCCCGGCACAGATTGCATGTCTATGGCAACATATCAAATTGCTGGACAGGAAACCGTATTACCAAGATGTAATCAGGCATAAGGGTCACATAGTGGAATGCATGAAGAATAGGAAATGAAGAGAAATAGAGAGAGGACATGGTATGTAGGAGGTCTTTTCCCCCTAATTTACTGTTCAGTAATTGACAGGAAGAGTAGAACAATGGCCGGTTTCAGAAAGGTGGCTGACCTGTTCTCAACTTACCCGCAATACACATGAGCACTCTAACATGAACACACACAAACACCCAAAGTGTCATATATATTCAGAATTATAAACCAAACTGTTCATTGCAGGAAAAGACAAAGGCATTCATCTTCATAACAGAAAGAGACAGGTAAGGACAATAAGGATTGGAAGAGTCATCTTTGCCAGACAGTGTGGTCATCATTATATTCATTATCTGAGTCAGTCAGAGAAAAACGGAAACATCATTGTAGGGCATCATTGGCATATTATCTACGTGAAGCCTGTTCTAGTTTATAAGTCTATGCTGCCTCATAAGACCGTGCTGAAAACATGGCTTAAACCAGCCTAGTTCGGTTTGTTGGTCTTAGCTGGACTCCCAGCCTTTCCAGCTCAAAAGTGCCCACCACCCCTCTAAAACCAGACAACAAACCATCTTGACAAGGTTTAGAGAGCAGCTAAAACAGCAAACTAGCATAGGCTGGGTTAAAATGGTTTATACAGCAGGGGATTCCTCGATTTACCCAAAATACCAAGTCAGCATTGCGTTTAATTCACTTATATGGCAATCTCATAATGCATTTCGACGAACACGGTGAAAAATAATAGGTGGGGGAGGCAAGGCAAGAGAAGGCAAGATACATTTTTAATATATATTATGTAAATTATTATTCATATTTCATTTACTAGTGAAAAGTATTGCTTAAAATTATAAATATGATGTTTAAAATTGGATAAATAAAATGATATTATTTTACCAAATATTTGTGTGTGCAATGTATTTTATGCTTAGAGTGTCACTACATTCCCTTACAAAAATCAAAAGTTCATGGCAAAAATGCTGCAAATTCGGCACCGATTATTTTCACATGCAAATGAGTTTTGCGGCAAACTTGTGGCAAATTGTCCATTGTTGCCAAAGATTTGCTGCAGGTTCACCACCGGTGAAGAGCTGCAAAATTTTGTCGAATCGTCAAACGATTTGTCAAAGCGCTGTAAGTCGCTTTGGCTAAAAGCTCGTTTGCATGTGAAAATAATGACTGGCAAGTTTGGGGCAAGTTTGCAGTTAGTTTGCCAGAACTAACTGCAGGATTAGTTTTGCAACATGCTAATGCCAAACTACACTAAAATGTATGCATATTTGTGTGATGCAGTCACTTATTAAGTTTACAAACCAGTCACTTATGAGGTTCCATGATGGTAATGGTATAGTGCCTTAAGATCTGTTCACACAGGATGAGTTTTTGCTTTTAAAATGTGAAAAGGAATGCAACCGACTGGAATAAAACCCAGATGTTTCGAGATTAGTTTTTAAAAATTAAACTGTTTTTAACTTAACACATCTTTAAAACACAGTGTTCATTTCATGAGATACTGAAAAAAGAAAATAGTCACACCAGTTAAAGACATCCATCTGGCGAATGTTTACTTAAAAGAAAAAAAAGACAAAACGACTTACAGTGAACAATATTCACTGTATCACACTGCTAAACTTTTTTCTTCAGAAATGTAGAAAGCAAGTGGCTCATATTTGTGGACTGATTAAGTACTCATAGAAGAGATATGTCTTCAGCTGTTTTTTTTTTAATGTTTAGAAAGTCTCAACAGATCGAGTGAGGGTTGGAAGAGCAAGGAGTCAAGTAGAGGGATGCAACAATGCATCCTATGTTAATGGCCCCTTTGATTTTCTGGGTGAAACACAATACATACAATGTAAATATACTTTGGCAAAAATGTAGGTATAGTAATAGGATTCTATGACACCAAGTTTGAAATAGACTGTGAGGCAGCTCACAAGGTTTTGGAACAAATCTTACAGTATATTTCTCTGTGTATGTCTTTCTATATCATTCTCTATCTCTTTCCTTCACTCCTTACCTCCCTTTATCTGAATGATCCTAATCACCCTAACTGTTATGTAATGATATCATGCACCTTATTTTGTCATTCTGTTGCCCAGCCCAGCCCATCCCTGCCTGATTGATTTCTATTGCTTGACCTCCAGGCAATAAAACAAATCCAATAAACAGGCACCTCCTTGGACAGCCATATGCCACACTTTGGAGGTCATGGGGTCCTTGTGAGCTAACACACATTCTGTTAGTGTTCCCTGGCTCAGTGAGGGGCCTCACTGCTACCCAGTGATCATGCCAGCACAATAACTGCTCCTGAGGGAGGCATCAAGGGTGGGAGTCTCTTGGCCCATAAATCAGCTCTTACTGTACAGTAAGGTGGGGAGGAATAGGAAATGTCTATGTGCCACTTGAAGGTGAAAACAGAGAAAATGTGATTGGTTTGAACTGCTCTGTGAGGGTTTTGAGAATGTCAAGGAAAATACACCTTACAGAGAGGAAAAATATGTGTGACATCAGAAGTTGCAGCTGCTAAGTGTCTTCACATTATAAAAACAGTGTACATCTGTGTAAGTGTGTGTTAGTCTTCCACGATTCACTCTTTAAAATACTGCAGGGGATCTGCAGATGTATTTCTCTAAACATTTGTCCATGAAGAGACCTTGGGCTCTCTAAGACACATGCACACACTCTCATACACACATATACAAACACTCGCACTTAGCCTCATTGGAAATCACTGGCATTGATCCAACTTGATCAATAATGAAGTCACAGAGCCACTGCGGCTCAAAGTGTTTGCTAAAACACTCTACACCAGCCATGACCTACAAAGTCACACTTTTAGTGTACTCACTCTACTTTTTAAAGTAATAGTTTGCCAAAAAATGAAAATTTGGTCATCATTTATACGTGTTCATACGTGTTTTTATGACTAAATAACACAAGTTCTTGTATGAACATGTGAGCCACTATGAACTCATGCACATATTAATGTGCAGCAGACATCATGATTTTCACTGACAAAATTATTTATATTTCGGATGGCTTGTACTACTGTACCTCCTTTTTAAGCTTTAAAATAAGTCGCTATTAATGGCATTGTTATGACAAAAACTGACCTGAATATTCATAAAAAAAAATCTCCTTTTGTGTTCACCATAAGAAAGAAAGTCAAACTTTATGACATGAGGGTGAGCAAATGATGACAGAATTTAAATAAAAAATTCATAGTTCAAGCAGCAATAGAAAACTTTTGCAGATCTGTTTTAAAGTGCTAAATAGGGTTATGTTCACACACAGTTTGGTATTAAACAAGATTTACAACCACTTTCTATAACAAACTGAGCAGGTCGGATTGCTCATCGAGAGTTGAGGGACATTTCCCAGTGGACTGATGGACAGTTGGGCCGCTAGCATGTAGATGCACATTATGATATAAAAATACGTTAAAATTGCCAATTAAACAAATAAATCCCTTTTAAAATATCACATTATTATTGCAGAATATATTTAATTTTGAAAAAAAAAACTTCATTATGCTTTACTCCTGAATTTTTCACGCTCCCAGTTTGTCATAATTTAAAGATCTTAAAAGAAGAAAGAGAAAGGGGCCGTTCACACAAAACATACTTTCACTTGAAAAAGCTAAATGCAGTGCCATGAATAGAGTGGAACACAGGTATCTTGAGACATATTTTTAACTACATATACAGTCACGTGATTGTGATTGAATGATACTGACCAATACTTTGAATCAGAACTAATTATGCTAATTTCTTTAATGTCTGAAACATCTCAAAAACATTAATAACCAACACTCCTAGAAGCATAATAAACAACTTGATAAAACTTTCTATAGCTTGGTATTATTTAAAATTTCACAACATAGTCAACATAGTCACGCTGCCCACATACTGTATGTTGCCAACTATTGGCTCTAGAAATGTATTTATTTATTTGCATGTTTATTAGGGGGTTCTAGTTAAAAATCAAAAAGGGAAATGGAAAAATCAGTCCCGCTCGGGTCTCAGGAGGTTAAAAAATTGCATTATGCCATATAGCTTCCATGTAAGCAGCAGTTGTGCCACATATGGAAGTTACTTCATGCAGATTATCTGAACTTATTAATTAAATTAATGTGGTTGATCTTCATAAAATGTGTATTTAAAAATATATTATGAATGTCGCAATCATAAACTTTTGTTTACTAATTAACTAAACATGTTTTCATTATTACTATTAGCTATTATTGCTATTTCCCCCCTATAAACTCTTTCATACAGATTACTCAGAGAGAAAATCCAGATTTTTTTCAAATTCAATTATATTACATCATCTGCGTGTTATGACGCAAGCATCGATCATTTCGATTTATGCCCAATTTAGCCAATGAAACCCAAACACAAATCAATATAAATAATAATACTATAGATAATAGATATCTATGATCAGGGTTGGGAGGGTTACTTTTGAAATGTATTTCACTACAGATTACAAAAAAGCATTGAAAGCTATGTCCAGCTGGCCACAAGAATCCTGACATTCCAGGTAAAATTAAATCTTCCGGTCTGACACTAAGAATGAGTGTATATTATTGTACGACTTTCCACTAAGGAAGGGACAGGAAACAGCATCAAAAGTAAGGCTTTTTTAATCTTTTTTCCACTTTCACACAATAATATTACACAGTTCGTTTCGCTGGGCTTGGTGTCGGGCTCTCTCTCCCCCTGCTCTGCGGCTGCTGGCTTTTTATCCGCTCTCCTCGCTCTACTGCAATTAGAGACAGGTGTTAGACATAATTTAGCCCAGGTGTGACGCCCTTACCGCTTTTCTCTCCCGGACGGGCGCTGACCACGCCCCACTGCCACATACCCCCACCGCCCGACTCAGGCGGGCGTCATCCGGCCTGCCTACCACTCCCCCATTTCTGGAGAGGAAGTCGGCGGCAGCCATCTGCACCCCGGTCTGTGGACCACCTTGAACTTAAAAGGCTGGAAGGCCAGATACCAGCGGGTGATCCGGGCGTTAGTATCTTTCATGCGGTGGAGCCACTGCAGTGGGGCATGATCCGAGCAGAGGGTGAAGGCCCGCCCCAGCAGGTAGTACCGGAGGGTGAGGACCGCCCATTTGATGGCCAGACACTCCTTCTCCACGGTGCTGTACTTAGTCTCCCTTAAGGAGAGCTTTCGGCTAATGTACAGCACCGGGCTCCTCTCCCTCCACCAGCTGCGAGAGTACGGCCCCCAGCCCTCTGTCTGAAGCGTCCGTCTGCAATACAAAAGGAGAGAGAAGTCAGGTGCATGCAAAGCGGCCCCCACAAAGTGCAGCTTTGATCTGCGTAAGCGCCTGTTGGCACTGCTCTGACCATTGGACGGATCTGGAGCCCCCTTTTTAGTGAGGTCAGTCAGCGGGCTGGTGGCGTCGAATAATTAGGCACAAATCTTCTGTAATAGCCAGCCAGCCCCAGGAACTGCCTCACCCCTTTTTGGTCTTAGGTCTAGGGCAAGTCGCATGTCGCCGTGGTCTTATCAATTTGGGGGCGCACCTGGCCATGACCCAAGTGGAACCCCAGATACCGTACCTCCACACGCCCAACCGCAGCACTTCTTGGGGTTTGCTGTGAGCCCGCCCGCCGCTAGCGATCTCAGGGCGGCCCTCAGATGTTGCATGTGCCGCTGCCAATCATTGCTATAAATGATAATGTCATCTAAATAGGCAGCGGCGTATGCGGTGTCGCGGTCTGAGGATCCGATCCATGAGTCAGCTGAAGCGTGGCTGGTGCCCCAAACAAACCGAAAGGAAGCGTCACAAATTGGTGTAATCCAAGCGGCGTGGTGAAGGCTGTTTTCTCCACGGGACATTGGTGTCAAGGGGATCTGCCAATAACCCTTTGTTAAATCCAAGGTCGAATAAAATCGAGCAGTACCTAACCGATCGAGCAGTTCATCAACCGGGGCATTGAGTGCAGCGTCAAATTTAGACACCGCGTTGACTTTTCTGTAATCCACACAGAATCGAACAGACCCATCACTCTTGGGAACAAGAACAACCGGGCTGGACCAATCACTGTGGGATTCCTCTATTACAGCCCATATCAAGCATCGCATCTAATTCTTCCCGTACGATTTTCTTTTTATGTTCGAGTAGCGATAGAGGTGACAGCACCACCAGCGCCCGGCTTCGGTCTCGATGTGGTGCTGTATGAGGTTTATGCGGCCCGGTAGAGGGAAAATACGTCCGCAAATTCCTTCTGTAATTCAGAAACCTCTGTGAGCTGCCGTGGCGAGTTGGTCCCCACAAGTAACGGAGTGTTGGGATTGTAGTTTTTGTTTATCTCCGGTCCGAGCTCCGCCCTCTCGGAACTACCGTGGCCAGCGTCACAGAGGCGCCTCCTCCCTCCATAATTTCAGGAGGTTGAGGTGATAAATTTGGCGCGCCCCTCTATCGGTGCGTTTAACCTCATAATCGAGATCCCACACTCGTCGTGTGACCTCAAAGGGTCCTTGCCACTTGGCGAGTAATTTAGAGCTTCGATGTTGGGAGTATCACGAGTACCTTGTCTCCGGTGCAAATTCCGTAGCCGAGCACCCCTGTTATACAGCCGGCGTTGGCGTTCTTGAGCTTGGAGCAAATTCTCCTGTGTTAGTAAGCCCCAGTGTGTGGAGTTTTGCTCTAAGATCGAGAACGAACTGAATTTCATTTTTACTATTAGAAGGTCCCTCCTCCCGCGCCGCGGATGGCGTCAAGGACACGGCGAGGCGTCGCCGATACAGCAGCTCAAGCGGGGAGAACCGGTGGAGGCTTGCGGGACCTCTCGTACTGCAAACAACAGGGGTCTAGCCACTTATCCCAATTTCTAAGCGTCATCGTGTATGCAATTTACTGAATCATGTTCTTGAGCGTTTTATTAAATCGTTCCACTAGGCCATCTGTCTGAGGATGGTAAGCGCTAGTCGTGAATCGATTTGATGCCCAAGAGCTCGTAAAGTTAGCGAAGTGTCCGTGACATAAAAGTCGGTGCCTTGATCGGTGAGGATTTCTTTCGGAATCCCCACCGGGAGATTATCTTGAAGAGTGCCCCTGCAACACTACGTGCGGAGATGTTGCTCAGAGGCACTGCTTCCGGATATCGCGTCGCGTAATCCACCAGGACTAACACGGCGATGTCCGGCGTGCTGACCGTTCTAATGGCCCGGCGAGGTCCATTCCAATTCTTCGAAGGGGACCTCGATTAATGGTAGAAGGCGCCATGGCGCTTTTGGGGTGGCGGTGGGTTTACCAGCTGACATTCACGGCACGCCGCACACCACCTGCGGGCGTCACCGCCAATGCCCGGCCAATAGAAGCGGGCTATTAGGCGGAGAAGTGTTTTCCGTTCCCCTAGGTGACCGGCCATGGGATTATAGTGAGCCGCCTGGAAAACCATTTCCGGCGGCTCCGTGGAATCAATAATTGTGTTACTTCCTCCTTTGTTTGGGCGTCCTCGTCACCCTGTATAACCGATCTTTAATAAGCGAAAAATCACGGATATGAAGCGGCGACACCGGCGGAGATGTTGACCATCGATTACTCTCACTTGGTCAAAGCGTGCTTAAGGGTTTCATCCGCGACTGCTCCAAGGGAAGTCCCCTCCGAGAATTCCGGAGAGGAGGGCGTCCACCTCGCCCCTTCCCGTCACTTCGGAGCAGCAGAGGGCGGCCCTGGCTCCGCCTCCCCGCCAAAGCATCGCACATCACACACCCCTTCACTTTCACGCAGGACCCATCCGCACAAACTCCCTCCAATAACTTTCTAAAATTCGGCCAATCCGTACCCAAAATTAGCGGATGGGTGAGTGAGGAACTAACCGCTGCCTCCACACTATGTTTTTCTCCCGAATTTGATCGCCAGAGTCACCACGGGATACTTGTGAATATCCCCATGCACACACCTCACCCTCACCAGTTTAGCTGAGCCCAGAGCCCGGGTTGAACCAAGCGTTGGTGGATGGTGGTCTGGTTACAGCCGGTATCCAACAAAGCTTGGTATGTACCCCTGGATTCTTACGGAATCCGATGCGCTCCAGCCCGATCGGGGGCAGCCTGCGGAACATCGGAGACCGCACCACTGCCCCTACTTCCATCAGCGGACACTGATCCGGAAGTGGTCCGGGTCTCCGCACCTCCAGCAGACCGGCCCAGGCGCTGCGGCGCACCCGTGCTGGCGGGTGCCCCCACCTGAGGAGGAGAGCGGCTGAAGGGCGGGGAAGGGCTAGGCGGGTGTTCCCAAGGCCGGGAAGCTGGTCTCACAAGCGCTCAGCGCCTGCGGGGCAGGAACGGACCCTGGGGAGAGAGCAGAGCGAGAGGGAAGAGGGGAGGGAAAAAAACAGGGGAAGACACAGGGGAAGGGGAGACAGAGAGAGGGCTCATCCACCCTGGGAATCGCCGCCATGTGGTCCTCCAGCGAGTCGGACGGCTTCCTCCAGCGGCGCCGGGCGGTGGCACTGGACCCACTCGGCCGTCTTCGGGGCAAGCGCTGGACAAACTGCTCCAGTACCACCTGGTCGACTAGCTCCTCGGCGTCGCGGTCCCGCGAGCAGCCACCTCCGACAGGCATCCACGGAGCAGCTGGGCTGAACGCATAAGCGGGCGGTCGGATTTATCGAGCTTCAAGGCCGGAAGAGCTGGCGACTTTCTTCCGGGCTCCGACCAACCCGTTGCAAGATGGCTTTCCTCAGATCGGGGTAAGCCAGGAGGCTTGTTGCCGGCAGCTGTTGCGCCGCGAGTTGTGCTTCCCGGACAGGAGAGGGACTAGGCGGGCTGCCCACTGGTCTTGGGGCCACCCCAAATTTCCGCCGTTCGTTCAAACAAGTCGATGAGCGCTTCTGGGTCATCTGCCGGCCCCATCTTCTGTAACGCGGTGGGGGCAATGTGGCGTGGTGTCCGGGGTCGCGGCTGCGGCTGGAGCGGCCTCCTGGCTGAGGAGGCTCGGATGGCGTGCCGGTCCTCTGCTTGAGCCCGCATGATTTCAAGAAGCGGCGATCCTGGTCTTGCGGAGCTCAAGCAGGGATTGTTGGTGGCTCTGATGGAGTGTAGCGAGGGACTGGAGGACTTCCGCCAGCTGGGAGGACTCTACGGGCGATTCTGTTCCATCCTTTGGAAGACAGGTGTTCCTAATAATCTTCCGGGTTTCGGCACCAGTGTACGACTTTCCACTAAGGAAGGGACAGGAAACAGCATCAAAAGTAAGGCTTTTTTAATCTTTTTTCCACTTTCACACAATAATATTACACAGTTCGTTTCGCTGGGCTTGGTGTCGGGCTCTCTCTCCCCCTGCTCTGCGGCTGCTGGCTTTTTATCCGCTCTCCTCGCTCTACTGCAATTAGAGACAGGTGTTAGACATAATTTAGCCCAGGTGTGAGCGCCCTTACCGCTTTTCTCTCCCGGACGGGCGCTTGACCACGCCCCCGCTGCCACAATTATTTTAAACAACTTTCAAATAAAACATTTTAAAAAAGGAAAAATGCACACATTTAATGTTGTGTCAGTTATGATAAGACATTTTCCTCCTGCAATCTGTTGTATGAACAGGACAGTTCAACAATTAAATTCCTTAACACTGACTGTCTGAATGTAGCCATAGTTTACCTTTTTTTCTCTCTCTCTCTTGCTTAAACCCACTGTGTGGCAGCATTGAGAGTGTAAAATCAGCTCCAACTGTGTGTGTGTGTGTGTGTGTGTGTGTGTGTGTGTGTGTGTGTGTGTGTGTGTGTGTGTGTGTGTGTGTATTTATCACTTTGTGGGGACCAAATGTCCCCATAAGAATAGTAAAACCCGAAATGTTTGACCTTGTGGGGACATTTTGGCGGTCCCCATGAGGAAAACAGCTTATAAATCATACTAAATTATGTTTTTTGAAAATGTAAAAATGCAGAAAGTTTTCTGTGAGGGTTAGGTTTAGGGGTAGGGTTAGGTTTAAGGGATATAATATAAAGTTTGTACAGTATAAAAACAATTATGTCTATGGAAAGTCCCCATAAAACATGGAAACCAAACATGTGTGTGTGTGTGTGTGTGATCCTCTGACAGAGATTTACATCTCTAGTTCATCTGTTTGTATCTCCCATCAAAGAGCCTCATCATGTTGGCCTGCGGGAGAGGGAGATTACCAGCATGTGAGTGTGTAAAAACCGAGAGAGAGAGAGAGAGAGAGAGAGAAATCACTAGCCTGTGGCTAAAAACAAACCTTTTCTGTAATGACAATTTGCAACTTCCATTTCCATTTCTTACTAAGTAATAATGTGTGTAAGTTTCTGTGCCTCTATACATTTTTATGTCTACGATGTGGGTGTATATGTGTGTGTGTGCAAACATGATGACGGCTGTAGCTAGGTGGGTGGGAAGTCAGGGCTCTCCGAGAACATACTCAGCCCAGCTGTTGATGTGATCCTGCCTCTCTTTGAAGTGTGGCTATCACCCGCCCCTGTGCACACCCTCATCCACACACACACACTTACACACTCACTGGAGAAACTTCCAGACCTCTCCATGCCATCACAGCACTAATAGCTGTTTTGACGTTGTGTGCAAGTTTGCGTGTGAATGCATGTGTGTTTTTGTCTGTGTTTTGGTGTGTTTGTGAGTCACATTTCAGTGCAGAGGCTACAGTAAAACACAGTAAAATTATTAGTGGGGCTGCTAAGACAAGTTTCACTATTTGTCAAACTCCTAATTTGGCAAATTAATTTGCTGTGTAACTTGAATGATACCTCACCTGAATGATACCGCACGTGACCGTGAATGATACCTCAAATCATGTACTGTAGCTTGTTGATGAGTTGATATTACTTTTCCAAGCAATCAGACTTAATATTTTCATCTGATAAACACTAAAACTGGTGAAAAATATTGCATTGACTTGCATTGAAAGAGAAACCTGAGCCATATTTGGTGACCAGAATATCATAGAGACTTAGAGATGGGCTCTTGCTAAAGCAAGCATCACTGTTACTATTGCTCAAACGTAGTATTAAGAGGTTTCCACATGACTTGCATCAATGTTGCCAAATCAGACTGATCATACTGTGAATTTGGCAGTGGAAGTTTGATAATTTGACTGCTGAAATCTGCTTAGCAAAATTTTAATCACTACCCCCCTGTGGTCAGAGCTGGAAGTATTATCGAACGTATGCGCATGTGTGAGCTCCATTTTCCGGGTAAAATGTCCACAGTGTGGCAGTTATAGTGAGTTGTTTTTTTAGTGGTAAATATAATACAACATGTTTGATTAGTTTTGCCCCCTTACCCAAACCTTAAACCTAAATCTAACCATCAGTGGAGTAAAAATGTAATCGTAGAGTGTAAATGCAACCTTCGAATCACATTCACCATTGTTTAGGTGAATGCAATTACTTTCTGGTTCCCATGGGACCAGAACCTGTGTCTCTTAGGCAGATTATGCAACACGCTATTAGTAGTGCTAGAGGGAAATGTGGTCATGATTGAACTGATAAAAAAATGTCTGATGGTGGATGACATGGCAAGTAATGTGGCTGATAATGTGGGGTTGATTTCAGGGACATGAACTTTCATAAGCAACATGTCATTTTCCTGTGTGATCATGTTGGCCAAACACTTTGAGCTCTACAAAGTGAAAAGTCAGCTTCAGCCCTCGGCATGTTGCGCATGTAACGCAGCACTCAAAGTTCAAATAATTGACATGAATTATACCTCAATTGGGCTCTTTGGACTTGGGCCATACTGTAAGCAACACCCTAGCAACCACATTGCAATGGCCTGGCAACCACTCAGAACAACCTAGCATCGTGGCAACTAGTTTTGCAAAGACGAGCACCATTTTCTCCCGAACATTTTAAAATCTCTTTTAACAAATGAAAGTATCATTTAATAAACAAGATGTTTGGAGATAAGTCAGCAATGTGTAGTGTGTTTGTGTCTATGTGTCCATTTGTCTTGTCATGTTCCTTCATGTATACATGCATGTTTTTGTGCTCATAATTACACTTTAGTGTGTCCTTATTCGCATTTGCATAAACTGTATCTGCTACTAAAATCTCTCCATACATTCTAAGCATTAGGGTCTTATCATGTTACCATGCACCTCCCAAAACTCTCTTATCTAAATCCGCACTAGCAATGCATGCAAATGTAGCTTTAAAAAGCTCCTCTCGGTGCCTACATGATACCTGTCCTCACCTAGGCCCCCTGTCTTCCATCTGCCAGCGGTTCTCAGCCATTCTAACCCCAGTGAAGAGGCCTTTTGTTGGTATGATAAACCCGTCATTGTCTCCCGTCCCTCTGATTTGCGAAGCACAGGGGGTATCAGCATTCAGTTGCCCTCCATCATACAGAACAACCAGGGGTCCCTTGTCGCTTCCTCTACTTTTCCTCTTTCACTTGTTCTTTTGAGAGCTCTTAGTCAAGTGGTCAGCGATGATGGGATGGAAGATAGGAAAACAGAAAGAAAAAGAGAAATATATCTTTCACAGCCATTACAAAAAGTGCTGTGGTACAGTGCTGGTTCCACAAATTATTGTACCACAGTGTTTAAATGGAAGGCTACTCCAAGGTACAAAATATGGCACTACTATGGTACGATGACCAAAGAGTCTAGTGTAGAATGTAGAATTAGGTGAGCAGTACTGAACAAAGGTAACTTTTGCTGAGTGTGTTAATTAGTGCTATAGTATTTAAATAGTATGTCTTTCTGCCAAGTTAACCAAATACTATAGGTAATAGCTGATTGTTTCTGTCTTCAAGTCATGTAATAATGATTATATTAGCGAGATGAGCACATATGAATGTCAACAAATTGTCATAATTACCAGTGGGATTTACTTCGAGCCCCAGCTTTTCAAGTTGGGAGCCATGTCAAGCATCTTGTGCTTTTAATTTTGTTGCATTACCTTTAAAGAAGCTTTCTGTTTTTGTCGGGAACTGAAAAAAGAGAGAAAGAAACATGATATTTCCCAACACATCTTAACATTTTATTCTGACAAAAATCCCTTCACCATACTCATCATGTAATAATTTAGATTTCATAACTGCATGTAGTCCTAGGAAGACTTGAAGGCAATATAAAATTAGAGTGGAGTTGGAGGCAATGCACTTGTTTTTTCTTTTTTTGCATTAACTTGCCAATTACTAGCTTTTACAATGGTGAGGAATTGTGGGAAGTCTTTGCTCTATCTATATTTCCTTACAACTCAGTACACTTGACATTGCATCAATAAGCTGACGCATATGGGGAGTCTCCTTCTACACAACCTAGTTGAAACCTCTCTACAATAACGGCAATTCTAATATCGGCTATGGTGTTTGAGCCCCGACCTTTTAGGCTTGAATCTGTCCACTATAAAAGCAGGTGTGCAAACACCATTCTTCAGAATTTTTTCTTTCACGACAGAGATTCATCTCTCACCTAGAAGCCCACTACTACTTCACTGCCGCCATACATGAGTCAGCGGGTGGGATCTTCATGGCAACGAGATGACTCTCCGCTCCTCTGCAGTGTTCTGGCATTTACTCTGCCTTGACTCTTCACTGGTGAACGGGCGTCTTCAGAATCCTGAGTCCCCGTAGCGCTTCGGCAGGTCTTTTGTTTCCTTATAAGCTATTGTGTTATTGTGTATATGTATGTGTGTGTGTGTGTGTGTGTGTGTGTGTGTGTGTGTGTGTGTGTGTGTATATATATATATATATATATATATATATATATATATATATATATATATATATATATATATATATATATATATATATATATAAAACTAAAAGAGCTGCTTACATGTTCACGTCTTTTTAAAGATGTCATTCCGTAAGTGTTTTCTTATGCGAGGGACACATCCCGCCGTAAGATCAGCATGAGAGCTGCATTCTTTTTCTGGGCCGCACAACAAAAGATGAACTATTTAATTAAATCACCATTCCAACGCTCCCCAGAGTTTTAATCTGTTTCTCCCACACAGGTGATTCCTGTCAGCCTTATTACCTCACCGTGCAGCTCATTTAGGGTGTTATTTACATTTACATTTATTCATTTGGCAAAAGTTTTTATACAAAGCGACTTACAAAAGAGGAAAACATAAGCGAATCATCGAAGGAGACAGTGGTACAAAAGTGCCATATTACAAAGTTTCACTAGCATCAGAATAATATTCAAAACATACAAGTGCAATTTTAACTTTTTTTTTGTGACTAGTTAAGTGCTCTTGGAAAAAACGTGTTTTAAGTTGTTTTTTGAAGACAGAGAGTGAGTCTGCTTCACGGATGGAGCTGGGAAGGTCAGTCCACCAATGTGGTATGATGAAGCTGAAAGTCAGAGAAAGTCTTTTGGTGCCTCCTTGTGTTTGTACAACAAGGTGATGTTCCTTATCTGACTGCAGGCTTCTAGTGGGCGTGTAGCTCTGCAGAAAATATTTTAGGTATGTTGGAGCAAACTCAGTGACTGTTCTGTATGCCAGCATCAGAGCCTTGAATTTGATTCATGCATCAACCGGTAGCCAGTGGAGAGCGACAAGGAGTGGTGTAACATGTGCTCTCTTTGGTTCATTAAAGACCAGACATGCTGCTGCATTCTGGATCATTTGCTGAGGTCTAATTGCACATGCATGGAGGCCTGCAATAAGAGCATTACAGTAGTCCAGTCTAGTCATGCCAAGTGACTGAACAAGTTGTGTGGAATGTTCAGATTGGAAGGGCCTTATATTCCTGATGTTGTAGAGTGTAAATCTACATGATCTTGTGGTCTTTGAGATGTGGACTGTGAAATGTAGTTTGTTATCAATGGTTACTCCCAGATTTCTGACCGTTTTTGAAGGCGTTACTGTAGTCGAACCCAGCAGCACGGTGATGTTGTGTTCAACAGCAGGGTTGGCTGGAAAGACCAGGAGTTCGGTTTTGGCTGGATTGAGTTGCAGGTGGTGTTCCTTCATCCAGATTGAGATGTCTGCCAGGCAGGCAGAGATCCGAGCAGTCACAGTGGATGTTGTGTATATAGAGAAGAGCAGTGGCCCAAGCACTGATCACTGAGGTACCCCAGAAAGTAGTTGATGTGGCTTGGATACCTCACCTCTCCAGTCTACCTTGAAGGACCTACCTGAGAGATAAGAGTTAAACCATTCAAGCACAGTTCCTGTAATACCCAGTGAGGAGAGGGTGGAGAGCAGAATCTGATGGTTGACTGTGTCAAAGGCTGCAGAAAGGTCCAGCAGAATCAGGATGGATGATATGGTTTCAGCTTTCGCCCATCTCAGAGACTCAGTGACAGACAGCAGGGCAGTCTCAATGGAGTGTCCACTTTTGAAGCCTGACTGATTGTCATCCAGCAGTTTTGTGAGAGATTTGATTGAAAACTGCCCTTTCAAGTGTTTTTGCCATGAATGGGATGAGAGAGACTGGCCTGTAGTGTTCTATTTGTGTGGGGTCAAGTGCAGGTTTCTTCAGCAGCAGGGTTACTCAAGCTTGCTTAAATGTAATGGGAAAAGTGCCTGTACGTAGAGACGTGTTGATTATGTGTGTGAGTGCAGGTAGGATGGACTGAGAGATGGCCTGGAGAAGGTGAGAAGGAATGGGATCAAGGGAACAGGTGGTTGGGTGGTTGGAGAGGAGGAGTTTTGAGACCTCAGTTTCAGTCAGAGGAGAAAATGTAGAGACAGAAAAATTGCATACTGGTGACAGCTGTTTGATGGGGAGTGGGGCTGTGAATGTATTGCTGATGGTTGTAACCTTATTAGTAAAAAATGTGGCGAAGACGTATGCTGTCAGTGATGTGTCAGGTTGTGGCAGGGAGGGCAAAGTAGTGTGTTGAATGTTCTAAATAAGCTGTGAGTGTGGTGATAAAATTTGATTTTTACAGATTTAACATTACTGAAAAATTTGCATGCAGTGACTGATATTTACCTAGAACTGCTGGATCTCTAGATTTCCACCATCTCCTCTCAGCTGCCCTGAGATCAGTCTGATGTTCCCGAAGGACGTCAGACAGCCAAGGGCTGGGTGGTGTAGTACATGCTGGCTTAGAAGAGAGAGGACAGATGTTGTATAGACAGGTTGTTTAAGTAGAGTTTAGTGTGTCTGTGGCAGTGTTTATATCAAGCATGGAAAATGTATTTTGTGTGGGAAGAGGTAGAGACAGCAGTAGAAAGACGAGAGGGTGATAGACAACGGAGGTTATGGCGAAAGGAAACCAACAGGAGTCTGTTTTAATGTAGATGGGAGAGTCATGTTGAATTTAACAAAGTAGTGTTCAGAGACATGTAACGGTGTAACAAGAATATTTGAGTTGATACAGTTACGTGTAAAAATTAGGTCCAGCTGGTTGCCCGATCTGTGAGATGCTGCAGTGTGTAGTCTTTCCAAGTGAAATGAGGCCAGAGGAGTATTTAGTTCCATGGCATGGGGCTTGTCTTGGTGTATTTTGAAATCACCAAGGACCACAAGTGGCCTACCATCCTCTGGTAAAGAGGATAGTAGGACATTCAACTCTTAAAGAAAGTTTGTCAGCTGACCTGGAGGGCGATAGATGACAACAACATGTTTTTTTGTGGGTTGTATTGTAGTGATAGCATGGAATTCAAAAGTAGTATTGTTACATAGAGACGAGTGTTGTGTTATGAATCAGCAAACCTGTTCCTCCACCCCTACCGGTGTGTCGAGGGGTGTGAGAGAAGAAGTTGTTGGAGAGAGCAGCAGGTGTTGCTGTATCCTCCGGATGTATCCATGTTTCCGTCAATGCTAGGATGCTGAGGATGGACTGTGTGGCACAGGCTGGAATGAAGTCAGCTTAGTTCACAGCTATAGATTGTCTATAACACATAACAGGGATGTGCTTGAAGGCATGTGTTCATCGTGAAGTAGATATGGGAGTATGTAGTTGGCAGAAAATAAGTAAAGAGATGGAATTAAAAGATACTTAAGTGCTAAGGTGAGTGGCGCCTTGTTGGTGTCCTTGCTCGGTGGACTCGCACAGGTAGACTCGCTGGTCTTTACACATGTAGGTCTTCACACGAGGAGGGCTTTACATGAGGGCCACCACTTCCGCTTCCGCTTCAGCATTCAGATCAAAATATATACACGCTGTAAAACGAGCCGTTTGGTGGGAAAAAAGCTGGTCACGCCCTAATGCTCCCTAGCACAACAAAGCTAGTCACGTGGTCATCTGAAACTGAGGGGAGCGCGAGGTGATAAGTGCGGGGAAAAAACCCGGTTTCAGTACACAGCAAATAAATTATGCTGCAATTTAGCAATAAATAATACTCAAGTGAAGTGCTGTGTATAGATACTAAGAAACAATGACGGTAATTTTACACAAACTGGATAACCGACTTTAAATCTAGCAGTGCATATTCTGGGACCAGTCAAACAATAAACGATGCAAGTTCAAGTCAGTAAACAAACAGCACAAGTCTAGCGATGACGACCACTATTCAACAAAGTAAAACAATGAAATAAACACTTACAACTTCAGACTCCTGTCGCTAGATCGCTTTACCCGAATTACTATAGATCCCGCGGTTTAGATATAGTACTTGCCGCTGGTCACGCCCTAATGCTACCTAGCACAACAAAGCTAGGCACATGGTCAACTGAAACTGAGGGGTGCACGAAGTGAGAAGTGCGGTAACAAATGCGGTTTCAGTACACTTTACTTTAGCAATAAATAATACTCTAAAACATGTGAAGTTCTGTAATTATCCAATCAGCGATTCCGTTTGTCAACTCTTAACATGAATATCACGATTGTTCTCCCTTTAATGTGTACTTCAGAGAGCAATTTATCCCATTTGGAACACAAGGGCAATCATGCATCACAGAACTCCTTCCAGTCGACCAATTCTCTAATTACAACCTCTTCTCAAGCCAACGTAGACATTTTAGCGTGCTCGCTGCCGTGCAGCACCCACTCTGACCATTACACAGCACACTGCAGTTATGCACAGCCACTGTCCGAGCAGACACGAACCGAATTCGGTTAATTCATAATCATTCCACAAACTCGCCTCCTCTCAGTATTCGAGCTCACCGCACAGCCCCATTAACACAAAGCAAGCGCTGTTACAAACTTCCACCCAGCTCTACACTATAACATGAATTTTGCTTCTCCTGTGCTCAACCAATTCGTATCGCAGAGTGAGTTCTTGCTTATCCACAGCGTAAACATTTCACACGAAAATATGGGGTCTTCCTGTTAAATGCCGCATGAGTCCACACTCGAGGATTCATCCCATTCATCCTACCATTGTATGCCATGTGTGCCCATGCCTGTGGATCCAGCCACTCAGAGCTTCGAGTGAGCTAAGTAAAATTCAGCATAAACATTCTCACCCTAATCGTATACTCTCCCATTGAATGCTTTGTGGTCCCGTGCTCAAGGATTCAGTCACAATTAATATCACAAATGCTCATGCAACCACGTATCCTGGCATTGCCTCATATGTTCCTGATGCCTTCGTTTTTTCCTTGCTCTCTCTGCCAACATCCATCCCACTACCCCTTCCTATCCATAGTCCACTGGAATGGATTCCCACCTGAAGATGCCTCCACTGGAGAACCCTGCTCCAGACCCATTCCCCTCTTCACTTTATCCCCCTCCCTTCATTTTCACCTCTCCTACTACGGCACCGTTCCCTGGGCGAGGCTGCTTCTGCAAGAGAACTTAGTCCCAATTCCCTCCTCAGTTAACAATAATTAATGCAGAACACATTCCAGACTCTTTCTCATTTTAATTTCAGAGATCCAGAGCCTCAGCCCTAGTAGCGAACCCGACAGCAACCCCAGTTACTCCCCATTCAGAACTGAAATTCCTAGAAATCACCCTCTCAGACTTCTTCTCCATGACCCCATTCTTCAAACTTCTTACTATCAATCTACTAACTCGTTGCCTTAACACTCTCTGTCTGGGCTAAATTTCTCTAAACACCTCAAAAACATTAGACACCATGTTCATCCTTGCCTTCTTTGGCTTCCTCCGTTGCTCTGAACTCACCACCACGACAAAATTCAACCCAAGAATCCATCCCACCATTTCGGACCTCCATATCCTAGACAATGACACATCAGTTACTTCATCAAACAAATCATAACAGACCAAACCTAAAGAAGGCACCTAATTTTCTAAATAAACTATCCTTAAGCCATTCCTTTCGCATCGGTGCCACAGCACACAAAGGCCTGCCTGAACACAAAATACGATTACTGGGCTGCTGGTCATCCAACGCACATTTCGGCTACCATCCGCACATTCACACAACCATCTTCATATCAGGAAAGCAATTCAAGCCCTAAACAATTAATCACTATGTTCACATTCAGGGTCAGAGGGACGCTTGCTTCATCCTTGACGTTCCAATAGGCGCCCAACCATTCGGATGCAGCAGGGGTCTACCCTGGTCAGTCCGGATGTACTCCATCCCACAAAACAGGATGGGCCCGCCTTAAGTACTCAAAGGCTCTCCCATTCGAATCGCAGTGGGGGTTCTCCCGCTCTAATGCAGTGTGAGCTAACTCACGTTTATTTATATTGTGGGCTCCCCCATTCGAAGTGCAGCAAGGACTCTGCTGTTCAAATGTCATCCTACACTCAGTACGATCTGCCCTAGCAGCTAGGATTCATTCCTCCTCTTGGGCATGTCAGACTCATCCAGCACAATCCATCAAGGTCTTTCCCGCTCAAACCACAGCAAGGGTTCTCCTGTTCAGTGAGCTGATGCTGAGTGAGCTATTCCTGTTTATTTGCATCGTGGGCTCTTCCATTCAAAGCTCGGAAGTCTCTCCAAGTCGAATGCAGCAATAGCCCTCGTTCAATTGCAGGTTTGGCTCACCTGCTCGAGCTGAGCAGTGCTCCATCCCTCAGGGTTCGCCCACTCGATGCACTGGCATATCTGTCAAACTCACCAAGCCTGGAGGAAGACTTAAGGGTCACACCATATTACAAGCTAGAGCGCCATCTATGAGATGCCTTTATGCACTGAAATGGAATGAGTTCACTAATTAGTGCTTTTCATACCGCAAAGACCAAGTGACTGCCCCATACCTGAAATTTGTACATTTCTTAAGAGTGATCAGACACAGAGCTCACTCCATCTATACTCAAAGTTTATGTGGCGTTTATATCTGGTATCACGCATCGTAAACCAGCACCACTATAGGAAAACATGATTTAATCATAATTCCTAGGCGGTGGGGCAGCTAAATCCCCCTAGCCCAGCTACAGCCCTGACTTGAGATCTAACTTGGTCCTAAAAGTGCTCGCTGGGCCTCCCTTCGAGCCTCTGGACTATGTTGAATTGTGTGTGCTTTCTCTTAAGACCGCATGTATCACTGCTGGCTTTGGCCTCAGTAATACGTTTTTTTCAAGCACTGTCAGTTGACAATGCATGTCTGGAGTTTTGTCCAGGTCTTTCAAAAAATCTGTCAAACCCAGAAAAGGCTATGTGCCTAAGGTTATAACCACACCCTTCAGAGTGCAGGTGGTTCACCTTCAAGACTTTTTCCCTCCATTTAATTTGGATGAGTAACAGACCTTGCATTTGTTATGCACTTTGCGAGCACTATACACATATGTTGAGCACACATGCTAGTTCAGACTGTCAGACCAACTCTTGTGTGCTATGAAGGATGCAAGAAAGGAATGTCCATCTCTAAGCAAAGACTTTCTCATTGGATCGTTGATACGGTCCCCCTGGTTTACGAGTCGCAGGGTGCGAATTACCCAATTTGTGTTAAAGTATACTCATCAAGAGGCGTGGCCTCTTCGTGGGCATTGACGAACACTGTGTCCTTACAAGACATATGTTTTGCAGCAGGATGGTCTTCTAAAAACGCATTTAAAAGGTTTTACAACCTATACATAACGTATCTCTTAAAACACATCCTCTCTATCTAGAGCGCTTGCTATTTTATTGGACAAATATATACTTATGCAACTCTTTTTAAGTACGGACTCCCTGTCACTTTACACAACCTCCTGCATTTGGACCATTGTGTTCCCAAAGTTACAGGCACTTCATTATAAATAAACTTCCTTTCCAACTGGGTTCGCAAAGGCGTTAGTCCATCCTAAATGACCATAATTCATATATATATATATTCTGAGTGTTCCCCTCCTGGCTGACCATGAGGGTCATTAACTTGGAGCATACTCATGTCGGTTGCCGCCCCAAGGGTCTGTGGTGTCATGTTTCCTCTCTGGAAGTTTATGTTGTGTAGTGCGGCATGATAGGATTCTGTTTCCCATATCTGTCAGAATAGTGACGCAATATCAAGTGTACTGAGCCGTAAGGAAATGTCTTGGTTATGCAAGTAACCTCCGTTCCCTGAGATGAGGGGAACAAGACATTGCGTAAGCTGGCCACACTACAAGTCTCAGAGTTCTTTGAGGTGCAAACGATGTGCTTTTTGTCCCTCAGTCAGAACATTCTGAGGAATGGTGTTTGCACGCTCACTTTTAGAGCAGACAGATTTGCGCCTTGAAGGGTGGGACTTAAACACCATAGCCAATATTAGAATTGCCATTAATGTAGAGAGGTTTCAACTAGGTCGAGTAGAAGGACACTTCCCATATGTGTCAGCTTAGTGACACAATGTCTCCTTCCTCTCGTCTTAGGGTACCAAGGTTATGTTTGTAACAGAGATGTTAGCTCTTGATAGCATGCAAGTGGCACCAGGAATACATATTTAGAAAGAAAACATTCTACTCTCCAGACTTAAAATTTCACATTGCAACAACTTACGAAATGAGCTTCGTAAGTACATGCGACCTTGGTTTTCTTAGATCTCACTTTTGCTCTCTGTTGACTTGCAATTAAATTTGCACACTAGAATAAATATCTAAACCTTTTTCTGTTTAACAGGTGTGTGTATATTTTTCAATCTTTTAAAGGTTATGTTTGTCATTTTTGGATGTGAAAATTCTTTCCCCTGTCTAAGATTAATATGCAGCCATTTGAGGGTCAAGGGTCCAAGTGGTGTGGCTTCATTACATTGTTTAATTTGTTTGCGTCTGCTGACCAGCATGACATATACCGATGGGAATCATAAGGATTTTTATGATCCCACTTCCTCTTAATGATTCAGACTCCTTTGTTCCATTAAAGGGATAGTTCACCCAAAAATGTATATTCTCTCTTCATTTACTCACCCTCATCCAGTATGCCATCCCAGTATGACAGTTTATTTATTTATTTATTTTTTGCTCCCCAATTTGGCATGCCCAATTCCCAATGCACTCTAGGTCGTAGTGACTCGCCTCAATCCTGGTGGCAGAGGATGAATCTCAGTTGCCTCCATGTCTGAAACTGTCAATCCACGCATCTTATCATGTGGCTTGTTGAGTGTGTTACCAAGGAGACCTAGCGCGTGTGGAGAAACACACTACTGTCCATGCACAATTCACCATGTGCCCCACTGAGAGTGAGAACCACATTATAGTGACCATGAGGAGGTTAACCCAACGTGACTCCACCCACCCTAGCAACTTGGTTGCTTAGAAAGCCTGACTGGAGTCAGTATGACTTTCTTCTGCTGAAACAAACAAAGATTTTAAAAAGAATATTTCAGCTCTGTAGGTCCATACAATGCAAGTGAATGGTGGCCAGAAATCTGAAGTTCCAAAAAGCAGATAAAGGCAGCATAAAAGTAATTAATATGACCATAGGTGTGGGAAAAACAGATCTATATATAATTACTTTTACTATAAATCTCTACTTTTACTTTCAGATGTGGAAGTGAAACTAAACAGGCACAACATCTGACTTTGAAAGTGAAAGTGAAAGTGGAGATTTATTGTAAAAGAGGACTCAAATATTTATCTGTTTCTCAACTACACCTATCATATCACTTATGACAATATGATTAAACCAATGGAGTATTTTGTTTACTTTTATGCTGCCTTTATGTGCTTTTGGACCTTCAGATTTCTGGCCACCATTCACTTACATTGAAAGGGCCAACAGAGCTGAGACATTCTTCTAAAAAATTTAATTTGTGTTGAGCAGAAGAAAGAAAGTCATACACATCTGGGATGGCATGAGGATGAGAAATGATGAGAGAATTAACATTTTTGGGTGAACTATCCTTTAATGAGTTTTACTTTTGTGGAAGACATTTTTGAAAATAACAAATGCAATTGCATTAACTGACATCAGTTTAGACTTTTAGATTTTTAGATGCATAAATATCATGGTCAGAAATTAACCAGCACGTTAACACGAGAAGTTCCAGTACCCTAGGATCCGAGAGTTTCCGAGAGTTCCAGTACCCTAGGATCATCCACAATATGCCCACTAACTAGCTGGGCTTCCATCCAACAATTTTTATGCACATTTTAAAATTGTGCATAAGAAATCTTGATTGGAAACACTTGACAAGAGAATAAACTCTCAATTTATAAATATATATTTTTTTTTTTTTTTGGTGGCTCCCTCAAGATAATTCATATGATGTAGTGAGTGGAAATAGGAAAATTACTTTACAGAAAACGATGCTGTAACAGAGAATTATGCTGTAACTATTCTGTCTTAATGTCCTCGTTGTGAGGTTTAGATGAATAACGCGATTGAAAATCATGCCTTAGAAAAAAAATTACTTTTGGAGAATCCAGGCTCAGCCTGGGTAGCCAGTTCCCTTTATTATACTATATGTGCAGATTTTGCTGAGTCAGTGGCGGTTCCTCACACCATCGAAACATATAGATGGGCACTCTGCTTATAAGACTCTGCATCAGTTTGGTGTCATGCTCCCATGCTAAATTCCATGTCCACTCCTTTTATTCAAAATAGCTGTCCCAGTAAGTAACGCTGCGCTATAATACTTCATTTTCAAATTTTGAAAATTCTGTCCTCATTTACTCACCCTCATTTTGTTCCGAATCTCTATGACTTTCTTTTTCCTGTGGAACACTACCGCAGATCTTCTACCTAACATCTCTTTGTGAACAAAATGAGGGTAAATGACAACAGAATTTTCATTTTCGGATGAACTATTCCATTAAGTTTTTGCTCATTCATCCATACCATTAATTAATTTGCTTGAGGCTCCATCTACATTAATCCGGATACATTTGAAAACTGCATCCCAAAAGTTGCTCGTCCACACTTAAATGTATGAAAAAGCTTATATCATGATACTGCACATGCGGAAAATCCCCATTGCATGTATGGTCTGAAACGTAATTGTCCTCGTGTTCTGTCGCCGGACAACAATTCCGAGTAAGCCTCCCTTCGCCTTTGAAGGAACGCAATGTGATGGTTGTAAAAAGTAACATTTATTTTTGAACAACGCTATCAAAGTGAGTATCACGGTCCGCCATCTTGATTGTTTTGGTTGGATAGATCACATGACAGCATCACATGACAACAAATACATCATAATTTTCAGATATATCCGTTTTCACAGTCCACACTACAACGCAAAAACAGCGTTTTCCACTTCGGAGTGTATTTTCTAAAAGCTCAGTTTTCACAGACAAAAACGCCATCTCAATGTAGATGGAAGGCCAAAACGGACTGAAAAAGATACGTTTTCAAACAAAAACATATTATTGTGGATAAGGCATCAGTTTACACCTTCTTTGATCTCAAAATCACTTTGCCATTGCTGATGTCATTGCAAGGTTAAAATTCACTATGCATCACAGCTCCATCGAACTTTGAAATCCCAATACTTCAAAGCAAATAAATCTATAGAAGGGTAACCAAGACTGATCGCTTTTGGCATATCACCCATCTGCTGACTCCTGGAGGAGCCCCACTGGGCATAGACTGTCAGTAAGACAGATGCATTTAACAGTCTTTTCTGTTTGTGAGTGACTAGCATCCTTCAATGTTTGGAGAACATTCAGCACTGTCTTGAGACCTGCTCACTCAGCATTTTAGTTATTGAATTAAACAGGTTCCTCTTATGAACAAGTAGCATGCTAGACTTTTCTCTAGAGTCTGCCATATTGATGTGTAGGCCCTTGGGTGATGGTTATTGATAGATGCCTTGTCCAAAGGAATGAAATATTAATGATTTCAAATTGGAGATTGGACAGATGAATGGGAACTGCATGTGCATGTGTTTTCGGATGATTCTTGTTACATACACAAAGCCTACACTGCTCTCCAGATGCATCTAATGTATAGATTTCCATCAATATGCCGTCAGCTTTTGTATCTTTCCATTAGAGCAGATCAGTATGTGATATACATATTCCCTTCTTCTCCAGACTTTGATTTATGTGTGTGTTTAACTTGAGATCTTTAAAAGCACTATGTGTGTGTCATTATGGTTTGTTTTAAGATGTGCAGCTCTCCAGGGCACCAGGAATTTCCCTTATAAACTATAATGTACCTCCTTGTCTCTCTCTCTCTCTCTCTCTCCAGTCATCTCCCCCCCCCTTTGTATCTCTCTGAATGTGTGTACTGGCATGAGGATTTGGCAGGCAGCTGTCTTCTTGTATCTGTTTGTGTTGTGATTTTGTTTGTGTCTGAGTGCAACTGTGTGTGCATGTGTATTATGAGACCACACTGAGGAATATTTTGCGTTTGATTCAATAAAACATACACATACACATACACAGAAGGTTAACATCATTGCCCCTATGAACTGCAAATGTGTGATTTGCTCCATTGTTTGCAAGTGTTACTTCATCTATAGGCACTTTTATGTTGCAGGGGTTGACTAAATAATAATAATAAAAAAATTAATTCACTTTTGTCAACACTATACAGTATGTTGGTCACATTAGAAGTGTCTTGTTAACTTTTTACCAAACCTTCAACGTTTATTTTTAGTACTTTTCAAATGTCAAAACCTTTTATTTGCACATGTTATTGTTTTACCCTGATCCCAGACACAGACTTTCAATCTAAAGATATGAAAATCCATTATAAAAATATATTTTAAAAAAATTATGATTATAATATAAATGGTAATCTGTTGATAATCTAACCAAAGCCTGAAATAGCAATTAAAAAAACACACATTTCAATATTAATGCTGTGAAAATGGTTTAACGACCAACAATTTTGACATAAGTTATAAATTAATAAGTTGTATCAAAAGAAAGTACTTGGATACCAAGGAGATAAACATGTCAATAGGCATGTTTGAGATTTAATATCCTGTGTTGTGTGAGTAATATAAAGAAAACTCAAGGTAAAAATCACATTTAATGGTGCATCATACATCAATTCAAATTATGTAAAATAATGTCTGTAAATATAATTTACATTTTATTTAGCGTACAAAAAATTATAGGTATAAAATTAGTCTTATAAAGACTGTCATTTTATTCCAACCAAGCAGTGAGTGTTGCTTTAGTCATAGTATTTTTGAACAGGTTATGATGTTTGATTGTTTTAGGAACAGTGCATCCCGAAAGTATTCACAGTGCTTCGCTGTTTCCACATTTTGTTATGTTACAGCCTTAATCCAAAATGGATTAAATTCATTATTTTCCTCTTATTATTTGACAAACAATAACCCATAATGACAATGTGAAAGAAGTTTGTTTGAAATCTTTGCAAATTTGTTAAAAATAAAAAAATCACATGAACATAAGTATTCACAGCCTTTACCTTGACACTCAAAATTGAGCTCAGGTGCATCCGGTTTCCACTGATCATCCTTGATATGTTTCTACAACTTGATTGGAGTCCACCTGTGGTAAATTCAGTTGATTGTACATGATTTGGAAAGGCACACACCTGTGTATATAAGGTGCCACAGTTAACAGTGCATGTCAGAGCACAAACCAAGCCATGAAGTCCAAGGAATTGTCTGTAGACCTCCGAGACAGGATTTTATCGAGGCACAGAACTGGGGAAGGGAACAGAAACATTTCTGCAACATTGAAGGTGCCAATGAGCACAACGGCCTCCATCATCCGTAAATGGTAGAAGTTTGAAACCACAAGGACTCTTCCAAGAGCTTGCCGCCCGGCCAAACTGACCAATCGGGGGAGAAGGGCCTTAGTCAGGGAGGTGACCAAGAACCCGATGGTCACTCTGACAGAGCTCCAGCATTTCTCTGTGGAGAGAGGAGAACCTTCCAGAAGAACAACCATCTCTGCAGCACCCCACCAATCAGGCCTGTATGGTAGAGTGGCCAGATGGAAGCCACTCCTAAGTAAAAGGCACATGACAGCCCATCTTGAGTTTGCCAAAAGGCACCTAAAGGACTCTCAAAATTGAAAGAGAAACAAAATTCTCTGGTCTGGTGAAACAAAGATTGAGCTCTTTGGCCTGAATGGCAAGCATCGTGTCTGGAGGAAACCAGGCACCACTGATCACCTGACCAATATCATCCGTACAGTGAAGCATGGTGGTGGCAGCATCATGCTGTGGGGATGTTTTTCAGCGGCAGGATTTGGGAGACTAGTCAGGATCGAGGGAAAACCTGCTCCAGAGCACTCTGGACCTCATACTGGGGCGAAGGTTCATCTTCCAACAGGACAACGACCCTAAGCACACAGCCAAGATAACAAAGGAGTGGCTACAGGACAACTTTGTGAATGTCCTTGAGTGGCCCAGCCAGATCCCAGCCTTGAACCCGATTGAACATCTCTGGAGAGATCTGAAAATGGCTGTGAACCGACGCTCCCCATCCAACCTGATGGAGCTTGAGAAGTCCTGCAAAGAAGAATGGGAGTGTGGCAGGGTGGAGGGCAGGGCCGGGTCATGATTCTTTACATCTGGTCCCCGCCTGGGGAGGAGCGGCTGTAGTCCACCTGAGAGGGTGGAGGAGTGATCGAGGACCATGCCACGGTGTATCAGAGAACCGGCGAGTAAGTTGTTTTTTTTCCATCTCTCGCTCTCCTCTCTCTCACTGCCACTCCGCATTGGCCTTTTCCCTCTCTTAAATTTTACAGTGTTTTTTGGGGGGTACTACACTGTTACAGTACCCACCCCCCCTATTTAATTATTTCTGTTTCCCTCCCCTTGTCCCCCTCCCTCATTCAGGTGGACGGGGATGACCTGCCGGCAGACAGGGCAGAAGGTACGCCCCTCCCCAGGGACGGGGGTATACATCATGCATGGGGGCTCCCCAGCCTGAGAGAATGAGGGAGGAATGTGGCAGGGCGGAGGGTGGGGCCGGGTCATGATTCTACACACCCAGTCCCTTATCAGGCTAATCAAGGCCGACTGCGGAAGATGGTGTGGGAGAGAGAGATCGTTTACGGTCATGTCCGTCGTGTGTGTGTGTTTTTGTCTTTTGTTTAAGTTTATCATTAAAATATTATTTATTTTGCCAAGCCAGTTCTCGCCTCCTCCTTTCAATTGAACTGCGTTACATGGAGAAACTGCCCCAAAATAGGTGTGCCAAGCTTGTAGCATCATACACAAAAAGACTTGAGGCTGTAATTGCTGCCAAAGGTGCTTCAACAAAGTATTGAGCAAAGGTTATGTACATATGTTTTTTTTTATTTTTTTTTTATAAATTTGCAAAGTTTTCAAACAAACTTATTTCACGTTGTCATTATGGGGTATTGTTTGTAGAATTTTGAGGAAAATAATACATTTTATCAATTTTGGAATAAGGCTCTAACATAACAAAATGTGGAAAAAGTGAAGCGTTGTGAATACTTTCTGGATGCACTGTAAATAAAGGAATGTCAGATATGGTGTTTCTTTTTTTTTTTAATTCAGCCTGTTCTAACTGTAGCCATGGGTTATGGAAATGGTCACATTTAATCCATTTGCAAAGATATTGTTCATGAGATGCTAAATAGTTGTGCTAAAAATTTGCTGCTGCCAAACCTTGATCTTTGTTCTTTTAAGTGTTTGACAACTTAATTATCTTATATTTAATGAGCTAAACCATGTCTTAATCGGCTGTACTGGAGTCATGATAAATCAATTGTTTATTCCGGGCAGTATACACATTTTTACTGTTGCAATACAGCCTATAATGGAAAGTGTTGTGTTCATTCACCAAATTAAATCACCCTCTATTGATTTTATTTGTGGAATAAAGTTGAGATTAAATAGGTCGGAAAGATTGGGGGATATGTGTATTCCTAATTATGTAATATTATTTATGGTTAATGGTGTGTCCTGTTGGCTATTACCCTGCGGTTTCATATTCAGTGGTAAGATTGTCGATTCGGTTCAGTTTATGGAATAGTCCGATATTTTTGAGTAGTCATTAACAAGTCTAGTTATTTCTTTAAGCGATGTCTTAGGGTTATATGGTAATATGTTATCCGTATATAAATATATTTTATTGTTGGTGTTGAATGATGAAATTCCAGAGATATTAAAATTTTGTTTTATTGCAGTGGCTAGAGGGTCTATAAATAATCCAAAGATTAATAGGGAGAGTGGGCATCCTTTTCTGGTCCCTCGCTCTAGGTGGAATGATGATGATATGATGCCATTTGTGATGACTGTTGCCATTGGTTTATAATGTTCTGATCCAGTGAATAAAAGTTTCCCCAAAACCAAATTTCTCAAAGGTTGTAAAATGGATAAGCCAATTATCTTTATCAAATGCTTTTTCTGCATCCAATGATACCATTTTTGTTATTTTATTTTGTTGTTTACAAAGATTTATGATGTTGAATAATTGCCGCTTGTTATTTGATGAGTGGTGTTCCTTGATGAAACCTGGGAGTACAGTGGGAAATGGGAAAATCACATTCACTATAAACTATGCCCATTTATACACGTCAATGTAAAATATCAACTGTCCCTTATGTTTGCTTATGCATTTGTATATTGGGAGAATCCTAGAGTTTTATGTAAGAGGGAAACCACAATATGGCAATGCAATTCAAATGGAGAATAAAATAGCAAAGTCTTCCTCGGATTCCAAGTTTGTTATTTACACAACCGTCACTGTGAAATTACATCACTGTGGAGAAAGCTGCTTACTGATCAAGCCGGATGTATATGGGAGTAAAGAGTACGCCGCTTATACAGGACACGTGAAAGGTAGTACCACTTTCTGGCAATAAGCCACTTTCTAGCAATAAATTGCTTTCTGATATCCATATAAACATAGTCATTGTTAGTGGACAAATGAAACTAAATAGTGAGAGTATGAAAAGTGTATTTTAAGAGAGCTTATTTTCACAGGGTCCTAAAAAATACCATAGTTGAAGAAACACCCTTGAATGTTTGCCACAACCAGGGGTTGCAAGGTACTTCACTTCAAAAAACGTCTGAGTATCTATCCTGTCTCTCGTGCTCAATATCTCTGTCCTTTTTCATCTCTATTTTCATCTCTCTTTTCTTAACCTCATCTTTTGGTTTTTGTCTCCCTAGAGTTCTGTATCTCTCTCTCTCACCCGCATCCTGTCACCTCTTCACTTCTTGTCTGTCTCGGTGGCTGCATCTCTCTTTGATATCCGAGACTAGCGAGTCTCCTGCGCAAACAAAGGTCGCCTTTGTATGTTTGTATGTGTGTATTCACAACTCTGTCTTTCCATCTGTAATTCTGTTGGTGCTGTCCAAACCCATGCTCAGTCTTATTGGTCCACAATCACTGTGTAATCTCTAAACTGCATGGGATAACTGCTTACAAGTGAGATTGGGATCTTAGAGCACACAGTGTGAGTGTCGAGATGTGTAGGGGGTCAGACCACACCATTGCCTGAACTCCAAGTGGGTGGGTGTGTTTATTAGGAAAACCTGTACACCTACTTATTCATACGATTATCTAATCAGCCTATCATGTGGAAGCAGTGCAATGCATAAAGTGATTTCGACCATGTCATGATTGTTGGTGACTGGCTGGTTTGAGTATTTATGTAACTGCTGATCTCCTGGGATTTTCATAAGAACAGTCTCTAGAGTTTACTAAAAATGGTGCCAAAAACAAAAAACATTCAGTGAGTGCCAGTTCTGTGGACGGAAATATCTTGTTGATGAGAGGTCAACGGAGAATGGAAAGACTGGTTCGAGCTGACAGAAAGACTACGGTAACTGAGATAACCCATCGATACAAATGTAGTGAGCAAAATAGCATCTCAGAATACTCATAGACCCTTGAGGCGGATGGCCTACAACAGCAGAAGACCACGTTTTGCACTTTATTAGGACGATAGTGTTCCTAATGAAGTGCTAAGTAATAAGGTCAACAAGCTGAAAAATATCTATATAATGCTTGGAGCTACATTGTCCTGCCCTGGTCGGGTGGCAAAAGGGTGTCCCCCGTTGGAATTTAAATATGCCACATTAATTGTATACCATAGCTCTATTCTCTGACAGTATGTTAACAATTATTTCATTAGATTTTATTTTTATTTCTCTTTAGAAATTGTTGAGACAAAGTTGATACTAAAATTAAACAGAAATGAGAACACCATTAAGTCTCCTAAGCTATGACAGACAAGCAATTCAATTTTTATTTATTTTTAAACTGTGGGCTCACGCTACCTCAAAAAGGCCAGAATAATCAATAGTTGTTCTACCTCCTCTGTGTGTGAAGGATGCAAAGAGAGAGAAAGAAGGAGGAAAAACACATTGCTTTGATTGTCTTGTTTGATCTAAGGCAGTTTCACAGGGTTCACACAAGCTCTCTCTCTCACTCTCTCTCTCTTTCACACACACACACACACATCTCTCTCTCTCTCTCTCTCTCTCTCTCTCTCTCTCTCTCTTTGCCTGAGGCTGAAGGTTGTGCAGGGTGAAGGTGGAGGAGTGATGCTCAGCTGTGTTTTTTCACAAAGCAGGCTCAGTATGAAAAGACTTGTGCTTGTAAGAGTATATACTATTTCTCCAATCTGCCCTTGCGCACACACACACACACACACGCACACACACACACACACACACACACACCTTTACTCATGCATGCCAGTACACATGCACACATACTCACATTTGTTGTACTTATATACAAACATAAGGTCATACAGACACATTTTGCTTTCTTGCAGATGTTTTGACTTTTTGGAAAGAAAAATTTGATGCTCTTTACCAGTGATGAGATGAAATAGAGAGCAAATGTAGACTTTTGGCGAAGTCTCCTGCTTCTCTGTGCTTAGATTTGCTAAGCTAACAAATTCTGCAATCAAAATTCATGGCAATAAAATTCTCCTCTAGGGAAGCTGAGCTCAAAGGATGTGTGTTTACGGAAGACTGTGCACAGTATGTACACAGTTTGCGTCAGTGGTGTGGGTTATGGTTTTATTTGTATTGTTGTATGTCCACACCTAACAATGAGAACAATAGAGGAATTCTCCTGTATCTCCTGTAAATAAATAAATAAATAAATAAATAGATAAAAAACAGTGCCACATGCATCAACAGAGAGTGTGTTAGAAAGGTTTTCTCTACCTGGCTCTTTTCAGAGCCTTTGGAATTAGATGACAACATGAAATAGGGATGCCCACTGCATAGCTGTCAGAGCAAGAGAATGGAAAGTGTGGTGCTTGCTTGGGTTCTGTGTGTTTGTGAAGAAACACTCTGGATGAGCTAATGTGAGTGTTTTTACAAAGGGTTTGTGATTCAAGAATACATGCACACACACATACTCATACACACATTGTGTATTGCTCTCATCAACACTTATGTGTTTGAGTTTCTGTATGTTACACACTCACATACACTTGGCAATCTACATGACCTCTCTAGTTTTTATACTACTGACTGAACATATAACATTGTTATATATATATATATATATATATATATATATATATATATATATATATATATATATAGTTGAAGTCAGAGGTTTACATACACCTTAGCTACCTTAGACAAGTACATTTAAACTCACATTTTCACATTCCTGACATTTAATCATAGAAAATATTCCCTGTCTTTGGTTAGTTAGGATCGCTACTTTATTTTAAGAATGTGAAGTGTCAGAATAATAGTAGAGAGAATTGTTTATTTCAGCTTTTATTAGTTTACTTACACTTTGTTAGTATTTGGTAACATTGCCTTTAAATTGTTTAACTTGGGTCAAACGTTTTAGGTAGCCTTTCACAAGCTTCTCACGATAATATGCTGGAATTTGTGTCCATTCCTCTAGACAGAACTGGTGTAACTGAGTCAGGTTTGTAGGTCTCCTTGCTCGCACATGCTTTTTCAGTTCTGCCCACAAATTTTCTCTCGGACTGTGGTCAGGGCTTTGTGATCGCCTCTCCAATACCTTGACTTTGTTGTACTTAAACCATTTTGCCACAGCTTTAGAGGTATACTTGGGGTCATTGTCAATTCGGAAAAACCCATTTGCGACCTAGCTTTAACTTCCTGGCTGATGTCTTAAGATGTTAGTTCAATATATCCACATAATTTTCCATCCTCATGATACAATCTATTTTGTGAAGTGCACCAGTCCTTCCTGCAGCAAAGCACCCCCACATCATGCTATGCTTCACAGTTAGGATGGTGTTCTTCAGCTTGCAAGCCTCACCCTTATTCCTCCAAACATAATGATGGTCATTATGGCCAAACAGTTCACTTTTTGTTTCATTAGACCAGAGAACATTTCGATCTTTGGATCTTTGTCCCCATGTGTACTTGCAAACAGTAGTCTGGCTTTTTTATGGTGGTTTTGGAGCAGTGGATTCTTCCTTGCTGAGAAGCCTTTCAGGTTATATCGATATAGGACTCGTTTTACTGTGGATATAGATACATGTCTGCCTGTTTCCTCCAGCATCTTCACAAAGTCCTTTGCTGTTGTTCTGGGATTGATTTGCACTTTTCGCACCAAACTACATTCATCTCTTGGAGACAGAATGCGTCTCCTTCCTGAGTGGTATGATGGATGCATGGTCCAATGGTGTTTATACTTGCATTTACACTTGTTTGTACAAATGAACGTGGTAGCTTCTGGCATTTGGAAATTTCTCCAAAGGATGAGATAGACTTGTGGAGGGCCTCACATTATTTATTTTTTTTTTGGTTCTTTTCTTTTGTTTTTGGCTTATTTCTTTTGATTTTCCTATGATGTCAAGCAAAGAGGCACGGAGTATGAAGGTAGGCCTTAAAATACTTCCACAGGTACACCTCCAATTCAGTACACCTCCTATCAGAAGATAATTGGCTAATTGTCTAAAGGCTTGACAACATTTTCTTGAATTTTCCATGCTGCTTAAAAGAGACCTATTATGCCCCTTTTTACAATATGTAATATAAGTCTCAGGTGTCCCCAGAATGTGTCTGTGAAGTTTCAGCTCAAAATACTAAACAGATAATTTATTATACCATGTTTTAAATGCCTCATTTTGGGTGGAATCAAAAACAAGCTGTTTTCGTGTGCACATATATTGATGACTCACATTTGACGCAACACCATGTAAAAGTGAATTTTGCATAATAGGTACCAACAGTTAACTTAGTGTATGTAAACTTCTAACCCACTGGAATTGTGATATGGTCAATTAAAAGTGAAACAATCTGTCTGTAAGCAATTGTAGGAAAGATTACTTGTGTCAAGCACAAAGTAGATAGTCCTAAATGACATGCCAAAACTATAATTTGCTAATATGAAATCCTTGAAGTGGTTAAAAACTAGTTTTAGTCATTTTAACCTAAGTGTATGTAAACTTCTGACTTCAACTGTATATGAATATTTTTCTTAAGTAAAACCCCATCCCCTCTTACACACACAATCAGTGATATATTTGTTGCCTATCACAAGATCTAATCGTGAGTGATCCTTGGTTTTCCCAACCAGGGAATTTCCTCTCCTTCTGTGGCTTTTTTAAGCATGTAAGCATACATACAGTATGTGTGCATATGTGTCTGAATGAGTAGAAGTGGCTGCACGCCGCACCACTAAACACTTTTGAAGTGCAAACACACACACCACACACACAAACCACATAAAAATCTGAACCAGATAATGTTTGCTCTCCGACAGGTTACAGCAGCCCCTTACAGTACATGTTGTTTTTCTTTGCACTTTGCACATACACACCTCTTTAAAGAAGTGATGACAGACCACGGAAGAAGAGAAGAGCACTTCTTTTTTTAAAGTTCCTTTCTCAATCCGTTCTGTTCCCATGTGGCCCACAATCGTTACAGCAGGAACACTTTTAATGAGTAGAAGTCTGATAATGAGAAACCTCTCATTATCAGTTCTTTATCTATTTGATTGTTTTATTTTTTTTGTTTACACATATTCTGCTCACTATATCTTAATAATCCCTTTCATACATGCAACCAGGTTACACACAGGAAAATATTGGTTTCCTTTACTGGTAAATGTACCACATGTGCTACTCACACATACAACGTCATGCCATTTGTTTTCTTGTTTTTTTTATTTTTTATTTTGCTATACATATGCGGTGTAAATGTAGGCTTCTTGTTTGAAAACATTGAGGGGTATTTTTTTGCATCAATATGGAAATTTATAGGTAATGATACAACTTTTCATTAAGGGAAATTTAGTAAAATGTCTGGAAAATGCTGTATGTATGAAAGGGGCTAATAAGAATGTGGCAGGGCGGAGGGTGGGGCCGGGTCGTGATTCTACACATCCGGTCCCTTATCAGGCTAATCAAGCCTCCGAGAGGGATAAAGGCCGACTGCGGAGGTTTGTGCGGGAGAGAGAGAGATATTTTACAGATATGTCCGTCGTGTGGGTTTGTGTCTTCTGTTTAAGTTTATTATTAAAATATTATTTAAATTGAAAAGCCGGTTCTCGCCTCCTCCTTTCCATCTAAATTACATTACAAAGAACAAAACTGATTTAAAAGGGAATAAAGAAAATAAGTATTCCTGTGGCTCAACTGGCAGAACAAAACACTAGCAATGCTATGGTCATACTGTAAGGAATGGGCATACTGATAATATATTTAGTTTGAATGCACTGTAAACAGACTAATCTCACTGTGAATTAGGCAAGAGTAAGTCAAACGTTTGTCAGCTGAATTGGGTCTGTGCCACGAAGCACTGCCTTCAGTGGCTGAATCTAGAAGTGTTTTTGAACATATGGGCATGTGTGATCTCCAGTTACAAGTTGAAATTTCAAAAGAGTGGGGTCAATAGTGAGTTGTTTTTGGTTGTAAATTATGTAAAAGTTAACAGAAATGCATATTTTATAAACCCAAACATCAACCCTAAACCCACCCATCATTAAAGTAAAAATGTTATCTAAAGCTGGTGCCACACTAGCAGACCCAAAACAACTTGTTTTGGAAGAGGTTGTCAAACATGCAGACTGTTTTGCTGAGATCTCGCTCTATTCAGTTGAAGGTATGACACACTTGCCAATTTTATTAGTCATTTCTGTAGGGAAAAATGCAGTAAAGAATGTTTTGGTGACAGAATCTTATGGATTACAATCAGCGTTTGTGATGATATGCGATGAGTGCAATGAAGAAGTTCAGTTCAGCTTGATGTCTTGTTAGTCCTTCAGTAAAAGAAGATGGTCATTGATCACTTGAGGAGAACACAAAGCAGGGATTCACAATGGTCAAGTGATTAACAACCTCCCGCTGAAAGACGCTATTGCTCGCGTTATTACCCTCCACCTAGCCAGCGATTATGTTATTGAAGCTCACTCGAAAAATCCATTAGTGTGACTAGAAGGAAAATCCAACTTAACTGTGCTCATAATAGATTGGGTGAATGCAATTACTTCTGGTTTCAATGGGACCAGAACCCTTGTCTCTGAGGGTGCTTGTGCAAGCAACATGATCACACAGAAAGTTGATATGTTGCTAAATTGCTACATAATGCTCCAGTACCCTGACATTGACCCCATTCTGATAAGTGGCATCTCCCATCAGATATTTTTGCATCAGAACTGTCCACTGACAGTTAGGTTCAGGGTTATGGTTTGTGTTAAGGGGTAGGGTTAAAAATATATATATATTTCTATTCACAATACATCATTATTTTCAACAATGAACAACTTGCTAATGAGGTGCCCCTCATTGGACATTTCACCTGGAAACTGTGTCCAAACTTTCAAAAACTCTTCACGCTTTGGCCAGTAGTAGGTTTGAATTTCGGTAAACACAGACCGAGTTTAGTGGAAGAACTTCTGCCATACTGTTGCCAAATTTATTGTGAGATCATTCTTGCAGAATGTGCTATCAGCCGCGTCAGAGGAAAACAATTGATGCAAAATGTCTGATGGGATATGTTGCTTGTCAGTAACTCTGCAGATTGGGGTCAATGTCAAGGTACTGGAACATGCAATAGCAACATATTGAGTTCAAGTGTGATCTAATTGCTGTAACGCATAATTTATACAATGGAAGAAGACAAACTTTTTTTTCCTGAACAAACTAAAGCATCCTAGGCATACGAAGCCTGCGCATATACTATGTGCAATGTCGTTTTACATTTAGTTATAGGAAAATAAATGAATAAAGAACATGCACACCCACAACTAGTTTTAACCAATTATCAACACTATCTGACTAGCCGAGTTCTCCTAGGTCAAGAATTTCAGGAACGTGCATGAACGGGAGAAATTACACCAAACAAACACCTTAGCGGAACAAAAACATGACTGCATTTTGTCATAGTTTTTAGGGGAACTAAAAGAAGCCTGTTCACAAAGTCATATCTAGCTTTAAGTCCTTTTGGAAGAAAGCACCTCCAAATGAATAAGTTTAAATGAAATCCAAATGCTGCCCCATACCTTGTACCACGCATTTTAAAACCAGGTGTGTGTGAATGTGGGAATTATTATTGTGCCTTATAAAGCTTGAGAGAGAGAAAGAAATCAACCCCTAAAAAGCAGTTACCTGCATCTTTGCACTGGTACATTTCTCTTTCTACAGGCTTGCTGAGACTCGCCATCCACCCCCTCCTTACTCTCGTCTTGTCTCTCGCTTGCTCACTTTCTCTCTGATTGTCTGATTGATCTCACTGCTGTCTGCACGAGCTTTCAGTGCTGACTTACTCTTGCAGCATCTGCCATATCCATGTGTACAGGCTGTCCTCGCCGCTTGAGATCTGCATTTGTGATCTCACTGAAATGATAACTGCAAGCCAGCAAAAGTGTAATGATAGAGACAAGGGAAGTAGAGAAGGGTAATACGGGAAGCAGAAGTTATTCCAGACCTAGTTTATGATACAGTACATGACATGAGACACAGTACATGACATGAGAGAGCAATGGGATAGTTCCCGCAAAAATGAAAACAATTACCCTCATGTTGTTTCAAACCTGTGTGACTTTCTATTCTCTGTGGAACACAAAAGGAGATGTTAGGCAGAATGTTAGCCTCAGTCCCTTTCACTTTCATTGTATGTCTGTTGATTGGACTTGTTGGTCCAGAACATCCCACAGATGCTCAATCAGTTTGAGATCTGGGGAATTTGAAGGCCAGGGCAACAACTTGAACTCTTCATCAAGTTCCTTAAACCATTCCTGAACAGTGTATGCAGTGTGGTAGGGTGCATTATCCTGCTGAAAACGGTCACTGCCATAAGGGAATACCATTGCCATGAAGGGAAGTACCTAGTCAGCAACGATGTTTAGGTTAGTGACACGTGTCAAATTGACGTCTACATGAATGGCCAGACCCAGGGTTTCCCAACAGAACATTGTAAGGAGATTCACCTGTAAGTGGTAATAATGTTTTGGCTCATCTGTGTATACATAAATATATATATATATATATATATATATATATATATATATATATATATATATATATTATATATATATATGTATTTGGGCTGTCGATTTAACGCGTTAATAAAGTGTGATTAATTTTACAAAAAATAACGCGATAAAAAACAGTTACGCAATTAATCGCAATGCTTTCCTGAGAAATTCCTGAGAAATGCAAGCTTGTAATACCACCTGTTTACTCCAGAGGGCAGTAAGTGAAATTTCAGCTGTGTGAGCAACACACAGTTTACTACAGTGAACAAAACATGAATAACCCTTTAGCGGACACACAACACAAACATGCATTACGTTGTTGCGTTCAAAACACTTGGAGCGCAAATGTGAAATAAGGGATCTCAAGATGTGTTTAAAGATTGAGTATTAAAATATTTAACGTGACACAGTGACATAAACATTTTATTTTTATGATGCAACACACCCGAGACACGACACAAGCATGACTGACGCAGGACATATGGTCTTTACAAATATTAAATGCCAAAAAAGTTAAGGAGGTGTCCTTTAAACTGTTACACCATTTTTACCCTGTCAATTTTTATTTAAGAAACATGCTCCCTGAAATAGATCAGTTTTGCTCCTTCTGTAATACTGTAAATGAATCTGCCCCTCAACTTTTTTGGGAATGTATCCAATGCTGTAGCTAGTATTTTGGAGAAAATTTTGTTTGTTTGTATGTACCTCTATTTTAACTAGTTTTTCTTTGCTTTATAAAGACATTTTATTTGGTTTTCACAGTTTTTTATAACTTAACCTGTTAACCTTTGCCAGAGCGCCAGCGCACGGAAGAGTTTTTTCCCCCCACAAGTTTAATGTTTATGAATAGATTTAACGTGAAAGAACATCATTAATCTTGGCAAACTATATATCATTTTAAAGGTGTAAGCCTCAAGCATCGATGATAGAGCTCTGTTTTTCGATGAAAAGCTTATAACGAATGTATTTCTTGCATTTATGTAAGCAGTACAGATCAAAACACGCGTAATCAAAAGCGGAGTACATACCAGTAGTGTCGTAATAACGAGCCACACACGCATCCACTGCTAAAAGTTCCAGATTGAATGGAAAGGTGAGGGTCCACTGAATAACATCCCATAGAGCATTTTTAGTCCAAAGAAACAATAACGTTGTAACATCGATGGTTATTCCTTTGTTTACATCGAGTTTCTTCAGGGTGAAGTATCATACTTGTCGGTTATGCAATAAAATTATGCATAAAAACAGACTCCGGTAGCCGAGCGTTATATGGGTGTGTTGCTTAGAGTGTAATGAACAAATTAAGACCGCACACACACACACAAATACAAAGATAGGCAATATATAGGTCAAAATATCCAAACACTGCGGTCAGTTTTTTGATGTCATGATATGCTGATCCTATTATTTTGTCTTTACAACGAAAGCCAATGAAAGAATTGAAATTATATGACTGATAGAAAATGTAGCCAAGCAGTGCACGATTCCAACGATACCGGAAGTCTAAATTCCTCGCGAACAAGATGTTTTTTATTTATTTGAATCAGCCACTCTCTATTGAGGAGCTAACCTGCGGCGTAGGCTGTGACCACACCCCGTCATTTGACAACAAACAAGCCATAGTAAAAAGGCGGTTCCCCAGTCAACATCTGTTTTAGCGTCTTACTTACTGGGCGGATTATCTCATCAAATGGATCGTCAAAAGAAGTTTTTTCTGCTGAAGATGTTTTATTTGCGATCACTTTCGAAGCAGCGATGGCGAAATTGAGGAGAGTGAAGACAGCGTCGAGGGTGATATGCTTGAGGGCCGGAAAAGATGGTCCAATTTTACATCGGTGAGTTGCTATGTAACATGCACACATTATACGTGTCTAAGCGACTGCCCATCAGTTTGATTGTATGGACGACCTTTAGTATGAATGCTGTCTAAGCGACTGCCCATCAGTTTGATTGTATGGACGACCTTTAGTATGAATGCTGTCTAAGCGACTGCCCATCAGTTTGATTGTTGATTGAATGGCCAGCCACATAAAAACTATACAGAATTATTTACTTGACATGCGGTTGCTAATTATCTTTCCATTCTTTCCCATGCAACAGCTGTGTGGATTATTTTATAACTGAAAAAGCATGGAACAGTGTATATGATGACTAAAATAGCTTGCAGTACCCTTCATAACATTTGGTCATTAGGTTGCTTTTTGAGGTATCCAAGGAGGCTTCTTGGTACCTGGACATAGTCTTGGAAAAAATATTGCAGAAATCTCATTTTTCATAATATCTTCCTCAAATGTGAAATATAAACTGATGAGACTTGTGGCTTTCAATCAATTACCTAACTGGATTCCTCCAGGTTTGTTTTCATTTATTTTTTCATAAAATAATGCAATGTTACTTGCAGTACAAATTATCTTCAAGACACTTTAAATTCTATAAATGTTTTTCGGTGTAAGTTTTTCAACTTTTACATTTGGGTAATAAACTCCAAAGTGTCTTCTTTTTAAATATGTCTAAATTGTGCATGTAGAGCAAATTGTTCAGTAACTACAATTATTTTAGTTTGGGGATGTCATTTCTGGGGATGTGCCTCGGGCAGGGGAGGGAGAAAGGGAACTGACATAGTCTTGGAAAAAAGCTTGCAGGAACCCCATTTTTCATTATATCTTCCTCAAATTTGAAATATAAACTGATGAGACTTGTGGCTTTCAATCCTTTACCTAATTGGATTCCTCCAGGTCTATTTTTATATATTTGTACATGAAATAATAAAACATTTTTGAAGTTCACATTATTTATGAGGCACTTCAACTTTTATAACTTTTTATTTGTTTGAGCATTATCAACTCTGATTTATTGTTAGTAGAGTGCCAAGTGTCTTCTTTCCAAAGAGACCTTAATTGTGCCTGTGGTACACTGTTCTCAGGAGCTATATTTATTTTAATTCAGGTATGTCATTTTCAGCTGTGAGCCCCTGAGTGGGGGTGCAGGTTAACAGGTTAAGTTAATATTTTCTGATTAATCTGTTTATTTTTCTTGCCAAGTTTTTTATACATAACTGTAAATTTATGTCTATAAAGCCCCTATTTCCACTTTTTTGTAAAGACTTGAAATATTATAGATTAATATTATTTAATAATATTAATATATAATTAATATTAATGGATATTTATTTTATATATTATGAGCTAATCTACTCCCCTGATGAAAAAGGCGGAGAGAAAAATAAATGTAGGCTACAATTCTAGTCAAACCATCATCATAAAATCATGAAGATACACAAAACACACTATTTTAATTAACTTTAATGAACTTCTCCTCAGCATTTAAATATTAACAAACTAGGCAAGCTAGAAATAACAAAAGCGCTATGAGTTACCTTGGCGTTAGCAAATTGACAGTTGTGAATCGCCATGTACTAAAGACATTCAACCAGCACGTTGGGCATGCTTGAGTACGGTTAGCTAACCATGCCGAGAGTTCCGGCCTGAGAATGGTTTATTATCATGCCATGCTGAAACGTGCTCATGTGGAAATGCTACTGTAACCGTTCTGTGACGTGTTCAGAACCGTTCGTCATTCACAGATGGTGGAAAAGAAGCTATTGTAAACTGTCAAACATACACGGCACTTTCAGTGTCAAAATAAAAGCTCCAGATGAAGGTGAAGTAAATAGGACAGAAATATATTACTTATTATATAAAAACAAATCTAATCCTCAAAATAATAATGATAATTCAGTTTTATATTATAATAATAAACTTGACTGGGTCCCACAGTAAAATTTCATTTTTGCACACCTTGTTCATTCACAAAGAAATGTTTAGTAAAAATACATGATGTTAAATTATGTATTATTTTATACAAAATATACAAATAAAATAAAAAGTTTGGAATACTGTACAGATTTCGCTCTTATGGAAAGAAATAGGTACTTTTATTTATGAAAGTGGCATTCAACTGATCACAATGTATAGTCAGATCATTATAACAGGAAAAAATACTTTTGCAATTTAAAAAATAAATAAATACTTCAAAGAGTTCTCATCAAAAAATCCTTCACGTGCAGCAATGACAGCTTTGCAGATCCTTGGCATTCTAGCTGTCAGAGTGTCTAGATACTCAGGTGACATTTCACCCCACATTTCTGTAGCACATGCCATAGATATGTCTTGTCAGGCTGAATAACTTGCACCTTACAGTCTAGCTGATCCCACAAAAGCTCAATGGGATTAAGATCCATAACACTCTTTTCCAATATTCTGTTGTGCAATGTCTGTGTTTCTTTACCAACTCTAACCTTTTCTTTTTGTTTTTCTGTTTCAAAAGTGGCTTTTTCTTTGCAATTCTTCCCATAAGACCTGCACCCCTGAGTCTTCTCTTTATTGTTGTGCATGAAACTGGTGTTGAGAGGTTAGAATTCAATGAGGACATGTGAGGCTTCTATTTCTCAAACTAGAGACTCTGATATATTTATCCTTTTGTTTAGTTGTTCATCTGGGCCTTCCACATCTCTTTCTGTCCTAGTTAGAGCCAGTTGTCCTTTGTCTTTGAAGACTGTAGTGTACTTTGTATGAAATCGTCTCGGTTACTGACGTAACCTCCAATCCCTGATGGAGGGAACGAGATGTTGTGTCGATGAGTTGACACTAGGGTGCTACTGCGAGCTCAGACATCTCTGATCTTGAGAAAGGCCAATGAGATTGGCGTGAATTGCATGCCACTCGACATACGGTATAAAGGAGTGATGCTGCAATATACAACAGGTATCGCACTGAGCTAAGACCGGCTTTAGCGTTGGTTCAGTGCTGTGGCCGATTGACACAATTCTCGTTCCTCCATCAGGCAATGGAGGTTAGCAGTAACCAGTTGTCCTCTGTCTTTCACTCACTGACGTGTGTCGATGAGTTGACACTAGGGTCCCAATGGAAGCTACAAGGCTGAACGAGTTACGCAGACTGGCGGTGCGAGCGGCGACCTCTGTGTGCCTGTAGCCAGCACAGCAAGCCATCGCAATACCCCAACACACTGGCAGACATGGCGTCCCCTGCACCTAGGGAACGGCTAACTGCTCATAAGTATAAGGACTGGCTGCCAGCTGAGCTTCATCTATTCTCCCTGTAAAGGAATGGAATCGTCGCTGGGGCCAAATTATGATCCAAGATGGGGGGTCCTCCAAGAGGTGGCCACCGGAGACTACACCCGCCCGAGGTTGGGGTGGGGTTAGGTGGAATACACCTACGCCGTAGAACCAACAGCTTGGAGAGATGAATGAAGACGGCAGAGGAATTCAGCTCTGTGACTGCTCTCTCGGCTCCGAAGAAGATATCTGATGTGTAGTTGCAGCCATTCCTTTTATACCCGTATGTCTGGGGGTGTGGCATGCAAATTCCACACGGCAATTCTCATTGGCCTTTTCTCAAGATCAGAGATGTCTTGGCTCCACAGGAGCGACCCCTAGTGTCAACTCATCGACACAACGTCGAGTGAGTGACAGAGGGGAACTTCAAGCATTGTATAGCCTTCATTCCTCAAAGCAATGATTGACTAACGAGTTTCTAGAGAAAGCTGTTTATTTTTTGCCATTTTTGAACTAATACTGTCCTTAAGACATGCCAGTCTGTTGCAAACTGTGGCAACTCAAACACAAAGACAAAATTGAGCTTAATTTAACAAACCAAAAAGCTTTCAGCTGTGTTTGATATAATGGCAAGTGATTTTCTAGTACCAAATTAGCAAATTAGCATGATTACTCAAGGATAAGGTGTTGGAGTGATGGTTGCTGGAAATGGGGCCTGTTTAGATTTGATAAAAAATGACTTTTTTCAAATAGTCATGGTGTTGTTTTTCATATCAGTAATGTTCTGTCTATACTTTGTGATCAGTTGAATGCCACTTTGGTGAATTAAAGTACCATTTTCCTTCTGAAACAGAAAATTCTATACATTATTCCAAAATATATATATATATATATATATATATATATATATATATATATATATATATATATATATATATATATATATATATACTGTATGCTTTGAATCATAATTGCAGACATAGCAAAGTCTCTTTGCATTAAATACCTTGATTTTTGCTGCACTTTTTCCCCACATTTCTTTTGAAGAAGCTTTAGTTTTATGAATTCTGCAATCATAATAACATCCTGAAAATAAAATTAACTACATTTTAATATGTTACTTGTGGAGTAAGCCTGTACAATTAACTTCTTTGTAGAATTGTTTTGTTTTTTAGCATGTGCAACAGCAATAAAATAAAAAAATTTAAAGGGACAGAAGACAAGTTTCTCATTTAGTTAAAACTCAGAGTACAGAGATAGTAACACAGTGTGTTGTTGTGTATTAGACTGTCAGAACTGTGTATTACAGATACACAACAGATTAGTCATTTGAAGGACGTTGAGACCTTGATATGCTTGCATATACTTACAAATGTGTAAACACAAACATTTAAACATTTGCATACACATTGTAAAAAGGAAATTGTACAAACACAGCCCCGAGTTTAGATATATTCATACAAACATGCTTACATAGAAATAATTTAACCCCAAGGGGAAACATATGCTCAAACACACATATAGACATCATATAGATGTTGTTCACACACAGACACACTCTTCCTCATGTAGACATACTGCAGCAGTTCGGAGATAGTGCAGCAGTACTCTCCCTGTGATCAATATATCCTTATGAGCCATCAGTCAGTGTGTGTGTGTGTGTGTGTGTGTGTGTGTGTGTGTGTGTGTGTGTGTGTGTGTGTGTGTGTGTGTGTGTGTGTGTGTGTGTGTGTGTGTGTGTGTGTGTGTGTGTGTGTGAGAGAGAGAGAGAGAGAGAGAGAGAGAGAGAGAGATATGAGTTCAATATTCTTCAGTCCCCCTCCACTCTAACTAATTACTTTCACACTGCGTGTGTGTGTGTGTGTGTGTGTGTGTGTGTGTGTGTGTGTGTGTGTGTGTGTGTGTGTGTGTGTGTGTGTGTGTGTGTGAAGCAGTGTCAGGTGCCTCAGGACACTTCTGATGAGTTTATTCTGCTTTGTGAGAGACTCAATATTTCAAGCTGTGATCAGGAGAGGAGAATGAAACACAATGTAACACACACACACACACACACACACACACACACATAACATAAAACAAAACAGTTAAAGTGTAAAAAAGGAATAGTTCACACAAAACCCGTATGAATTTTAATTTTTCTGTGGAATGCTAACGGAAAAGTTTAGCATATAATGAAAGTGAATGAGGACTGAAGCTGGCAACATACAAAAAACTATTTAAAAAAAGCAATATAAAAGTAGTCGACATGTCTTGTGCACTCTATACAAAGTAATCTGAAGCCATACAATAGCTTTGTATAAAGAACTTAAAATATTTTCCTCCACCATAGTTCTCACATAATATTCTTGTTCATGTTCATTCACATATCGTGTATCAATGGCGATCGGTCACAAAGCCAGTGGCGTTTGATGTCATTGACTTTAAACCTAACATGGTATGTCTTGGTGTGCCTTATTTTTATTTGCAAATGGTATATTCAAAAGCACTTTATGGTGCTTTTTTTGTTATTACGAAGAGCTTGACAGCCTCAGTCTCCATGCACTATTGTTATGTGGATAAGAGCAGCTTAGACATTCTGCAAAATATCTTGTTTGTGTTCCATGGAAGATATAAAATAAAATAATCATATGGGTTTGGAACAAAAGGAAGGTGAGTAAATTCTGACAGAACTTTCAGTTTTGGACAAACTGTTCCTTTAAACAAACATAATATAAGGCATCTACTTTACATTCAACTTTTTTTCTCCTTCTCAGCTAAAATGTTTTCCCCATTAAGAATGTAAGTGTGAACTGCAGCAATGACACACAGCATGTTCTCAATAAGACATGCAAACTAAAGGATCATCTTTTGGGAATTGGCTGCCAATCATGCCAAGCCCTGAGGCAATTCTCAGTCTTTCTCTCTCTCCTCCCAAAGTTTAAAGAGGAGTTCAGGATGGGGAGCACAGTCTTAGTTTCCCTCATCAATAATGATAAAACCAGTGCAGTCACAGCCAACTTCCTCTCTGTGGGTTAATGAGGCATATTTATCAGTGTATGTGTAAATATTTTAATGACTTAAATTTAACTTCCCAAAAATACCTCAAGGAACCACTGCTTATTTTTTTCTGTGACAAAATTACTAGTCATTACAGGAATGGTTCACTCAAAAAATTAATTTCTGTCATAATTTACTCAACTTTATGCAGTTCCAAACACATATGACTTTCTTTTTTATGCAGAAAGTAAAATGTGATGTTTTAATGAATGTTGTTTATGAGTAAATGTTTAGATCTCATTTGTTTTTTAAATCATATCTTTGCAATGTGTGAGGAATATGTATGTAGCAGGCGAATTAGTGGTTTAGTTAATACCATCTTGGTGATATAAAAGGCACAAAAAGTGATTATGTTAACTCTAAACATTACTTATAATGAGCATGTTAACCTCAAACATCTCCAAAAACTTCATCTACAACTTCCCTTTGTAATCTTCAAACTCAGAGGACAATTTCATTGCTCAGAGGTTGTTCTTTTAAAGCTTAGGAGACTTATTGGAGATCTCAGTTATGTTTTATTGAGGTATCAACAGTGTATAAAAAAGTTTTTTCGGTAGTCTCTATTCGATCCCCATTGACTCTCATTACTCTCTTGGGAAACAAACTGAAATAGTAAAGAGGTCTTATTTGTGATTTTTCTTGCCTATGGGATCTGCTGTTTTTATGAGTATATATATATATATATATATATATATATATATATATATATATATATATATATATATATATGTGTGTGTGTGTGTGTGTGTGTGTGTGTGTGTGTGTGTTAAGTTTTTCTGTACTTTGACAATGTGAAAAATATTATTAGTTTACTCTACTAAAAGGATTATGTAAATTATTTTACTGACTCATTTGAGTTGCCCTACATAGTACAGAAGGCAAAGGCATTTTAAGTTAGTCAGTATGCCTAAATTCAAGAACCAAAGCTTGATTAATAAGGATTTCTGAAGTTCATACAGAATAATTTTTTTCTCTAAATGTAAAATCAGTCATCTGCTAGGAGAAATGAAAAGCTTGATTCCCCCTCACTGCAAGTGGCAACACGATAACCAGTTTAGTAACACATCAAATGTCCTAACAAAACATTCTTAGCAGTTTCCAGTTCTCTGTGTTTACAAGTGTAAAAATGACTTAGCAGATCAATAACTCTCCCAGCACCCAAAAATCTGGCACTTCTTCTCTCATTATTATCATCAGTGTGTGTGTGTGTGTGTGTGTGTGTGTGTGTGTGTGTGTGTGTGTGTGTGTGTGTGTGTGTGTGTGTGTGGGGTGGGGTGTGTGTGTGTGTGTGTGTGTTTTGTGCCTTTGACGTACCGCATGAACACCTGTGCAGTTTTTACCTGAGCCACAAAGACATGCAGGTGAAAGATCAGTCACTTCAACACCTGTCCTAAAACAACACATGTTGCAGCCCTCTTCTGTCCAGCACACACAAACACAAAGATACATAGATGTGAGTCTCTCACTTTCTGTAGACTGTGGTGGAAATAATGAAAAGTAGATCTGTCGATCTGGCCACAGCAGCCTTACCACATCCTTTATAGCTTCATCAGTGTTTCTGCTCGGGGGAAACTCCTGATGACACACATATTTGTGTGTGTGTGTGTGTGTATGCGTGCGTGCATGCGTGCAGTCAGCCTGACTCTCAGAAGAACCCCTGGCTCGTCATCACAGAGATTCAAAGATCACACAACATACAGCGTTTGCTGATATCAGATGGCATGAGTAAATGATGAGAGAATTTTATAATCTAATTTTTTGTACTACAGAAGAAAGAAAATATCTGGGTTTGGGACAAGACAACAGTCATTTGTATTGCATAAATAAATATGGAATTAGTAGCCAAATTTGCTCACATAAGTTTCCTTTCTTAAAATAAAGTGTTGGCTAAAAGGCCTCTATGGTTTGATTTGAAATTCTGTTTGTTTGTTGATTGGTTGATCAGCTGAGAAGATGTAAAAGTCATACTTTTTAGTACAAGCCAATTCCTATGATATCTTACAAGTTCACCATTTTCTTTAAATGATTACACATGAGACTGTGTTGAACAAGTTGAAAATAATATAAAAATAAAAATGTACTTAAAGGAATATGTTGTGTTCAATAAAAGTGCAGCTCAACCGACAGCATTTGTGGCTAAATATTGATTACCACAGAACTTAAGTTTGACTTGCCCTTCCTTTTCTTTAAAAAATAAATAAATCTGAGTTACAGTGAGACACTTACAATGGAAGTGAATGGGGCCAATTCGTTAATGTTAAAATACTCAATGTTTCAAAAGTAAAGCCATAACACATAAAGTAAAGCCATAACACACAATGTGCTTGTTAACATGATTTTGGTGATAAAATCGCTTATTAACTTTCTGTGTAAATGACAATGTAATGTCAATAAATGCTAAAACGACTGTAAAAACTTTACAGCTCAAATAATGCATTAATATTTTAACAGAAGAATTAATGTAAGTACTTAATAAAGTTATAAGCTTCACATTCTGTATTTAAATCCTCTGAAATTTGGCCCCATTCACTTCCATTGTAAGGGCCTCATTGTAACCCAGATTATTTCTTTTTTAAAAGAGGGGCGAGTCAAAATTCATTCTTACGGTAATCAACATTATACCTAAAATGCTGTTGATTGAGCTTAATTTGTATTGAACCCAGAATATTCCTTAAAACTTTTAAAACTAAAATAACCCTGCTACTCAAAAGCCCTGCCCTGTATTTCTCTTTTGTGTGACATAGTACCCTCATATCAGAATTATTTTGGAAACACATGTATTGCCCAGACCCACTTCTCACCTTACACTACTTAAAAAGTATTATTTCCTTCCTTAAACATACATACACTCGCTTTGTGCTCGCAGACAGCCAGATTGACAAGCAGCCAGTTCAATGTCATGTCATTGAATGATTCATGCAACCATATGAGTGGAAAGAGATTCAAAACCCATCAAAAGACGGAGAAAAAACACAAAGCATTTTCTAATTGTGGAATAATTGTGGTGTTTTAGACCAAATGTGACTGGACCATATATGCCTACTTCCCTGCTACACATTATGTAAAAGCAGTGTATCAAATGAGTAGGCTAGTACTGTCCGAATGCTCAGTATTCATGATATAGTTGGCAAACAATACTAATAAGATGTACTGCGTCTGCTGAGATTATGTGTGCAACCAGTGGACACTTTGTTATCCCATATCCCAGCCTTCAGTTTCAAAAAGTTGCAAATAAAATGCCAGAGAACTGTGGGTTCTTTTCAAGAGATCAAGTATAAGTGATGGAACAACCAGAAATGTTGTTCCTTGTGAATTTAAATGGTAAAATTGTACTTGTTTAAGAACGTACAAGTAAATTGCTTTCACAGTTGTTGCATGATAGGTGAAAGAACACAAGGGTCAAAGGACAATGCCAACATGGTGGATGTATGTCAGGGAATGTATGCAAACTGCAAAACTGCCTACAGAATACAATTCATCAATGGTCAAGTAGTTCATCAAATTCATAATATAATATACTAAAATATAGTGAATTTGGAGAGCAAATGGCTTGAAATAGCTTTAAATGACCTCATACTTCCATAGAGCACTTTGACCTGCACTGGTTCAGTAGATGTATATACCACAGCAGGGCCACCATCCCAGAATGAGTCTCTCTACCCTTTGAGTGCTTTTAGGAATCCTGGTACATCGTTTCCAAAAGCCACTTAGCAAAATAAAAGGTCACTCTGTGGAGGGCTTCCCGCAGGCCTGAGTTGTAGGCCAAGGTGTCACTTGAGAAGGTTGCTGTAGGGAGAGAAATGGAGGGGAAACAGTTTTTAGGTCATTGTGTTTTAATGTTCACATTGTGCAGCCTTTTTAACAGCAGGGTGTTTGAGAGAGCTCAAAACTGGATGAGAGAGAGAGAAATGGAAAGATCCTGAAGAATGAAATGCAAATGTATCCGTTTAACTCTCATACACTTTATTTTCTGTATGTTCACTTGAGATCTGTATGTGTACAAATAATAATAGTAATTTTGAAATTAAAATCGTATTTTCTTTTTAAATTCTGTTGGTTTTTATATGTTCCTCTGACCTCGTCAAATCCCAGTAGACTGATATTTTTTTAAGAAACAATCCATGTGTTTTATCAAAAGGTAAGCATGCAGTTTTCCACTGTTATCCAACATCATAATGCTGCTCCTGTTTAAGGTCAATTTGACCCCAAACACACTGTAGAAAAATATAATAAAACAAATCCAAATAGACAATGGCATGAGTATATAGTGCAACATAATCAAACAGGATATTGACATATTGCTTCTGAAAGTTAATGTACCCTGAAATCATCCATTTTTGCATCAATCATACATGATCACATTTTCTTCTGGTGCTACTGTTGGTGCATTGCACAAGCAAACACTAAGACATGAGTTCTGGTCCCATTGAAACCAGAAAATAACCATGTTCACATAAATAATAGTTAGTGCAATTCTGAGGTTGCATTTTAGTTCTAAAATTATATTTTCACTCCACTGGTGGTTAAGGTTGGGGTTTGGGTTAGTGGGTAGTGTTAATAAAATATGCATTAGTTTTTACTATATTACATCATTTACAACTAAAAATGCAACTCGCTTTTGGTGTCACTCTGTGGACATTTCAACTGGAACCTGGATGAACCAGTTTTGGCCACTGAATGCAGTGCTTCAAATTTCAGAAAGTAAAGGCCAATTTTAGCTGCAGAACTTTAGACTTGTTGCCAAATTCACAGTACGATTAGTCTGTACCGTTTGTACTCCAATCAGAAAATGTTAGCATGTGAACATTTGTTGCATTTAATCATGTTTTATATTTATATTATCAAGCTGACATTTTGATTAAAATCAGTTCTCATAAGATTAGGGAAAGTAATGACGTTTCAACTGGAGACTTAAATGGTTTGTATTTATTTGAGCTAGGAAAATGACCTTAAGAGAACAGATGGATTAGGATAACTATTTAGGCTTAAACACCATTCTAATTAGGAAAAAACATAATTTAATTCTACCACAAAAGGATCAATGAGAATCAACCAGCTGTTGACACCTGCACTCCCTGCTTACATTTCCTTAAAAGTCAACCTGTTTCCCTCTTCTATAAATAGAAATGAATAACTACCTTTGACAGGTTATGGTCTACTGAAAGGACATATACAACAAAGTGAAATCATTTGAACTGTTTAATTCCCCAGTGAATTCTGGAACATTCTCGGGCTCTTAAGGATCTGGTTTAATGACATGAGAGATTAACAAACATGGGGAGACAAGCATGTCTTACCACATGAAAAAAATCTGATACAACAGAAAATGAACAACTCATAAGAAAATACTTTCTTCAGCAGTTCTATTTTAGAAATCACTGTCAAGTCTATAGTGGTAAAAAATATAGCTCTCGTGACATCCTGTTACATCTTGCATATATTCTTGTAAAAAATATACTTTGAAAATAAATAAATATCTAAAATAAATTATCTTTAAAAAACATAAATTAAAGGACCTAAAAAGAAATGTTTTGTAGGAGGTTTATGTCTCCTGTTTGTTCATGCCAGTGTTTGGGAGTGTAAGATATCTCAAAAGCATAATGCAGAATTCCTTCAGAAGCCTTCTAGAATTTTCAGTAGTAAAGTAGTTGTCCATCATTCTCTGGCAAGCAGCCCGCCAGTGGAAATCTCACTCTCTCCTAATCCCCCTAGAAGGTAAATGGATCCAAAACAGTGTCAAACTCTTCAGGAACAATCCAGTGTCCAGACATTTTTTCCTGATGCCTCAAACACTCCATTAAATGGCTTCCCATCTCCTGCAAGTGCTCCAACCTTGGCTCCAGCAGAGGACCTTTTCCCCCGGCTTCTCTGCTGTCTTGCTGAGACAGGTCTGCCCTGCTGGCTGCAAATATCTCAGCAGACTCAGGGGGGAATAAGAGCATGCAGGTGCTTTTAATCGGTTTCGAGTTTGAGGTCCAGTTGTTTCAGCTGTGACCCAGTATCTCCTTGTAAAGCTCAGGAATACGCTCTGGGTCAACAGGCCGTGGCAAGAAATGTGTGAAGCGCTGGTGCCTCCGAGATCGAGCTCCATCACGAGATGTTCCGTCTTTGTTGAGGGCTACGTAATAGTGAGATCCTCGATCGCCATGCCGGTAGAGGTTAGAGGAGTAGGTGTTGTACCAGTTTTCCTCAAACTGCTCCCTAAACACACACTCTGCAGTCAGTTTTTCCTATAGGAGAAGGGAGGTAGGAGTTAACTACACTGCATAATACGTTCAAACAAAAGGATAAACTGTGTCCAAAGGCTATTTGAAATTACATTTGAATTGTTCCATAAATCAAACTCTCAATTTAACAAAGGCAGGCTATGAATGAAATTAATTGTAGCATTAATCACAATCACAATATCAGAATATGCATTTGGCCCTTTGTAACAGAGACCAACTATTGTTTTATGATTTAGATGCATTTGTGCATTGCTACTGTATATATGAATACTTACAGATCCATACAGTACGCCCTTGCTGTTCATTCCCAGATATAATCCGCTATCCACTCCACGGATGCTCACCATCCCCACAGCGAGGCTAATGAATTCCAATATACCTGTGAGAAAAGCACAGCTGTTAGTTCCCAGTTGAGAGAGAGGGACAAGCAGTGTGATATATCACACACATGCACCTGCAAAAGTGACATCTATACTTAATTCATGACATCTTGCACACTTAATCAATGTGTCTTCTATTATAATGTTAGAATATAACAGTATGGCAGCTACTAATATAATAATCACCATATTAATCATTTTTCATTTTAAACAACAGTGTAATTACATAAGAACTACATGAACTACATGTGCTTGCAGTTATGTTACTATTATTACGACCATGGTCATTCATATGAATAACATGGGCACTGTAAAATGTTGCCTATAATAATAAAACAGCAATAAATAATACTTACCAAATCGGCTGTGGTCTTTTCTCGTGCCTTGCACCACACCGTCCGGTAATATTTCAAGGTGGTAGCCGGTCCTGCAGTAGAGCTGCCGTCGGCGGAGGATCCCTTTGAGATGCGTCAGGTCCGGTGAAGTGCTGCGTGACAGGCGCTCGGCGGAGACGAGGTGCTCGTTCATCAGCGCGCCGGAGTCCCCGGGGGGCGTGAGGACGAAATGAGACCCATGTGCAAAGCTCTCCAAGCCGTGAGAGAAGCTTCCGACCACCTCACCGACTGCACCCATTACCGCCACTCAAAAACACCAGCTGAAAGAAAAGTTACCGTGTGGAGGATCCCTGTGGTTTCGCTTTCCCTAGTGTTTTGCGCAGTAACTGGTTGCGGCTTTCCAGTCAGTTCGTGTTTACATCCGATTCTCTCTCTCTCTCTCTCTCTCTCTCTCTCTCTCTCTCTCTCTCTCTCTCTCTCTCTCTCTCTCTCTCTCTCTCTCGACCTTCCAGGCTACTCCCCTCTGCTCCGGTCCCCTCTGTATCCAAGACACTCTGTCTTACGCACTCCAAAACACACACAAGCTTATATGCGGCTCCTCTGGGGTGCTCCCAGCGTGCTGGATGTGACTGGCTCTGCTCTGAGACACCAGTCTAAATATGCCCCTTATGTAAATGCCCTCTTGACAAATGCTAATGAAGACCTTTATAGATGACTGTTTGAAACATAACTCCTTGATCGTTTGATCCTCTTCTTCTGTCTTCTTTGAGGCTCGGATTCATCTTCATCCCCTCGTTTAGTCCATCGATGGCTTATGAAGTTCAGAAAGAAACAATGTGGAAAAGACACGAGATCAGTGTGGAGACGATGATCTTATAAACGCGTAGAAAGAAAGCGCAGTTGAATAGAGAAGAGGGATGCGCACTGTGTACCGATCCGTTCAGTTCCCGAGGGTTTACGCGTACTGACGCTCTGGCGAATCTCTAGTGTGAAGCAGGTGGAAGTCAAGGAGGAAAAAAAGGAAAAGAGTGGGGGCGGTGCTCGATAGAGAACGGGAGAAAGAGTGGGAGAGGTAGAAGTCTTCAAGGTGTTTAGTATTTAGCGTGTGTGTGCATTATTCTCTGTAGTTGGTGCCAAAACGTAAGAGGCGTGCTCATGATTTGGGTAGTTGTTGCCTTTTAAAATCAACGTCAAGACTGTATTTGAATATATTGGAATGTATAAGGTAAAATGTTAGATGATGTAAGATTTGTACCATTTTTATTCATATTATTTTGAGAATGGTCCTGTGGTTCTTGGTAAAATAATGAGCAATATGCCGTTTAAAATAGTTTTTGATGTATTATACTATGTCACATCTCAGAAAAGTATTTTATGTCACCTATCCATATTTTAACCTAGGTTTTAAACTTTCCCTTGACTGCATTACGTTCCACGCAGGTGTACATTTATATGACCGATCAATTTAGTGTGCATGAATTCTTTAAAAGAAAAAAAGTGAAGTCCAAACAACCAGCACATCTGTGCAAACGCCATCAGTGCACTGTCAACTCTGATTGATGTCAATGTGTCTTTGAACACATCCAGCATAACAAGTCTTGAAATGAAGTATCAAAGATATCAGAGATCAAAGATGCTAAATGTAGAGTTAACGTTTCTTCATTACGCACAAAAGAAAGGGCCATTAACACAAAGGAAACTAGACCTGTTTGATGCCAAATCGTTGATACTACGAGTGATTAATATAGAAATTTCCCTGCCCAACAACTAAGAACTTGCCTCGAAGTAGTCTACATGAAAGTGTTTGATCTGGTATTAGTTAGGAAACGCACGCATCTGACTGTGTGCGTAAATTGAGAACTCAGCTAATTTTTTATCACTATGTTATTTATGACAATATTATGTAAAAAAAAAAATAAAAATAATAAATGTGTCCTTATAATATCATATAATATCAATTTGTGCAGAGGGATTGGTGACTGAGCATTGTTGAAAAATATACTTGCAATTGATAATGAAATGTAAAAATATGTATAATATAGCCTAACAGATGTAAAAAAAGATGTAATATAGGCCAAAATAATAGTGTTTTCAAAACAATTTGTAAAATGTTTTTATGCGTCTTTTTTAGTCTTATGCGTAATGTTTTTCTTAAATTGCTTTATTTTCGCTATGTCTCAGGAGGTTATGGTCTCTAGTAGGCTAGGTGATTTATCAACGGTTTTCTCAAGGGACACGTTCTCCCACATAGTTGCCCTTAGCTCATTAGTATTTATGATCTCCAAAAAAATACCTTAAACCAAAATCAATGTGGTCAGCTAAAACAGGATCAATCCACAAGCGCACTGGATCAATCGCTTACAAAAGAGATGTCAGTTATGTGCCAGATTTCGAGGAGACATTGACAGTTTGCTGAGTAAACCTAAAGCGAGTCAAAGTTTGGAATAATTGCTGTCATAAATGCATCATAAAAGCTCTGATCAGACTTTGGAGGCGCACTACAAAGCAGATGTGCACTTTTTATTGAACTTAAATGACTGTATACAATGCGTGTGGCTAAAATGTGATTTGCGCAATCTCACCATCGGTTTTGAACTGTGTGAGTATAGATAACAACAAATTGTTAAAGGGCAATTTAAAAGTAATGATGTTGGGGAAACAATGAAAAAAAATCAATACTGTTTGTGGATATACAGATTAGGCTCTACTTCGATACAATCTCATCTTTTTGAATATGAATGCGTAAACAGAATGAACATTTTTCATAGGTTATTGCTAATTTATCAGAGCACTTTACTTATGGACCTCTCCAGAATGCCATGATTTCCGCAAAAATACTACAATAAGTCTACCATATTAAATGTTATCGCGATAAACTGGTAACGTGATACTAGCCAGCATATATCAATTTACCATATGCAAACTATGGTTACTATGGTGACATTTTGAAAGGGCGCTGCTCGGTTCTGTCAATCCCAGTGTGAGACCAGCACATCTCGCGAGGAATGAATGAGAATTCGGAACTTGCACAAATTTTGTCATACCGACAATAATGGCCGCTATGTGCACACTTGGAGTCATATTTAGGAGGTTGTCGTTGTCTTCCGCTCAACGAAATGTTCTTTTGCGATGTCCGGTGAAGGATCAACAGTCCGCACGCAGAGGAATAGCGGTTGCTGTAGGCGTCGCGGCTGGAGGAGCGGTTGTTTATTATTATTATTATTATTCACAAATGAACGGATCCAGAGGGAGGAAATCCCATATTAACCGAACAGACTGTCGGGCTCTGCTGCCTTCACTGCCCGCTGTAGCCGCCAAGGAGAAGGTATGACTGGTTGCATTGTTCTCTGTGCCACGTCAGGAGGTGTTCACACGGAACGCGTTATTGCGCTAAAAAAAAAAAAAAAAACTATAGATTGCGCCACGAGCACAGGCGTCTCGAAACGCGTATTTTAAGGGGCTGTTCATACCGAATGGTATTTTTTCAAAATGTAATCAACCGCTGCATGGACGCAGTTAATTTTTGCTGTTTTAATTATTATTATTATTTATTTATGTATTTCATTTATTCAGCATCTTGTGCTGAATCGCTGCGTTTTTTAGACGTCGTGTCAATTTAAAAAGAACTTCTACTTTTAAAAACGCGTCTCAAGATACTTGTAGGCTGCTGCTGTATTCCTGGCGCTGCGTCTAGTTTTTTTTTTTTTAACGACAGAACGCGTTCGTTTTGAACGGCCACTAACTTTACACGGCGTCTAAAAACACTGCTTGCTAATTGATTTTTCCTGGCAAAGGTTGTGGGAGTGTAACTGCCGCCTTTTCTTGGAGCAGGGATTGTGATCTTCTGTAGTAACATTCACTTAACAGAGTTTCGTCATATATATTTTATTTCTTCTAATTAAAATGCTGATCACTCATACAGCTATGACAGTGCGCATATTTTTTTTTTTTTTTTTTTTTTGTGCGCGCATTTCTTCCATACAAATCCTGTGGTGATGCTGCAGGGAAGAGGGGCGCTCTCCTCAGTGACGGTGCTGAAATGACGCTCACTGGATCAGATCACATATCCTGGCGTTACGCTTAGTTACAACAGCTATGCAGTTATCTGTACTGCATCATAGCGGCCTGTCAAACAGTAACCTATATACCATATCAGCGTCATATCAAAGAGTAAAATTCTTTGGCACATGCATATCATTTTTTTTATTTTTTATTTTTTTGGCAGACGTTCAAGTGTGGTTTCCATGAGCTTCCAGACTTTTTAGTCAGACTTTTTAACTAAATGTTTTCTTGACTTTTATCCATTTCTTGTGTTTCACCACATAAAAAAAAAAAAAAAAAAGTTCTGTAATCTTCTTTAACTTAATTTAGCACACTGAGATAAAACAATAAAAGTTAGATTTCTACAGTAGCAATTTTTCAACTTCAATATCATTTTTAAACTGAAACAGCGAATATACAGTCATTAGTACTGATGTCAAGCCTTTGATATTTAAGGTGTATTTATGACTCTAAGATTTAATTTTTGACAACACAGAACAAATCAAAATCTTTCATCTCTTTTATTATTTTCAGTTAATGTTGACACAACTACAGAGGAAAGCCAGACTCTTTTGATGTCTTAAGGTGACATATAGCTTCAACTTGTCCCATGGACATTTTAATGTTTTCTTTTTTAAAATATGGATTTTAGATTTTTATTATTTTAAATGAATAATATATTATGTTATTTTGAATTTTAGATCAAATAATGTTATGTCCCACTGTAGGACAATGATTACAGAATGAGACAATTATAAAAAAAAAAATGTACAAGCTTATACTGTTTGATAACAGAAATAAAACATCAAAACGTTGTTAAAACAAGTTATTAATAATAATCTCTAAACAGAAAAAAAAACAGATGATGATCCATATATATATATATAAAGCATCAGTTTCAGTTCAAGTAACCATACTACTTTGGTAATATTTTCTGCTTTGTTTAACTATTGCCTAGTTTCCATGAAGACTCTTTCAGGGTTGGCATAAAAGTTTTTATTGTAAATATTGTTTTCAGTGTTTTTATATATATATATATATATATATTAAATTCAATCTATATACTTGAATTCATTTTTGTATCTCACCATGTGTTTTAATGACACCATATTATGTTAGACCCAATTGTGTCACACCACATGCCAAAAGTCAAAACTAGGTCTTTAAATTTGATGTCCCACAGAGATGTTATCTGTTCATCATGACTGAACAAATACAGCTTCACTTTATCATTTATGACATTAGACATTAAAAACTAATGAAATATATGCTGCATAGCTAATCCTTGTATTATGCATATACAGAATTTAAAGAGATGACAAAGAAGAACTGGGTTTGAAATCCACAAGTAAGGCAAGAATGTACTGTATGTTGAACACATTTGTGCATTGTTTGTGATTGATTCTTGCAGGCACAAACATTTGATTTTGACGAAATTGATGTGCATATGTCATCTCATGAGCATCGCTTCCGTCTCTTCAGCTCAGTGGAGTACGAGGGGCAGCTGTACATGACTCCTCAGAACTTCATTGAGTCAGTCACCATGAGTGAGCCCCGCAGTGAGTGCTCATAGTGTTATTTTACATCGGTCATCTTTACAGTCAACATGGAATCAAAACTGACCCTATTCATTTTTTTCATCAAATTGTTTATTATGTTTCCTGGAGTGTTGGTAATTAATTACAGACATTACATCATAAATTAGTATAATTCATTCTGATTGAAAATAATGGCCAGCATCATCTAATCACTTCCAACCATGTTAAAATAATATTAAACATTATTAATTATTACCATTGTCCTATATATGCCAAACATGATGAGTGGTCCAAACATCATCTGAAGCCTGATTTAACTTTTGATCAGATTTTAGGCATGAATGCACTTGCCTACATAGAGAGCTATAGGATGCTCCCTTTCATCCTTGCTCCCTATATAGTAAACGACTTAACTTCCAGTGTGCTGTCTGTCAGCACTGGTCTCAGAACAGTTCAGAATGCAAATTATATTTATCCTAACTCCAAAATATAAAATATAAAGTCTCTGAAAGAAACATGTTTCAGCTTTTGGATGAACCCAATGATTCTCTATGTGATTTTCACAGCACAGTAGATACAGGAATGCATTTACTTGTTAATGAATAGAACTGTATTGTACTGTGATAACAAAATAAATTATAACAAACATTTTATTAAAATTAATTAAAATAACCCACACATGTGTTAATGTTGAAAGTTATTCAAAATAACTAACATGTTTCCACGTGTGTATATCATGTTCATCAGCGCGCTGGCACACGAAAAATGAATACATTTTTTAAAGCAGCATAGCAAATGAATCTAGAGACGCTATTCTTTACACCCAAATAGGTTTCAGTGAAAAAACTTAGAGGTTTCTTACTTGGGGCAAGCTGACCCTGAGCATCTCTGCAGAGCTCTATAGGGCTAGTTGCATAGTACTCTGACAGAGAACTGCCTCTCTCGCTGTGCTCTGAGAAATGCAGTTACCTTTGCAGGGCAGTTTGCAAAATTTACTGCAGGTTTTTGAAGAAAAAATGCAGGTAGTTTTGTTTGGACTGATTGTTAAATATCATGTAATGTTACTCCTAAAATGGGCCTATTGGCATAAAGGAAGAACACTATTTGTACTGCAGAGATGTTGTGATCCCATCTTGATCTTTTCTTATTGGCCAACCACTTTCTGTTTCTTTTTTTTCTCTTTCCATGTGTCTCTCTGTTGGTGTTGCTCTCTATTCCCTTTTTTAGACAAGAAACAGTGGAGGTCCCTCAACAAACAGGTCTGATGTAAATCTATTGATAATGCATGTCATGTAGATTTCGTGGTTCCAATACAGGATAAATTATTTATTTATTGACAGTCCTTAGAATTGTATTTCAGCATGCTGTACTAAGAATAAGTCATTTTTCCCATGCATATTTTACAATTTTTTGTAGGAGCTGGAGAAGATCTTGTCCGACACTCCACCAGTGTGGAAAGGAACATCCAAGTTGTTCCGGAACCTTCGGGAAAAAGGTGCATTTTTAATTTCAGCTCATTATCCCAACTAGTAAGGTTAATATGAGCTTTACACGCTTGACATTGTTAACCCAGGTTAATTTTTATGTGGGTTAGTTTTGCACTGTTCAATTTAGCAACCCCAATTTTGGAAATGTTTCATTTTTGACACTTGAAAATATATTAAACCAGGGTTAAGCTTACCCAAAAATTACAATTCTCTCATAATTTACTCATGCCATTTAAGATGTGTATGACTTTCTTCTGCAGAACACAAACAAATATTATTAGAAGAATATCTAATCTCTGCAGGTCCATACAATGCAAGTGAATGGTGATCATGCCTTAGACTGTCCAAAATAGCAGATAAAGTCAGCAAAAACTTATTCCATCAGACTCCATTGTTTTAATCAATGTATGCTGAAGCGATCAATTGGTTTTGGGTGAGAAGAGACAAAAATCGTACTCTTTTTTTTCACTGCACATCTTGACAGCAGTCTCCTTGGCGGTCATGATTTCAAGATTGATTACACTTCCTATAGCGCCATCTAGCACTTTGCGCATGCGTCTAGCACAAGGAAGTGTAATCGAGCTTGAAGACAAGATGTACAGTGAAAAATAAATTATATTTTGGTCTGTTATATTTTGGTCTAAAAATAACTGGATTGCTTCAGAAGACATTGATTAAACCATTGGAGTCTTATGTATTTATGCTGACTTGATCTCCTTTTTGGAGCTTCCAAGGCCTAATCACCATTCACTTGCATTGTATGGACCTACAGAGCTGAGATGATATTCTTCTAAAAATTCACATTTGTGTTCTGCAGAAGAAAGTCATATACAACTGGGATGGCATGAGGGTGAGTAAATGATGAGAGCATTTTCAATTTTGTGTTAACTATCCCTTTAATATCTTACCCTTCTGTTTTGGAGAAAATAGATACAGCACCTTCCTTTTGATCATAAACTTGAACAATGCCATAGGCTTGTTTTTCACTTTAAACACAAGCTTTTTAAAATAGCATTTTATCTGGAAAGAGTGGCACCTATACATAAATGGTGGTAGTAATATTTTATAGTAGATATACAGTAAACCCTTAATTTTTTGTAAAACAGATGATAATTACAATACATTAACATTTTATTTCAGAATATTAAACATCTGCCTGGCAGACAAAAAAAATAGCAAAAAAAATCCCAAATAGTCTTCCATTGAAAAGGTCCCCACACATATCTAGGGATCAGGATGTCATTGAGATATGGGGATTTCACTTGGGCCAGTAAGCAACCATTTTGCAACCATTTAATATTGTCCTAGCAAGCACAAAGCAACACCCTAGCAATGCCCTAATCACCCAAATCAACATTGCAAAAATATAAAAATGTATCAGAAAAATGTCATGTATATATATATATATATATATATATATATATAATATACATGACATTGTAAATGCCTCTTTTTGGGTGGAATCAAAAACATGCTGTTTTCATGTGTGTCTCTTTAAATGCAAATGAGCTGCTGCTTCCAGAACACAGAAACAGCTGCTCAAGCATCCTTTTCAACCACGTTTTGCTTATTTTACATTACAGACATTACAGAAATATAATGTCAATAGTGTACACACACACACACACACTGATGTTTATCTTTACCATTTCAATGGCGAATAAAAAATATTGCTGATCTTACGTTCTCATAAATAGTAGAATCACTTAAAACTAAGATATTATGCATGTATACTAGACAGTCCACTCTTGGATTTGGACCATTGACTACATCCCGACTGCTATGTTCAATCCAGTTTTCATGCTGACTTAAGGGGTAGTGGATAGTGGATTTTACCACTACCAATAACTAAGTTGGTGGAAAAGACTGATAACAGATTAATCTTCCAAGTTTTTAAAGATTTATAGAATGATCAAAGAGTTCATAATCTTTCCTTACTATGATAGGCAAATACATTAATGCTACAATAGTCCAAAATGAATAAAATCCCAAAAGAAGTTTATTGTGCAACCAGCATTTTAATAATTAATACTCTGTGACATGGGACTTTTAACTAAAAACAAGCCTGAAATACACTGGGGACTTTTTGTCACGGTCCTGTCAACTTGTCAGGTTGGGTTTCTGTCTGACGGGATGTGGCACTATTGTCCTGTCTCGTGTTTTGTGTACCTTCTTTGTGTGAGCGCACAGGTCCAGTTGTTAGTGACCGCCATGCACGAGTTACTGCCATGCACTCTCCAGCGATGTCACTTTGTCAGGTTTAGTTTTTGTCTGACGAGGAATGTGGCATCCTCATCCCCTGTCTGTCCTGTGTTTCGTGTACGTGCTTTGTTTGAGCCACATGGCCAAAGAGGCAGTTTCCCTGCTGTAGCCAGCACCCACGCCTGCCACGGCCAACGAGCCAGTGCTCATGCCTGCCAACAGGCCAGTTCCTGAAGCCACGTCTGTCCCAGAGCCACGTCTGAAGCCTTGTCCGTCCCAGAGCCAGTGTTTGGAGCCTCGTCAGTCCCAGTACCAGCATCTTCAGTCATGACGGTCATTCCCACAGCAGTGCTGCTGGCCGTCCAGAAGAGGAGGAGGAGGAGAAGGGCTCCTGCTCCCCAGTTGCTGTTAGTACTCCTGACCACGGAGGCCGTTCCCCAGTCACTGCCAGTGCTCCCAGCCACAGAGGTCATTCCCCAGTTGCTGCCAATGTTCCCAGCCATGGAGGCCATTCCCCAGTTGCTGCCAGTACTCCTGGCCATGGAGGCCGTTCCCCAGATGCTGCCAGCATTCCTGGTCACAGAAGCCGTTCCCCAGTCACTGCCAGTGCTTCCAGCCACAGAGGCTGTTCCCCAGTTGCTGCCAATGCTCCCAGCCACGGAGGCCATTCCCCAGTTGCTGCCAGCACTCTCGGCAACACAGGGGTTGTTTCCCTGTCACTGCCTGTGTTCACAGCCATGAAGGCTGTTCCCCTACCACTGCCAGTGTCCACAACCACAGAGGTTGTTCCCCTGTCACTGCCTGTGTTCACATCTGAGGAAGCTGCTCCCCTGTCACTGCCTGAGTTCACAGCCGAGGAAGCTATTCCCTAGTCGCTGCCTGTGCTCACAGCCATGAAGGCTGTTCCCCTGTCACTGCCTGTCCTCACAGCCATGGAGGCTGTTCCCCAGTCCACGTCGGTCTTCACAGCCACGCAGGCTGTTCCCCAGCCTCTGTCGGTGTTCACAGCCATGAGGGCTGCTCCTCAGTTGAAGCTTCCAGTGCTCACAGCTGTGGAGGCCGTTCCCCTGTCGAGATCAGTGCCCACACCTGAGTTGTCAATGGCTCTGCCACCTGTGCCACTCCCCACTGAATCATGTCCAGCGGCTGCTGCTCGATTCGCTGCACCCTGTCCGGTGTCGCCTCTGCCCTGAGGCCTCCCCCCAAGCCGCCCAGATCCTGCATTCACCCTAAGGCCTCCTCCCAGGCCACCAGACCCCGCCCCTTTCCTTAAACTTCCTCCCTGGTTTCCCTCCCTACCCTCTTTCTGTTGTGTTTCCTGATCTTTGTTAAGTGTTTGTCTGCTTGTCTTGGGTTTTTTTTCCTTTAGTGTGATGTTCTCAGTCCCAGTTTCTTTAGTTCGATATCACAAACATCATATTGTCAGATTATACTGTGGAATCATCGTCCCCTGTCTCTCTGTCTGTGTTGGCACATGGGTCCGGTTGTTGGTTATTGCCATGCATGAGTTACCGCTGTGCACCCTCTGGTGATGTCACGGTCCTGTCACCTTTCCAGGATGGGTTTTGTCTGATGAAGACCATTAATTTAGGAACCCTAATTGTTTCCATGGGTGTGCATATCATTACAACTTTCAGCTGTAAGCGACACCTGCCCCTTGTTTGTTTCTTGCTTATTTAAATCCCCTTGTGTGTCATGTCCGGTGCTGGATCTTTCAGTGTGGTTTAACATTTATGTAGTGGGTGCTGAATGTAGTCTAGCTTATGCTAATGTGTATGCTGTCAAGCAACTAACCTTGTGCTCTGTGTCTAGTTGGTGCTGACTAGTGTATTTGTTGGTTACCTGTCTCTGCCTGTATGTTGGGATGCATTCCTTGTAGCTGCAGCCGGTGTTGGGATCACATGTTTTCACCAGCACAAATTTAAGTTGATGTTTATTGTTGTAAATAAATCCTTTGAACTGTTCCTTCGCTATTGGGTCTTTGTTTCACGCTTTCTGACAATTTTATTTTAAAAAAAAAATTATGCAAGCGTGAGATCTTGCTGACGAATCGGCTGTCATCACTTCAGGTATTGCTGTTGAGAAAGAGATTCTTATGGATTTAAAAACCTGAGATGTTCTACATGATCGTGCGATTGATTAATTAAACAGGAAAGGAGGAATAATTTTCACTTCAAGCTAATTGGTAAATGCTTTTTGCATTTTTATAGCAACATCTAAGTGTAAATTAGGCTGCTTGGGTTTTCAAAATTAACCATGTACCCTAACGAAACAAAATGTATTGCATTTATTGCATTATAAATTTTAATTGCAATATTATTAGAGAGCTTTTTCTTGGTATTAGGCCTCCTTGGTTCTGGCTTTCAGACGTGAATGGTGTTTTCTTAATGGCATGAATTGCACTGAAGGCCTAGACTTAAAATGCACAGGCAGCGGCTGATATATATAGATTATATAATTTCACCAGATAAGGTTTATTTATGAGGAATAAAAAACTATCAGCATAGATTTTGCGATAACCGATAGTTCCAAAAAGCAAATATCAGCACTGTTAATCGGTAAAACCTATATATCGGTCTACCTCGAGTCACAATACACTTTGCACTCCATTCACTCCCATTTAAATGCATCTGAATACAGGAGACCAGAAATGCAAACTCATGCAAAGAAATTTCTTACTACGCCGCATATCGTTTGGTAAACTCTGACCAGCGAATCTGTATGACATGAGGGTCCTTCACATAACATATCATAGAAGATCGAAACATCACATGCTGGCTCAATTCAAGAATACATATTTTAAAGATGTGTGTTTGATAGACAATATAATTTAACACTTTGAATGTAATATTATTTGTTATTTGTGATTGATTATTTACTTACACAAGTAGCCCTCCACCATGACATCATATACTGGTCAGTTGTGTTCTCCATATAAAATTTGCATGTCCCTTGATCCCTTGATTTTAAACTACTCTCCAATACTCTATACCCCCTCTAGTGTGATGGATTTGACATGCCATTTGAAAGTCTTTTTCTGCCCTTTCTAACAGTGTTTGCATTCTTTGATTATTTTGAAAATAACCTTTTATTTGCAAAAATAACTGAGGGCATTAAGGGTAATTTAGACCCTGTGCATGAACAGATTTGAATGTTTTTTCATACATTGCGATTTAAAATAGTGACCAATGTATTGAAAATCCCTGTTATTGCAAATACATGTAGAGTTTATCATATATAAGTGATGTGACAGTTGATTTATTAATTTTTTTACCGAGAAAACATCCATTCAAATTAAAGAAGTTTAATGAATGCGTACTGAACAGAAAGATCTAAAGGACAAAGGTGCAAATATATTCGTGTTATAAAAGCATTTCTATTTTAAAAGTTGGCAGTAAAAAATAACTGTTGGAGAACACCAATATTTTTCATTCTTTCTGACAGAAAAATGGTAATGCAAATGTTTTATTTCAGAATTCACTCACATTTTGTGTGATACTAAATTGTCCTCGTCACCCCAGTCCTCCGGAGTTCTCTCTCTTCTCTCTCTCCCTTTCTCTCTCAGTTTCCACTTCATCTTTCTCACTCTCTCACTGGGACCAGTTTTATGTTCATTTCCTAGGCAAAATACTTTCTGCATTATACTTTCCTGCTAACCAAAATGAAGACCTTTAAACAGAGTGCCAAATGACACTAACAATTTAACTATATTTTTTACATTTTCTGAAGAAAATTCAAATAGTGCATACCAGTGAATTGCTTGCCAATACAGCAATAGGGTGTTGTTAGTGGTTACCAGGGTGTTGTTATGCTGTTGCTGTTGCTGTTGCTGTTATGTTCTGGGTGGTTGCTATAGCATTTCTTGGTGGTTGGCAGGGTGTTCTGGGTGGTTGCTACTGTAGGTGGTTGCTTACTGGCCCAAGTCAACTGGAGAGTCCACTTCCAAGTCTCTATTATATTCTAGTCCCTAGAGGCTTGGGACGCTCCATCGCTGTCAGTCTATTGAGTTTTTTTAATGTTGCCGTATAGCAAATATTATAATATATAATAATACATTTTATATTACTGCAAGAGTAAGACAAATCTCCAACAGCACAGCTGCAATTAAAACATTTGATCTTGGAACACGTAACAGCCTTGCTCACACCACAAGCTAATTCCCGGTGGTGATAATTATACACACAAACACACACACACACACACTCCTCCACCCTCTTACACTCCAGTAGGATTCTAAAAATAAACTCTCTGAATTCTGATCTTCCTCATAGTAATTACAGTTTTTGAAATGATCACATTTTAATTGGAGGCGGTACATTATCTTGTTGGTTTGACTGATGTGGAGATATGCATCCAGAAGATGCCTGTGCGTACGGAGAATCAGCCTGACACAGCATATGTGCTCAAGCTGTGGTAATTATAGTATGCAGATGTTAATTGAGGAAGCTATACTAACGAGATCCTTGAATGTGCTTTGGTCTCTATGGAGTGGTTTCTAAAAGGGAGAGAACACAGGGTCTTAGAAAAGAACATGAAGAAGGTAAGTGTAGTTTAAAAGTTTGTTGGGATTTTTTTATGTCCTAGAAATTTGCAGTGACTTTGAGAAATGTATTTGAATAGCCACTGAATCATACAATATCTTATTAACCACATCTAAACTTGTTGGAACTGAAATAGCCTTTTGCGAATGTACTTTTCGAAGGATCTTTTTAAAGACAAAATTGTTTATAAATGAAATCTATGTGGGAAGTGAAATAATTTGCATTCTTTGAATAGCCAAATAATAGTAATTATTTTCAACTAGCATGAAATTTAAGAAAACACTGTTAATGTTACATTAACGTATGTCTATAAGTTATTTAACAAAATAAAACCCTTATAATGTCAAATAAGATAAATATGTCTACTGATTTGAATAAATGTGATAATTTTCAAATGATTTAATTAATTATTATTAATGCAATAAAATCAATCTATGAATGACATAAATCCCATTTTTGAAAACATTTGTACATTTCTAAAGTTTATATCTATACTATAAAAGAGTCCATGTTTCAGATACTGTCAATATGATGATAATGAAGGTTCCAGTGTCAATCCAAGCGTACGAAAATGTATGTGTCTTAGAACCACACACATTAATACCTCTTGATACTGATGAGATCACATTGGTTTGGCTTATAATGGTTAGTTAGTAATGGGTTGACTTAAAAAGGTTTTATTAAAGAATGCTGCAAATATTTTCCATTACCAGTAATATGCATCCATATTTGGTAACCAGGTCTTTCCTCACATGCCAACTAATGTATTAGCACAAAGACAGAGGAGTTATTGTCAATTTCATCAATAAAGCCAACATACCTCAGAAGGAAACAATTAATCTTTACTAATTGTACTGTATGATCAGATATGGCCACATTGGCCCAAGCACTGATCCCTGAGGAACACCAGCAGTTAGCTGGTGTGACTTAGACACCTGTACTCTCCAGAAGACCTTGAAGGATCTGCCCGTGATGTATGGCTCATCCAAGCAAAGTTTCTGTGATGCCCAGAGAGAGTGGACAGGAGGATCTGGTGGTTCACTGTGTCAAAATTAGCAGACCGGTCAAAGAAAATGAGGACAAATGAGCTGGAATTAGCTCTCACCAGTCAAATGGTTTTAGCTACTGACAAGAGGGTTGTCTCCGTTGAGTGTCCTTTTTTTACTGGACTTATGTTTGAAGAGTAGGTTGTTTTGTGAAAGAAAACAGACAACTGTTTGGATACAACCATCTCAAGAGCTTTTGCCAGTAAAGGTAAGAGAGGGACCGGTCTGTGGTTATCGACTACAGTGGGGTTATGTGTTGGGGTTCTATAGCAGTGGGGTTACTCAAGCCTGATTAAATGTGTTTTGTCACTCCTGCATCACCTTTGTATGCTAATAAGCCATTTGAAAGCAAACATAACACAAAGTAAGACCAAAATAAAAATACACTGCACAGATCATTGTAATTACGTGTCATCTTCAACATTGTATCTTTATTAATGCATCATATCTACTTTAATAATAATTCAATAAAGACAAATATTCACATTTACCTCTATTTTTCTATGTATCTGTCCATGTTTTCATTATTATCATGGTTGAGTAAAAATAAGTTGGGTTCCCTTGTTACACTGTCATTCACTTCTGTTTTCCAATGAAATACATTAGTCCGCGCATGCAGTATCCACAAGAGCGTGAGTGCCAAAAGCTGTATGGGGCGGATGATTTGGAAGCCCCCACCCAAAAACAAAATAGCTTTAATAAAATCAACTTATGAGTGCCTATATTTATAAGCAAAGTTATGAAAATAACAAGTCTAAAGTCACTAGTATTAAGCAAACTTGTCAGATGCAAACTTGTAAGATGCCAAATCAGTGTAGGCACGCTGCAGTTGCCAAACATGTGATTGACCACTGCTGTAAACAATCACATGATAGAGACTCTTACATAACTTACGCATCAACTGTAATATATTTACATTTATATTGTATACATTGGGATACCAAATTCTGGGATGGCAGTTCTTTTCTCAGGGTGGAAGTTGCAACCCCATGCCACACTGGTAGATCCGCCCCATTGCCCCTTTATGTATAGTGTAAAATCTGGGTCCTGAAGTTTAAACCAGTTGAAAACCACCATTTTAGAATACAATTGTGGTCTTGCTTAGCGGACTTTGAATGGCTCAGTTTTGACTGAGTGAGTGTGTGAAACTGTGTGCTGGGTTGAATTTTCAGTGTCAGGTTCTCCTCTCGAAGGCACACAGGCAGTGTCCCGTAACACTCAGTCCAGTCACCCTGAACTATCTCCATGCCTGCTACTGTCTCCATGTCCTGCTTCACACAGAAGCTGTGGAGAGGAACACTTTCAATGGAGGTGTAGGAAAACCTATCCTTTCTCTCTGCCCTCCCCCATTTCCTTGACATAACAGAACTTCCATATTTCCATCAGCCTACCTCTCTTTGTCTCTCTTTCTACTTTCTTTTGACTCTCACTCTCTCTTTCCCTCGTTCTCTGTTCTGAATCATTCTCACGAGTCAAACAAAGCAGGGACAGTTCCCTGTCTAAATGGGGCACATCTTCCAGACCTGACGAATGCTTCAAGAGTACTCTTATCCAAACAGAAGCATTTGAATGCTGCCTCTGTCTCCATGGTGGTCACTAACTGTCAAATATTTCAGCTTCAGTGTGTAGGCCAAACGTGGGGCAAATTTTGGCTAAATGTAGATTGGCTAAATGTGTTTCAGCCTAGAGGCACCTTTGTAGATGTTATCATCATGAAAGGGGGATTAGTTGTCGTCTTTTTTTCTTAATAGGTTCTGTGACTCCATCTATCTCAAGAGGCCCCAGCTTTGAAAATCAGTAAACATTTTAATCCGACCTTCAGAGGTTCCTCCTGAGTTTTCAGTTTAGAGAAAGAGTAAAAAGCAAAAGGAGAGATTATAAAAGGGAAGACTAGGCCATTTGTAAGTTGTTAGTGTGTTGCTGTACATTTAAGAGAATGATGTGACCCTTTGATATCCTTTTTCAGGCATCATCGCTTACACGGAATATCTCTTTCTGCTCTGCATTCTGACAAGTGAGTATGACCTCTATCTTTTCTCCTGTCTTTCTCTCTCTTGACTTCCTAACCTTTCATTCTTATGCCATGTTTAATTCTTTCTTTCCCTTCTCTTTTGATATCCTCCTACTGTGTATATATCTTATTTTAAACACAAATCACAAACATTGCCCTGGTCCATGGACAAGGCCGTAACCATGTCTTGAGCATTGGGGGAGACCAAATAACCATTTTGGTGGTGGGGGGTTTGTAGATGTTGAGGTCACAAATATAATTGTTCTCTTTGGTCCTTTAAAATACGAAAGGCTCTGAATGCAATAATTTTCGGAATAAAGGCTTTAAATGCAATAAAGGCCTAACATGTTAGGTATATATATATATATATATATATATATATATATATATATATATATATGTTTTTTTTTGTTGTTTTTTTGTCTGTACTGCTAGCAATTTGCCTGTTTTAGTCATCTTTTCTTTTTTTGTGTGTTGTCTCAAAGAAAAGACACATATAATTAGAATTTCTTTTCATCCCTGATGTATCTGTAAAATGTTATTATTATTTACTGCCCTCAATTATTTACTGCCCTCAAATTTTCCCTCATTGTGTTTTTTCCCCCTGTAAAATCTTTTCTTCAAGAACCCGAATGCTGCTATACTGAGCACTACTGTAAATGTCCAAAGGGAAAAAAATTATTATTCATGTACCATAAAAGTAGTCCATACAACACAAAGCTGTTGTGTGGCCCCAGAAAGGTCGGAATATAGGACACAAGTCATATGGATTATTGTTATGATGTCTTTATACTGAACCTTTAATAGTGCTGTATAGTATTCGTCCTTTATGAAGCTTAACAGCTCCAGTTCCCACTCACTTGACACTGTGTCGATTGTAGAGACACAAGGGGCTTCTTTCAGGAGCCTCGGATACCTCTGAATATGAAAAAGGCCAACTCCAAATTGGCGAACAGAATTTGCATGTCCCGCCCCCGGACATACAGGTATAAAAGGTGGGATGTGCCTCTGTTCAGTCAGATTCTTTCTTCTGAGCCGAGCGGTTGTGTGTGTTCAGCGAGCTGAAACCTCACTCTGTTCCACCTTACCTCTAGAGACCTTTCCTTTTGGATCTATGGCGCATTGCAAGTGGCTTTCTCCCTCATCTGCATGCCAGTGCAGTCCACGCCCCTGTGCGCTTCGACAGTCTTCTAAAAGAGTATTATTTTCAATAAGAGAAAATAAAAGAGTTACACTTGGCGTTGAATGTCTTTTTAAATTGTCCGATATGCTTGCCCAGGCCGCTGTGAGCATGGGCTTGGACTTGAACCCTCCGTCCTCCCCTCAACCCTCACGGCTAGATGATTGGTTCCTCGGGTCAGGGTGCCGCTGGAAGCCACCCCCGTTCCTTTCTTCCTGGATGACATGCATGACGAGCTAATGAGTTCATGGAGGGCACCTTTACTGCCTGAAATCAACCTTCTTACTCATCCACTCTCACTACCCTCGACGGCGGCAGGGCAGTCCACGGGTACACAGCGGTCCCCCATGTGGACAAAGTGGTTGCGGTGCACCTGTGCTCGCAAGGCCTGTAGGATGACGTCATCACTAACAGCATGCATGCAATGGCCAAGGCACTAAAAGATCTGCACGTGGGAATTCCTGATCCTGATGTGCTGCAGGAACTGCGCTCAGCTACCGACCTCGCCCTCTGGTCCACGAAGGTCACAGCGCAGGCACTCGGACAGGCGATGGCCACCCTTGTGGTCCAGGAGCATCACCTTTGGCTGAACTTGGTCGAGATGCGGGAAACTGACAAAGCCCGCTTTCTCAACGCCCCCATCTCCCAGCTCGGCCTATTTGGCGACACCGTTTAAGACATCGCCCAGCAGTTTTCAGCAGTGAAGAAGCAGACAGAGGCCATCCAACATATCCTACCAGCATAGAGCCACCCGCAGGAAGCGGACGCCCCCCCCCCTCATGAAACTCTTCCAGGACCCGCAAGGCTCCCAAGCGTCCCTGAGATGGGTCGCCCAGGGTATGAGATGTTCGCTCAGGAGCTGGTAGCCAGACCATTCCTTCCCGCAGTGGAGGGCCGGGTGGAGAATCCTTGGTTTCCATCTTTTTATTTTCTGCACACTCTTTGGGCTGCGGTACAAACTTTCTCAATAATAGAGCAATTTCCTCATCCCCTGGGTTACCTAACACCATTCTCATGCTGCCCCGGCAACAGAAACTTACAGGCGAAGTTTTTCCCTGGACGTAGAAACGTCACCTCCACGCCCGCATCTGTAGCAAGGTAAGTGCTTTGAGTCTCTTCTCAGCACACATGCCTCCCGACGCAACACTACCTGCTCCCCACCGCTGCAAAGCCCCACCGGGTATATCAAAAACGATCGTCCCATTAGTGCCCCTCGTGCAGAGCTTGGGCACGTGTCTTACACTTTCCAACCCATCACGCTGGCTGGCCAGGACCATCCAACTCGGCTACGCGATTCAGTTCACCAGGCATCCACCTCATTTCAGCGTCATCTGCCCCACCTCAGTGCTCGGTGAAAAAGCCAGCACCCTGCACGCGAAAATCCCGACCCTTTTGCAAAAGGACGTGATAGAGCCTGTCCCTCCAGCTGAAATGGAGAAGGGTTTCTACAGCCCTAACTTCATTGTACCCAAAAAAGGAGGTGGGTTGAGATTTGAGTTGACGTATTCGCCACATTTAAACTCCCCCAGCCTGGGCAGGATGTGGTCTCATTGGGGTCTTTTCCCCCTGAAAGAATAGGAGTCGGAAAAGAATGCCTTCCCCGATGCATTCCCCAGCCTCATCTAACACTCTATGAGAAGAAACATAGAGATAGGCCGCGGCTGGCGCGGCCTGCTCCCATGCTTGCCACGTCGCTTGTTCCCAACCCCCAAGAGAATCCTTGGTCGGATGCTAGGAACCTAGTAAAAGCAATATGATGACTTAGTGGGGCGTCGGGGAGGGTTATGTGCAGTCTGATGCTCATGCACCTTTGTCACGCTATAGCCTACTGTACCAGTATCAGCAGATCATGTAATACGGTCCGTGTAGGTGGTGCTATTGAATAGGGACCCCCTGTGTCACTACAATTGACACAACGTCGAGTGAGTGACAGAAGGGGAACGTCTAGGTTATTACTGTAACCCCTGTTCCCTGATGGAGGGAACGAGACAGTGTGTCCCCCTTGCCACAACACTGTACCAAGTCGCTGTAATGGCCGAACCTTGTTCTCGGCTCCTCAGTACAGAACCTGACTGAACAGAGGCACATCCCACTTTTAAACCCATATGTCCGGGGGTGGTACATACAAATTCTGTTTGCCAGTTTGGCATTGGCCTTTTTCATATGCAGAGGTATCCAAGGCTCCCGAAAGAAGCCCTTTGTGTCACTACAATTGACACAACGTCTCGTTCCCTAGTGTAACGGGGGTTACCTAGACGTTCTCTATAAACTGTTATTCTATGGAATAGAGCTGCTTAAAATATCTATTTTTATGTTCCAAGAAAAAGTAACAGCATATGAGTTTTGAACAACTAAAGGGTGAGTAAATGAGTACATTTTACATTTTTAGGTGAACTACTTTAACTAGTGGCTCATCTTCAAAATGAATTTTTTTAAATTTTTTAAAAGTAGACTCTTTGGAGATGCTGTACAAAATTCAGAATTAATTGAAGACATAAAGAAATTATTTTGAATATTTTAAATTGATTTTAAATTATTGCCTAATAATATTTACATTAAAAATTTATGACAGTGTCCTTGCCACAACCAAAAAACTCAATGGAAGCCACAAGTCTTGCATGTTCTATGTCTAATTTGAGGGTGATAATGCTCTACTTTGTGATATAGATCATTTTCTAAGACAATATCAAGTGCATTTTCAAAAAAGCTACTTCAGAAGCTTGCCAGATAACCACATTAATTCAGATCCTTTAAAATATACACACATTTCCTCATTTGTCTTAAGCCTGATGTGCTGAAATTCGGCTCTGTTAATGTTTTCACATTAAAAATTATGAATGACATAGGCATCATGTACTGTACATGACATATTTTAAATTCAAAATGGCAAATTTCACCAAATGGTGAATAGTTTGCACCATTGGAAATTGCTGTCAGACTGTACAATATTTCAATCATAAAGCAATGGGCAAATATTGCTTGTTTAGTTATATAATGACATCTTACGTGACACTAACACTCTTAACCAGAACTGCTGAGACTGATGTGTGCGTGCTGAGTGGCGTTGGAATAATCCACGATGTTCTCACTCAGCTTCTTAAATTTCAGTCCTGCCTTCATCGATTTGATTGACTAAATAACATTGATGAGCAGTGTTAGACTACTGTGCATGCTAAAAAGTAATCTTTTTTTAAACCATTACGTTATTCCTGCAAAAACTTAAAGACAATTAGACAGCGGTGCATAATGGACTGCAGCAGAACAGCAGCAAGGATATCAATTATTGGGGGGGACAATCTGGCCATATCTGATTATTGGTGGGACTTGTCCCCTCTCAATGTATATTGTGATTACGTCCCTGTCCATGGATGTTTTACAACTATAGTGTGTATATAATTTGTACAAAAAAAGCTGGAGAGCTTGTGTTTTCTGTTAACATTTTCTATGAACATTTTCACCAAAGCGAAAGATTTTTAAACTTTCAGATATCCTCCAAAAAGAAAATTTGAGGAGGGTATCAAATTTGTCTCAGATATTTCTGCTGAAATTCCTAATTAAAATATTAGAAATAGAAACAGACACACATTGAGACAATTCTTGATATACAGAAGTATAGAGCTATTAAATAGCATAGCTCAGATAATTTAGCCTTGGAATAATTTGATGAGAAATCTTTGAGTTTGCATTGAAATCTCTGACGTTTGATTGCAGATGGTATTTTGACAAATGTGCACAATTTGTGACATTGTTGAGATCTCTTCTGAAAATCTAAAAGAGACACATGTTAAATTGCCTTCTTCTCCGAAGAAATATCTGAGAAGCAGGAGACTTCAGCCAAAGTCTGTTATCCATTTAATATGTCTCTACATTAAATTAATTATGTCTAGGATAAACAATTGAGATATGAAGGATATCTCAATTTCTTATTTTTCATTCCTACTTTCATCTGACTGAGCTCCAACTGCATTACAGTCTTTTGGCTGTTACAAAGAGTATGAAAAGAGATGGACTATCTGGCATGCATGCTCTCCTCTGTTGTTGCTGAGGAAACACAACAGAGAGGATACATGTGGCTCCTGACAGATTCAAAAACACACCTGAATAGTGTGATGAAAGGCAAAGTGGTGAAAGGAAAAAGTTTATTGAAAGTTCTTGGGGTGAAAGCAGGTTCTTACTAATGTGGGCCTGGCCTCTGATCTGATCTCTGATTTAGCCACCTAGTTGTGGAAAGCATAATGACAGTTTACAAGATTAGACTACAGAATTTGAAGTGCTCTATAAGCAAATCCCTGTTCTTTTATTAATTTATATGCATTATGTAACGTATAACAATAAGCAAGAAAAACAAATACCTTCTTTGTACATTCTTCCTTCAGAACCTCATGCAGGCTTTAAGATCGCCTTTAACATGTTCGATGCTGACGGTAACCAGATGGTGGATAAACGGGAGTTTCTTGTGGTGAGTGGAAAATAATTATTTATATGCCATTATGTGTTTTGGATTATTTATTCACTTATTATTCACATAGCTTCAGGAAATCTTCCGCAAGAAAAATGAGAAGAAAGGAAGGAAAGGGGATGCAGAGAAAACCGCTCAACTGGTAAGAAAGAAGCACTGTTTGAAAAATGTATATTGGCGCCATTGTTTTATAATCAGATTTTTTAAACAACTGGGTGGCTAAGAATGAACTACAGATGTTTGTTGATTGTTAATTATGTCATGAACTTGCTACGTGATGTAGGTGAAGCACTCATGATGACTTTTAAAGAAATAGTTCACCCAAAAATTATTCATTACTTTCTTTCCTTTTTTGGAATACAAAGAGAAATTTTAAACAATGTTAACCCTTTCATATGTACCATCACACATATGTGACAGTTAATAACTGGGCCCCGCAGAGTAGCGTAACACATATGTGTTTCTGCAACAGCCAAACACGTTACAAGCTGCCAGATTCAAATCGGCTTTTGCGCCGACACAGGCTGCGCTGGTCAAGCGTCTGTAGTTAATATTTGCTCAAGCAGTTACTCATACAGTCTTTTAAACCACAGAATAAGTTTATTTTAGATACATACATCCAACTCGTCACCAAAGTTCCACAATAAAAAGTTAACAGCTCATATATGCACAGTCAAGACATCAAACGTGATCTTCCTCTAATGAGTGCTGCCATTTGTTTACATTAGTAGTGGTCATTCATCAAACAAACAGCTACTAAAAGAGTCTTTTCAAGGATATTATATGTTTATTTTATGTAAAAATAGCTGAATTGTCACCAAAGTACCACAATAACAGTTCACAGCTTGTATATGCACAACCATCATATCTAAACGTGATCTTCCCATGCATGCAGCCACATCTATGGTATGCAGCCATATCTTTTTAATATATCTTTCACTCACAGTGAAAACATGCTGATCGAGTGTGATTATCCGATGAGCGCAGCCAATATCAGGTACAGCTGCTGTTCATTCACATTAACAGCAATTCAAACAGTCTTTTCAGGCATATAATACATTTGTTTTCTGAAACAGACAGCCAAACTATCACAAAAGCACCAGGACATCTTTTTAAAACTTATATACTCACAGTGAAAACAGGCTGATCGAGCGTGATTATACGATGAACGCAGCCAATCTGTTTACATTAGCGCTTGTCTCACACACACACAATGTCTGAAAAGTCAAACAGAGCATATAGACAAACCGGACTGCTGATTTTATTTGTTCAATTGTTTTTTACAGCTATAAAAATGAAATAAATAAAACAAATACAGTACAGCAGTTATAACCCATTTGTTCATGTTTACTATATTATATACAGCATTTTGTTTTATGACAAGAAACTTAAAAAAAAAAATGTTTTTTTTAAAAACACTCTGTCCCCTTCTACCAGCTGTGTGGTGTCACCTGCAAAAATAACTTACTCCAGGGGGCAATGCAGGAAAATTTTGCCCCTACTCATAAAAAGGTTAATTCTGCTCTTTTCCATTCATTGAAAGCAGACAATGCAGTAACCAGGGGCTGTCATGCTCCAAATAAAACCAAAAAAGCACTCTAAAGATACTATACTTTATATATAAAGTAGTTCATATGACTTGTGCACTGTATTACAAGTCTTCTGAAGCCATACGATAGCTAATTGTTCATTGATCTTCCCCTCTGCTGTAGCTCTCAAATCTTAACTGTGCTTTTGAAATTTGGCCCAACGCATCTTGAGTTTGAATACACATGATGACAGAATTTTGTATTTTGGGTGAACTATTCCTTAAACAACAGCTTTAGGTTCTGGTAAACTGTGAGATGTATGCAGTTCCCTTATTGGTGTATATGGATATTGATTTCTTTCTCTGTATATGGCTTTGTAAAGCTTTTAGTTTGTTATGGAAAATCAGTAATGTCCAGTATTATCAAAAAACATTTTTTACTGTATTTGAAGCTGATACAAGATGAGTATTAGCGAAGGCTGTGATTCAAAACCAAACAATTGTAGTGCGTTAGGGATTGATAACATCTCCCAAACTATTGCTGCAGAGGGCAAAATGAGCTTTAAATGTTAACTATTGCATTACTGTATCCGTATGCACGGGGTGTAGAATCCGGGGGTTGGGGGGGATTCAAGCTAGCAAGTACAACCCCCCCATAATCAATGGAAACATGTAAATGTTCAAGCCAAATCTACGCCCTTGCGTATGCAGGCTCTATCTTTCACTACTTACTTCTTTATCTGTCTCTCTTTCTGTGTGATATGTCACTGCACATATTAAAAATATCTGTTTTATTATTCTTCCATATAAACATAGACAGATATTTTACTATGACATGATAATACTGCTTATGTTTTTGTTCCATGGTAACCAGTATCAATGCAAACATGGGGCAGAATATGTTTGAATGCAGCCAACGAACACACTAGATGTATTAATCAAGCCTGTTGACATGCTTCTTCCAGAATACCACAAGTTTTTATTTTTTTTAGCTGATTAAGGAGTTTAAAGTCATTTTGATTAGTGTGTTTGTCCTGAGGTACAGTTGTGCAAGCAGCCATTTCTAAGAACATCTTCTTTCTAGGAAAAGAATATTAATATGGCAAGTTTACTTGTTGTGTAGACAATTACATTGTAAATTGTTTCAAATGTCAGATTCAATGTTGGAGGTATAATTTACTAATTAGGAGAACTGCTAAAAAGATTATAAGCAATGTGTTTTGTTGCAAATAAATATAATCGAATTATGATGATTGTTTGTCGAATGACCACAGGATACAAGTAACTCTGTATTCTCCGCAAATTTTGCCAGGTTATAAAAGCAGATTTAGGGAAAGGGTGTAAAAGGGTCATAGATTGTGTAAAAAGCTTTCAAGAATTAATTACTGAATTAATAATCTGTAAGTGAAATGTCTCCCTCACAACTAGCTTTAAAAAGTATTGCACTCAAATTGCATTTGTCTTGCACCTGTGTTTACGTTTTATAACACCATCTCACTCAAAGTGATGTCACGGAAGTGGTATCACTTTCAGTTTCTACTTCACTATGAGGAGCCATTCTAAATAATTCTTAGATTTTTATATCTCCTTTTTGAACCCATACGGTCATGGGTTTAATTCCCAGGTAGGACATTTCCAGGGAGCACAAGTACTTTTGGCTATATACATAAATGTAATTAACATGGATAATAATCGTGTATATATCTTCAGTGTTCTTGAGAGACATTAAAAAATCTGAGCTAATATATTGTAAGGAAGGAGTGACATAGTGACATCCATTCACACTCAGTGAATTCAAAGCTCCATGAACGCGCTTGATGTAAATTTGTGATAACCTGTATAGTGGTGCTTGCTAAGGCTCGTTTGCCAAGTATTCCAATTGCTCACACTTAGGGTGTGTTCACACTTGGCAGGTTTGGTTTGATTAAAACAAACTCTGGTGCGATTGCTCTGTTAGTGCGGTTCACTTGAACAAGTGTGAACGCTGTTACCCGAACCTTGGTGCGCATTAAACAAGCAAACTGGGACCGCCTGAAAATTGGGTACGGTTTGATTAATATATGAACGCAATATGGACCAAAGATGTCTAAACGGACCAAAAGCAGGAAGTAATTTGCCTAATACTGACCTCAAGCATGCCTGGTTCCCTGTCTGTCGCTCACTCAACGTTGTTTCGAATGAAGTGACACTAGGGGACTTTCTTGAAGGCCTCGGCCAATGAGAATTTGGCAGACAGAATTTGCATTTGACCCAGTGAGCCTACTTGCACGGGTGCTGTGCTAGGTCAGGGAGGATGAGGAACATGTCACTCTAGTGGCCCCCTAGTGGCCCATACAGATTTGCATCTCGGATCTCACGCTCCTCGCGACAGCCCCTCCCTGGCAAATTCCTCTGAGGAAGGACATTCTTTCTCAGGGATGGACCACCCTCTGGCATCCACGCCCAGACCTCTGGAACCTCCACATCTGGCCTCTGGATGGGATGCGGCAAATCTTAGTGGCCTACCACTTTCGTTTGTAGACATGATCAATCAAGCTAGAGCTCCCTCTACCAGCCAATTTTATGGCTTTCCCGCTACCAGGCAACCTCTATTCCCGGATGGAGAGAACAAGACGTTGTGTCCCCCCGGCCACGACACTGAACCGAGCCACTGTAATGGCCAAACCTTCTTCTCAGCTCCTCAGTGCAAAACCTGAATGAACAAATGCACGATTCCCTCCTTTTATACCCGTATGTCCGGTTGATGGACATGCAAATTCTGTCTGCCAAATTCTCTTTGGCGTTTTTTCAAGTTCAAAGGTAACTGAGGCCTTCAAGAAAGTCCCCTAGTGTCACTTCGTTCAACACACGTCTCGTTCCCTCCATCAGGGAATGGAGGTTACAACAGTAACCTAGACATTCTTCTCATCATAGGAGCTATGTTTCCCATTACAGTTCGGTACTGGCGTCGGACCACCAATCAGATGTCCTTGCAGCATATCTTCATTGTGTGTACAACGGAGGAATTCCTGCTATTGTTTTGACTCCTTAACACAATTTATTAACTCTTCATTTGTTCTCAGCTGGTAAAAATACCACCATATATATATATCCAAGGGCAAAGATTACTTTGCCTTTTATTGACATTTGTTTCATTTAATACATAGTCTATTCAGTTGGAAAACATATCTCCATATACACTGGCAGCCAAATGTTTGGAATAATGTACAGATTTTGTTGTTTCGGAAGGAAATTGGTACTTTAATTCACCAAAGCGGTATTCAACTGATCACAAAGTTTAGTCAGGACATTACTGATGTAAAAAAAACAGCCCCATCACTATTTGAAAAAGGTAATTTTGTATCGAATCTAGACAGGCCCCATTTCCAGCAGCCATCACGCCAACACTTTAGAATGTATTTTCTGAGAATGTATTTCTACAGTGAAGAATATTTTCTAACTTTATTTACTTGTTTATAGTCAAAACAAGTGAAAAAATGTGCCAGTACTGAAAATATAATCCAAAGTATTTAGATTGCATTACTGACCTTGAGTAATCTAACGGAATGTGTTACAAATTAAATTTTACAGCATGTATTCCGTGGAGAAATACGTTTTAAAAGTAACCTTCTCAACCCTGCTCCTAATTCTAAGTACAAACTTCTGTGTTTACATCAATTCTGCTCTATTTGTGCTACAGACATGAATGATACTATTATTTTTCTTAAGTGATTGGAAATTTGCCAGATGGAAAATAGAATGGGTACAAAAAAAAAATCCCATAAATTTACATTGAAGGAGGGATGCAAAATAGGACTTAGAATATAATAGAGGCTTTTGACTTTTACCAGAAAGCAGTCAATGGCAACCACCCAAAACACCCTATCATTGAGGCAGAAAGCTTTGCACAGTCAAGCACCACTGACATTTTCTTTAGAAAATGTAAAAATAGTTATATATGCAATATTTAAAATCCCATATATATCATAAAAATAATTAATTTAATTGGCCTACCACTATGCACCTTCTCTAGACTTATGTCTTGATTTGATTTCTTCAATGCATAAATCTTCTTATCTTATTCATTTGTCCAGTTTATCAAGGGCTGTCTGAGAGGGAACCAATCGTGTTACCCCTCTTGGAACCTTGCGAAAGTGTGCCAGATGTCATGTTTAATAAAGGGATAGTTCACCCAAAAATCTAAAATCTGTCATCATTAACTCACCCTCACGTTGTTCCAAACTCATATGACTCAAACTTACTTTCTGGAACACAAAATGCAGAATGTTCAGTCTCAGTCACCATTCACTTTCAGCGAATGGACAAAAGATGGAAATCTGAATGTGACCGATACTGTTATTCTGATAAACATCTCCTTTTGTGTTTAATAGACTGTGAGTAAACAGGATAGTATTTTGGGTGAACATTCCCTTTGAACAACTTTCTTCTCTTTGCATGTTTAACCTGTCTTGTCCATCATTTCTTATCTCACTTTCTCCTTCCTGTCCTTCTTATCCCCTCTTCCGCATGCTGTGACCTCTCCTCTTGTCTCTGTGTAGAGTATGCAGCTCTATGGATATCAGGTTGCCCCAGTGAACAGCGTATGTATTGCCTCTGGGCCTCTGACCTGAACTATAACCTCTGTGTGAATTTTGCAATGACTGGAGAATGAAAGAGATCTACTGATGACTGAATGAAATGTTGAGGGTGCTGGAGTGGAGGTCAGAGAGCATGTGGGAGTTTCGCCACAATCAGTGTGATTTGATTCTTATTGATTTGTTCTTTAAACACACCATGTCAGTTACAAATTTCATCAGTTGACTATAAAGAGCAGGCATGGTTTAGGTCTGGTTAAGAGTGGGTGGAGTTGTTGGTGCAAATGAGTTTTCTATTGAGCTGACACTGAAAATGTACTTACAATAAATGGATATTTCCTCCATCACTTTCTCTGAATCTCATGAAACCTGTCAAGAACATATCTTGGTCATATTTCACTACAAAATATAAAGAAAGGAATAAGAACGTAGAACTGTTATGAAAAATAAGCATATTTTTAGGACTATTAAGATTCATGTTTTTATTTATGTTTGGCATTGTTTTCACAAAAATTAAGAACATTCCTCTTACTGTCATTAATATAAATCTTACTCTATTGTACTGTGAAAAAAATTATATGTTACTTACATTTTATTTAAAAGCATTTTATTTCAAAGCAATACATGGTAGTATTTTCATTGCAACATTTTATTTATTTATTTAAAATATACACACACACACATACACACATAAACATGTTGGTGCGTCTATCCTTATGAGGATTCTCCACAGATATAATGATTTTTATACTGTATGAACTATTGATTCTATCCCCTAACCCTGACCCTAAACCTAACCCTCACAAAAAACTTACTGCATTTTTAGTATGTATAGTATGTTAGCGTTTATTTTTAAAAAATTTTTAATGTGATTTGCATTATGGGGGACGCTAGAAATGTCCTCATAAACCACATTTATAGCGTAATACCCTTGTAATTACTAGTTTTTAGTCCTCATAAACCACCCAAATCTGCCCACACACACATTCACTCATATTCCTGAGCTGGAGGTTCTGTGATTTTTGAACAAATTTAATCTGTATAGTTGTGTCTCAGTGTCCGTTGGACTGATTCATCACAGATGAATATATATATATATATGTGTGTGTGTGTGTGTGTGTGTGTATATTTAATCAAGTTATATTCAAGAATGTATACATTTTTTAATTTTTATATAGCCATAATTGTCATTACACTACCCTAGAACTACTGCATAGCCATAGAGTAATACTGTAGGTCCTTGGACATGTGTCAGCCAATCAGAATCAAAGGAATCAACAACGCTGTGGTATAAATTGTTTTAAGTTTGTATTTGATTCTGCAATAGTGAACACATCTGAGCTATCAGTGTTGAGAAAGCTTTGAAACTGTTGTTTCCCAAGCTACAACATGCTGTTTTAAAAAAGTAGTTGGTGAAATTACAAAAAGTAGCTAACTACATTGAAGCTATATAAACAAAATAGTTTTTATAATAATCACATGTCTATTACATCTGATATATACATATAAATGTATATATATATATATATATATATATATATATATATATATATATATATATATATATATATATAATTAGGGTGAGACTTTTTTACTTTTATAAAACTGTAGAAAACACCCTATTTTATCATACTGATCTCATGAAATTTGCTTGACAGTGGCAACATTTTTGCTAAACGAAATAACGTGCCTTATTACACATTTGGCTGCAGTTTCCCAGTGAAATGTCCAGCGGGGGGCACCAAATGCGAGTGAAATGGTGTCGTAATAAAAATAATAATAATAATAATTATAATAATAATATTTTTTAAGGTGAATATTAGATGGAGGTTTTAATAAGTAAAACTAATATAGTAAAAAGTTATAGTAACCTTCATTCTATGAGACTAGGTTGTATTTTATATAACTGATTCAATATATACTGCATTGTTAACATGCAGCAGTTAACTAAACACTTTGCTTAAAAATTGAAGAAAGTGACTTCTGACAAAGTCCATATAATGCTGCACAGGGACTTGTGAATTAGTGAATAATATGTTTACATGAACCGCTCAATTGAACTGACTGAATTGGAGTGCCCAATGCTAAATATAAGTGAATTGTTACTTTTAACTGGTTAATTTACATTAACTGTCCAAAAGAACTAATTGACTTAAACTATTTTGATTTCCCCCCCCTCCCCTCCCCCTCCCCTATTATTTAATGATAACAGCTTTCCATCTCATGCTAACCCCTCTGCAGGTGCTAAAAAAAGACAGTCAGGAGTTTGTGCCCAGGAGCTACTGGGACATGCTGAGACGTGGCGCGAGCCAAGCCCTCTTTTCTGACCTGGCAGAGGTATAGCCATAGTCCTCTGTCCTCCTGTCCTCATCCCATTTTATTTATTCACCCCTATCCATCCCTAACACAATGCTTCTCTGACCTGGAGAAAAAAAATAGATTTTAGAATCGCAACCCTGCATCCCTCTTAACATCATCCCATGGTCATTGTAATTTAAGGACCTAGATAAATCCTTTCATTAATGTTTCATTTCTCTTTTTATCCATCTATTGGACTGTTGAACTATTAGAAAATTGTTATTTTTAAATATAATGACTGAAATTTTAGTCTTCTCACACAAAAGCTATTGTATGGCTTAAGAAGAGTAGTATTAGTAGTAGCATCTAAGTTGTATAGAAAGTTTTTACTGTATGTTATTTGTTACTTTTTGTCTTTACAGCTCCTTGTCACTGTCTGATTTCATTTTATGTAAAAGAGCATCATTAACATTCTGCAAATTATCTCCTTTTTAAGAAAAGTCACATGAGATTTAAATGACACGAGGGTGATTTAAAGATAACAGAACAAAGTGAATTATTCTTTTAATAGTTTTGGTAATGTTAATCTATTGATTTTAATGTTTTTTATTTTATTTATTTATTTATTTATTTCGTTTTTGTGCTACTGTATATTTGAATTGATTCAGCTGTGACTAATATCATCATACAATTTAAACTGCTCGCAACTGCTTGTTATTGATCTTTAAACCAAACCAATGCTTAGAAAGGCACATTAGACCTTTGTTTGTCCACCAGTTCGGAATGCATCTATTCAACCTGCCAGTGTGTTTGCGTTCTGATGGCTAATATAGGGCGTCTAGGAAGCAGTAGTTTAATGATTGTGTGCAGATGCCCTGTATTTACTTTGTCTGTTATTCACAATGAGAGGGTAATTTCAGCTCGACTTCCTCAGATGACACAGCAGTTAGACAGGGCTGTTTGTCTGAGTTGACAACTGCACGGTTCCAGACTTTGATGGGTAAAGGGTGTTTGTGTGTATGTGCATGCATGCTGGCAAGTGTGATTCGGGTTACTCATCTTAGAATTCTACAGCAGTAATCACTGTTTTTACCTCTGTTTTTAGATCAAAGAGTAAAATGCCTAAAGGGATGTCTATGTCAAGTGGGCATGGCTGTGGTGTAATGATGATGTAATGATGACCTCACAATAATGGTTTACCTGTAACCATGGTGTTGTGATGTCACACTTCCAGGAGATGAAGTGGGAAAACAGCTATATATTTTTCAGAATAAGAAACAATAAGCATAGAGTATATCTATAGGAAGGGAGATATGACCTATACCACACAAATAAACTGAGCTGGTCTTTCAGTGAAGAACAAGCAAAAACTGTGTGTATAGTAATGCTCTTACAAAAGAAATCTAGGGGGCAAGGCATTTCACTGAGATAGATATTAAAATTCACACTTTATTGATTTTTTAGCTGCAAGACTTAAACATTAAATGTGTTAATATGAGACTATGAAAATGCTTAATAACCTTGTCTGTTAAAGTAACAGTATATCCAGTCATTTAAAAATTGGTAACTGCAACATCTGCAATGAAACCAGAAAGAACCCATATGGCTAAAAGAAGGATGACTTTACAGTAAAGTTTATTAATATAAGTGCTTTAACAATGCTGGCCATTTTAAACAAGAAAAAGTAATTTTGACTCGTCCCTCCTTTTCTTTAATAAATAAAAAACAAAAATCGAGGTTATAGTGAGGCTCTTACAATGGAAGTGAATGTGGATGGTTCAAAGGCATAATTTTATAAAAGCACAGATTATTTTGTTAAAATTTGAATAGTGTGTGCTGTAAATTTTACAGTCGTTTTATGGTTTATATCGTTTCATCATGGAAACATAGTTGTAAATTCTGATAACTTTACACAGAAAAGATTAGCAAGAGATTTTGTCACATTACCATCATGTTAACATGCATATTGTTTATGTGTTGTGGCTTTACTTTTGAAACAGTGAGTATTTCAACGTTTATGGATTGGCAACATTCACTTCCATTGCAAGTGCCTCTGTAAACCAGATTTTTTATAATTTTTTATTTTTTTTTTTAAGAAAAGGATGGACCAGTCTAAATACATTTTTGTGGTAATCAACATTATGCCACAAATGCTGTACTGTTAACTAACCTGAATTCAACACGGACTATTTCTTTATCCCTCTGGAATGCCTTTCACCATAGATGTCCATTGTAAGTGCATTACTGTAAAGACATTTTATGTCAAAATTATTGACTGAGGTACTCAAAAACATTTATGGTGTAGAGTGTTTACTTTCATCAGGCAGATCTTAGAGCAGTTTTATAACCTAACCTTAGCGCTAAATTGGTTTCATAGACTTCCACTTTTCTCCTTTTTATGTAATTTCTGACACTTTTCTATGTGGATAACTCAGCAAACATCTGCAATATATATTTGAGTTGAGGATCTGACTTGTGAAATAGAACCATTCTTTCTCTCTCTATAACCTTCCTCTGATTGTATCACCATCGATAGGATTTTAAGCTAGAGGTACAGCAGTGGCATGGACTTGCATTCTGGTTCGCTTGATTGATGCCCATAAGCAGGACCAAAATATGTTTGGAGTTTATGCCTGTTATCATGAAGCAGTGTTGGGGAAGCTACTCTGAAAAACTACTATGACTACAGTTAAGCTAACTATTTTAAAGAGTTTAAAATAACTTTTATTACTTGTAATATTATTGTAATAAATATTATGATTTTATCTTGTTTATCAAGCATTTGCGCAGGCACTTGAATGAATCGTGATTTTTGTTTTAACTGATTTATTTTAACCAGAACAAACCAATTCACTAAAATTATTCTTCCTTCCCAATGCTACTTGTCAGACAAAGACAGTGGACATTTAAAAGAATGTGTTGTATTATTGCCATAGCGATGTAATAAAATGTGACAAAACTAGTGATTTAACGTTTTGTCAAGCTACACACTGGAAAATCTGTTTTGAAAAAAGTAGAGCAGCTATTATGCTACTGAAAACTATTGGTTAGTTATTCCCCAACACTGTCACCAAGTTTCAGCATGATAGGATCCTGTTGCAGATGGGGGTGAAGCATGGATACAGAAAAAATAACCTAACCTGGCTTGTCACATTTCAGTTCCTTCGTTCAGTTTATTGGATGCCATGCCACTGGCAAAAGCTTTTTTATTGTTGAATGAACAACATGAACACCTTTTTCTAAGCTCTATTGAAAACGGAATGCTGTTTTTTTTTTTACACTTCCGTGGTTCATAATACACGCAAAAGATTCTGTCCTCAAATAAAAAAGGTGGAATCTGCTCACATCTGTGCATTTCATTCACGTTTCATGTTGCAGATACTTTGTTTGGAGGTTTGCTACAGAAATGCATGTGATGTGGATGCTTTGTGTGTCTTTACTTTTGTTTTGTCTTGTTTTTGTATATGTACACAACTGGCATGTGTGTGTGTATTTCTGTGTATCATTACTCTTTGATTGTTTGTGTTTCGGTTTAAGTCTAATAGATGTTCCCTTTCGTAGGAACTCGAGCTGCATAATCACTTTGGGACATGCCCTGAGTGACACATGGTCTGAAGCCCTTATATTATCACACCAATTTATTGGCTGATGGTGCTTATGTGATGCCCCTAGGGTGCTACAACAATATTGTCTGGCCCATGTTGTACCAACGACTCACGTCGAAGAGAGTATCATTGTTATTCTCTCTTTTGAGTGGCAACACGGGATGGAATTTAGGAAGTGCTTACCTCCTGTGCAAGTGGTTCATCGTTGGTGAAGATTCCCACAACATGTGTATTGCCTGTCTGGGTTGAGCCACGTTGGAGGGTTCAATTGCCCACAATGTGAATTAATGAACATCAGGACACTCCGTGAAAGGCTCGTCTCCTTTGAAAATTCAGTCAAGCCATGTGCTGGTCCAAACCGCGTGTCTGCCAGTGCCATACGGCCGTTTGACTTGTAGGAGGCTGGCACAGACACCGAGGAGATGGGAGTTGAGCAGCAGGCCGACCTATGGTTCTCTCTGTCACTCTCCCCGGATTCGACTAGACGTTTACACATGGGCATTTGCGTCCTAGCCCTGTGGCCTGCACTGCAATTTCCTTCAGTGCTGAGGATGAAGACGCCATATCTATGGCATCATCGGATTCTGAGGATCTTGCCGGCAGCCAGCCTGAAGCCTGGCCTCCTAGCAGTCATATTTCCAGACCTTCGGCAACTTATGTGAAATTGCTGGTGGTTATTACATGTGCAGTGGAAAAATTGCACCTGGAATGGCCAGATGAAGCGCAGTCTGAGGATCAAAAATTTATTTGGATGACTGTTTTTTAGAGGGCCAGCATGCAGCTATGACTTGTAGGCTGCTCCCTTTTTCCCTTTTTCGGGCCAGGCAGTTTCGGCTTTGCACATACCTACCAGTTTGCAAAAGCCTACCAGGCCCATTTTATGAAGGATTTAGACGAAGGAGCTAGACTGGATGCTGGGGCCATCAAGGATCTGATTTGGCACTAAGAGCTACCATATTGATTGTGCTGTTGGTCGGAATAAGGCGGGCCTCATGGCAGCAGAATTGCATCTGTGGCTTACACTCATTATATTCATGACATGGACAAAGCATTTCTAATGAACACCCCTGTGTCACAATCTGGACTGTTTGGTTATGCAGTCCAGTCGGTGGTGCAAAAATTCCACGCTGTGAAACAGCACACTGCCATGTTCCAGCAGATGCTTCCTCATAGAGAGAGAGAGAAAAGTCCGCTGCCGCGTTCACGTTTGGAATCTTCGCAACGTCCCACCAGAGAGCAGCATAAGGCGCCGGACACAAGTCAGAAGGATTGGGGACCTCGTTCATTCCCATGGGCGCGTCCGTGTAGGTGTTTGGATGTTGGACCGGCCCGTTTTAAATGGCTGTCAGGATCAGAAGTGAGCCTGATGGAATTACAGTTAAACGATGTGTGAGCCCCCATTCGAAATCAGACCGTTCAAATGTATCTGTGTCGTTCCTGTATGTCCTTCGGACAGTGTCGGGTTGAGTTCGCCATTGTTCACGATTCGAACACCTGAAAGACAGAATATAGTTTAGTCCCCCCCAAATAATTTTTTGGTGGATAGAGTGTGATCGAGATAGAGGGATAGAGGTCAACCCCAAAGCAGATTGCGCTGGAAGCAAATATTAAAAACTCAAATTCCGAATTCTCCATGACCAAGGGTTTGTAGACATGCATAACAGAATTAAATGTTCATTGTCCACCCCCCGCCATAAAGAATTTTAAAGAATTTAAAAAGCCATGCAATAATCTCTCTGTCTGCCCGTCTGTTTGCTTGGCAGCAGCTGAAGGGCATTTCGAAATGAGTACTTTGAATGATTAAGCATGGTTATGTAATTCAATTCAGGTGAACTCCATCGCTTTTACAGCCATGTTATGGTCCCAAAAATAGATGGCGGCTTACCTCCCATTCTGGATTTGAGACAATTGAATTCTAAACGAATTAAATATCAATTCAGAATGCTCACGCAGAAGCAAATAATGTCACAAATGTAGCCGGGGGACTGGTTTGTGACAATAGATTTGAAAGATGCTTTCTCAGATTTGCTTTCGGGGAATAGCATATCAATTTTGCATCCTTCCTTTCGGACTTGCACTGGTACCACGCACTTTCACAAAATGCATGGATGCGGCCAGCCATGTTGCATGCAAGACCTTTTCAGTGTTGGATGAATTCCACAAAGGGACTTCAACCACTGAAGCATGCATTACGTCTCTTCGTAATGACACGTAGGTTCTACTAATTCTGTTATCATGGAAACGGATCTGCCTTCTGTTGTCGGGCATTCCGCTGGGACAGGTGTGTCGCCGAAAAGTTATAACTACATTGGGGATGGGCCACTGTATACAAGGTTCGTCCAGCATACAGGGTTAGGATGGGCCAGTGGCAATATTGGCACATAAACTGTCTGGAGATGTTCACAGTGCTGCTGCCATTAAAAAAAATTCCTCCCAGAGATTCAGAGCAGCCATATCTTTATCCAGTCGGACAACAGGACGGTGGTGTCCTACATCAATTGCCAGGGAGTGGATTCTCATGCCATGCTCAGGCTGGTATGGTGCATTCTTCTGTGGGCACGGGACAAACTGCGGTCTCTATGAGCCATGCATGTTCCGGGCCAGATGAATTTGGGCCGGATCTCCTGTCCAGACAGGGCTTGATACCCGGAGAGTGGACATTACATTCTCAGATTATGGAACAAATCTGAAGAAGGTTCGGCAGAGTGGAACTGGATCTGTTCACTTCAAGTGACCACTGGGCCTCGATGTGTTGGCGCACCAGTGGCCGACAACGCATCTTTACGCATTTCCACCTATCAGTCTGCTGCTGACAGTTCTGCAGAGAGTTCGGGAAGATCGGATTTGGCTTCTGTTAGTGGCAAGTATGGTTTTGGTGAAAGTGCCTTGGGAGATTCCTGTCAGAACAGACATATTGCTTCGGGCTCTGGGCAGTATTTGGCATCCCCAGCCAGACTTGTGGAAGTAATGGGTATGGCCTCTCAAGGGGCACTCTTTTGAATGATGGGTTATCCCTCACTGTGGTAATACCATTCTGAATGCTAGAGCTCCATCAACTAGGAAGCTTTATATGTTCAAGTGGCATATTTTTGCTTCTTGGTGTACAGCGCGAGGTGAAGATCCAGTTCACTGCACTGTCGGTGCATTGCTGGATTTTTTCCAAGAGCGTTTTGGGGCCGAGGTTGCCCCAGCAAAACTTAAAGTCTATGTTGCCACTATAGCGGCTGAGCATGCACTTATCAATTTAGTCTCGGTCGGTAGACATTCTCTTATTTGAAGTTTTATACACGGAATCCTCATGGGCTTTGATTAGAGGTGTGTCCTTGAAGGACATTTGTATGGCAGCAAGATGGTCCTCTCCACATACATTGTTAGATTTTATAATCTGAACGAGGGTTTCACTCCTGTTTTCCAGGTGCTCTCAAATGGAACAGGAATAAATTGTTTTATTCAGATGCTTAACTTGCTTGTGCGCCGCTATATACTCTGCAAAGAAAATCTGACTTGATGGCATGAAACGAGCGCCTCTTTGGAGCCTGTGACGTAGCTCCCTCGGGGCATCACTTAAGGCCTTCAGCCAATAAATTGGTGTGATTGTATAAGGGCTTCAGACCATGTGACACTTAGGACATGTCCCAATGCAATTACGCAGCGTCTCATTCCCACTCAGGGAACCAGGGTTACACTTCACGTTACCGAGACGATCTTTATACCAGATGAACCTTATAAAAACAGTTAACTTGTGCTGTTCTTGCACATTGATGGTATAAAGATCTGCACGTCTGCTCAGAACTGTGAAAAAAGCAAGTTTTATGCACTTTTTCAGGTGCTGGATGACTGCTATATTGCCTATGACAGACTGCTTACTTATTCTAAAATCTGCAGGATTTTTAATATTGTTTTCTTTTCTTGTCTTGCCCTCTTTACTGCCACTCATCACCAATGGCAGCGTGCTGATGAAAACATGATGATTGACACCACTCTGCTTGTGCACTTCTTTGGCAAGAAGGGAAAGGCAGAGCTAACATTTGATGACTTCTACAGGTATGAAGGCTTGAATTTAAAGCTGAAGTGTGTAATTGTTTTTAGAATTTCTTTTGCAAAAATAATCACTGTTTTCAAACAGGCTCCAGAAAACTTCCCTGTTTTCTATTGGTTGTACAAACAGATACACCAGCCCTGAACGCACGCCATTGGCCGTGCCAATGTAGCTGTGTTGGGCTGGAAGGGCCACTCAAACAACCAAAACAATTTTTATAAAATTTTAATTTGATTACTGATTACGTCAATGGAAAAGTAATCACATTACTGATTACTTTCATTTTAAGTTACTTTCTAAAACAGTTGTCACAAATATTTGTATGTTTTTCCACTCATCAAATTCAAAGTAATGTCTATATTCTCCTTGTCACAGAAACACATACAGACATACATATGAACATATGAATTCACATTTTAATTGTATTACACATAAATTATATTTTATAGAAATATTTGTAACCAAATTAATGTAATTTAAACTTAATTAACTGTAATCTGATCATAATGTTTAAAGCTTTTAGTAATATAGTAATATAGCTTTTAATAATACAGCTTTTGGAATATACCACATGTAATCAGCACATTTTGAAAAAACTTGCCATGTACAATCTTTTCATGCTATTCTCCTCTGAAACTACTTTAGATTCTTGCTCTTGCCAATTAAAGCTGAATTAATTTTGGACAGTAACTTACAAGAAAATGTAGGTCATGATTGATGTAAGTTAAAGAGAGAGAGAGAGAGAAACAGAGTTTCTTCCTCACTTCAAAAATGTGTTTCTTCAAAAGCTTGACTTTCCACAACTGTCTGTCTCTAATATCATTAAGAATTACCTTTGTTTGGACATGTGCAGGTATAAATGAATGTTCTGTTTGGTGGATATTCTGGATAAGGTGTTTACAAATATTCTGATTGATACATGGCACATGCCCGCTGTTTCTGGAAACCTTAATATAGGATTAATCATGTTTTGGTAATAAGGTCAATATGTTTCCATGACACATACATAATCGGAATATGACCAATTTCTGATTAATAACAGTATATTAATGTGAATGCACACAGTTATTGTTGCCCATTTTCAGATTCATGGATAATCTGCAGACTGAGATGTTGGAGATTGAGTTCCTGACCTATTCTAAAGGCATGACCACCATCAGTGAGGAAGACTTTGCCCGAATCTTGTTGCGATACACTAATGTAGAGGATATCCGCAGCTATCTGGAGAATGTGCGTCAGTGCATACCTGATGAAAAGGTAATGAGAAACCCCATCTAGCCGTAAAATTTACTTGAAAGGTAGGTGTTGGACCACTGTGATGACCACCTCCCCCACTTACAGTTTCACTCCTCTAATTTACCCTCGTTGACTTCATCCCTCAATCTGGCCGTCCTCCCAGCAGCTTTAAAAGGTTATTTGTTCAAAGCCCAGGGGACATTTCTTTTGTGCCCATGAGAAAGCTCTCAAAGAGTTTAAAAGTTGCCTTGGGTTAGTCAGTTAAAAAGACAACTTCTGTTCCCTAACACATGTACCTCTTCTATAGAAAATTCTAGATCACACAAATTTCCACTCCTTGAGTGGTCATTCACCCTTGATTGCTCCACTGCCATAGTAATTATATAGAGTGTGACCAGGGCTGGCCTGTCCTATAGGCAAAAAGAGGGCCACCCAGGGCCCTGACATCAAATCTATTATTTTCAAATCCATATTTTTACACAACCAGCATAATAACCACGTGTAGACCATATAATTTAACAAACAAACCACAATGAGCTCTGAATAATCTCCAAATTAAAAATAACTGAAACAATTGTTACAACAATTATGATAACATCAGTGTATATAAAATCGGCTAACAGTAAAACTGTAAGCAGTACACAGTCATTTTTATAATTTATTCATACAGCATTGCAATGTCTGGAAGCACTGCTTCTTATCACATTATTACTAGACACAGTTTGCTGAATAATGCTCACGTTTGACAGAATTGCAGAAAATAAGTCATGAAAAATATTTATTTGTGGCTAAAGGTATTTGAGTCTTTGAGGCTTACATAGTTTAAAGGTTGGCAGAAACATGTCACGTTTTGTCAAGAATAAACTGGAAAAGGAATTCAGACACTGCCGACATAAAGGTGCAAAAAACTCACACTGAGTAAAAAAATTAGCTATCCTATCTCCAAAATCTGCCCTCTAAGAGGTATGTTTATAATTTACATATATTTATTAGGGCTGTCGATTTAACGCGTTAATTCAGTGCGATTAATTTTATTAAAAATAACTTCCATCCATCCATCTTCAACCGCTTATCCGAAGTCGGGTCGCGGGGGCAGCTGCTCCAGCAGGGGGCCCCAAACTTCCCTATCCCGAGCCACATTAACCAGCTCTGACTGGGGGACCCCGAGGCGTTCCCAGGCCAGTTTGGAGATGTAATCTCTCCACCTAATCCTGGGTCTTCCCCGAGGCCTCCTCCCAGCTGGACGTGCCTGAAACACCTCCCTAGGGAGGCGGCCAGGGGGCATCCTTACCAGATGCCCAAACCACCTCAACTGACTTCTTTCGACGCAAAGGAGCAGCGGCTCTACTCCGAGCTCCTCACGGATGACTGAGCTCCTCACCCTATCTCTAAGGGAGAAGCCCGCCACCCTTCTGAGGAAGCCCATTTCGTCCGCTTGTACTCGCGACCTAGTTCTTTCGGTCATGACTCAGCCTTTATGACCATAGGTGAGGGTAGGAACAAAAATTGACCGGTAGATCGAGAGCTTTGCCTTTCGGCTCAGCTCTCTTTTCGTGACAACAGTGCGATAGAGCGAGTTCAATACCGCCCCCGCTGCCCCGATTCTCCGGCCAACCTCCCGCTCCATTGTCCCCTCACTCGTGAACAAGACCCCGAGGTACTTGAACTCCTTCACTTGGGGCAATACCTCCTTCCCTACCTGGAGTACGCACTCCATCGGTTTCCTGCTGAGAACCATGGCCTCAGATTTAGAGGTGCTAATCCTCATCCCAGCTGCTTCACACTCGACTGCCAAGCTGATCCAGTGAGAGCTGAAGGTCACGGACCGATGATGACATGAAGACAACATCATCTGCAAAAAGCAGCGATGAGATCCCCAGCCCACCGAACCGCACACCTTCCCCACCCCGACTACGCCTCGATATCCTGTCCATGAATATTACAAACAGGATTGGTGACAAAGCGCAGCCTTGGCGGAGACCAACCCCCACATGGAATGAACTCGACTTTGTGCCGAGGACCCGGACACAGCTCTCGCTTTGGAAGTACAGGGATTGGATCGCCCTAAGAAGGGACCCCCCACCCCGTACTCCCGCAGCACCTCCCACAGTCTCTCCTGGGGGACCCGGTCATACGCCTTCTCCAGATCCACAAAACACATGTAGACCGGATGGGCATACTCCCAGGCCCCCTCCAGGATCCTTGCGAGAGTAAAGATCTGGTCCGTCGTTCCACGGCCAGGACGAAAACCGCATTGTTCCTCTTCAATCCGAGGTTCGACAGTTGGCCGAACCCTCCTCTCCAGCACCTTGGAGTAAACTTTACCAGGGAGGCTGAGAAGTGTGATACCCCTGTAGTTGGCACACACTCTCTGATCCCCCTTTTTGAAGAGGGGAACCACCACCCCGTTCTGCCACTCCTTAGGCACTGTCCCAGATTTCCACGCAATGTTGAAGAGGCGTGTCATCCATGACACCCCCTCCACATCCAAGGCTTTCAGCATTTCTGGTCGGATCTCATCAATCCCCGGGGCTTTGCCACTTTGGAGTTGTTTGACTACCTCAGTGACCTCCCCCAGGGAAATAGAATCTGATCCCCCATCAGCCTCCAGCTCTGCCTCTAGCATAGAGGGCATGTTGGGATTTAGGAGTTCTTCAAAGTGTTCCAATAACCTCCTCGGTTGAGGTCAATAGCGTCCCATCTTTGCTGTATACAGCTTGGATGGTTCCCCGTTTCCCCCTCCTAAGGTGGCGGACGGTTCTCCAGAAGTACTTTGGTGCGGACCGAAAGTCCTTCTCCATGGCTTCTCCGAACTTTTCCCACACCCACTGCTTTGCCTCCCTCATGGCCGAGGCCGCAGCCCTTCGGGCCTGTCGGTACCTTGCAACTGCCTCCGGAGACCTCCGGGACAACAAATCCTGGAAGGCCTCTTTCTTCAGTTGGACGGCTTCCCTGACCACCAGTGTCCACCACGGTGTTCGAGGGTTACCACCCCTTGAGGCACCTAAAACCTTTAGGCCACAGCTCTCCACCGCGGCTTCGGCAATGGAAGCTTTGAACATTGCCCACTCCGGTTCAATGTCCCCAACCTCCGCAGGGATGCCTGAAAAGCTCCGCCGGAAGTGTGAGTTGAAGATCTCACGGACAGGGACCTCCTCCAAACGTTCCCAGTTCACCCGCACTACTCGCTTGGGCTTCCCAGGTCTGTCCAGAGTCTTTCCCCACCACCCGAACCCAACTCACCACCAGATGGTGATCGGTTAACAGCTCTGCCCCTCTCTTCACCCGAGTGTCCAAAACATATGGCCTCAGATCCGACGACACGATTACACGTACTCTGTACCACGTACACTTATGAACATCCTTATGTTCGAACATAGTGTTTGTTATAGATAATCCATGACTAGCACAGAAATCTAATAACAAACATCCACTTGAGTTCAGATCGGGGAGGCCGTTCCTCCCAATCACGCCTTTCCAGGTGTCCCTGTCATTTTCCACGTGTGCGTTGAAGTCACCCAGCATCACTATGGAGTCCCCTACTGGGGCCCTATTCAGGACTCCATTCAGGGTCTCCAAGAAGGCCGAATACTCTGAACTGCTGTTCGGTGCATATGCACAGACAACAGTCAGAGTTTTCCCCCACACAACCCGTAGGCGTAGGGAGGCGACCCTCTTGTCCACCGGGGTAAACTCCAACATAGTGGCGCTCAGCCGGGGGCTCGTGAGTATCCCCACACCCGCCCCTCACCTCACACCCTGAAAAACTCCAGAGAAGAATAGAGTCCATCCCCTATCCAGGAGTACGGATCCAGAGCCAAAACTGTGCGTTGATGTAAGCCCCACCAGATCCAACTGGTAACGCTCCACCTCCCTCACCAGTTCCGGCTCCTTCCCCCCCAGTGAGGTGACATTCCACGTCCCCAGAGCTAGCCTTTGCTGCCCGGGTCTGGTCCGTCGAGGCCCACGGCCTTCACTGCCACCCATATGGCAGCGCACCCGACTCTTGCGGTTTCTCCAATTGGTGGTGGGCCCAAGGGATGTAGAGGAGGGTTTCACGTCGCTTTTTCGGGCTGTGCCCGGCCGGGCTCCGTGACAAGCCCGGCCACCAGGCGCTCGCCGATGAGCCCTCCATCTGGGCCTGGCTCCAGACGGGGGCCCCGGGCTTCCTCCGGGCCGGGTAACTCCTCCTCCTTCCGTTTTTGCCATAGAGTCTTTGTGAACCATTCTTAGTCTGGCCCCTCACCTGAGACCACTTTGCCTTGGGAGACCCTACCAGGAGCACATGGCTCCAGACAACACAGCCCTCAGGATCATAAGGGCACACAAACCTCTCCACCACGATAAGGTGCTGGTTCCCGGAGAGGTAAAAATAACTTGTTAAAAAAATGTACGCAATTAATCGCAATGCCCCTGGACCGTAATAAGGAAGATTCCTGAGAAATGCAAGCTTGTAGTACCACCTGTTTACTCCAGAGGGCAGTAATTTAAATTTCAGTTGTGTGGCAACGCACAGTTTATACAGTGAACAAAACAACCATCCAGCAGCGGCAACACAAACATGCGTTAAGTTCTTGCATTCAAAACCACTTGATGGAGCGCAAATCTGAACAAAAGGATTTCAAGATGTGTTCTAAGTATTAAATTATATTTAACTTGACACCTAAAAATTTTATGTTTATAACACAACACACCAGAGATGCTAAAAAAGCATGTCTGATGCAGGTGTACATTGATGGGTCCTTAAACAAGCCCTCATAATAAATCTCGAACTGATTGACAAATTCACTTGTGAAATGGATTGCTGTGAACTGTATGCCAATGATTGACTTATGTTCAATAATATGGTAGTAAACAATATTGATAAGACAATACAAAAAGCGGCTTTAGAATACAATGATTAACTCTTCTGCCACAAGACTGTAATGCATTTTAATTATCTGAATATATTTTATATATAATTTGTTTTATATTTAAAGATAACTATGTATAATTATTTCATCATTATATATTGAATTATTGTTCAATGAGGGGCTTTCTCAGCAAATATTTGAATATGCGATTAAATGCTATTAATCACTATTAATTAATCGGGACACCATGTAATTAATTTGATTAAAAATTTTAATCGATTGACAGCCCTAATATTTATATTTGTTTATTTTTTATATTTGCCCTCTAAGAGGTATGTTTATACTTTACATATATTTATATTTGTTTATTTATATATATATCTTATTATAATTTTTTCTTCTTTTTTTTAATAGGCCCTATTTAAAATATGTCATTTTATTTATACAATATTTTTTTTCCACATTGATATAGTTACCTGATTTTAACTTTTTCACATGCATATTCTAGCCAACTTTTTGATTTTGTTGATTTTGTTTCAGTAAATAAACTATTACGCGTAGTTTTGTGTGTGGTTGACAAGAACTTTCAACCATTATCAGCAGTGTTGTGACATAATTTATTTATCTAAAACTATTTTAAATAGCATTTTCTTAATTTGTATAATGTAATGGGTAACACTTTACTAAACGGTTGTATTTGTCAACAATAGATCATTATATTAGTCAACATGAACTAACAATGAACAGTACTTTTACAGCACTTTTTAATCTTGTTTAATGTTAATTCCTACACATACTAATTCGTTTTTATTATAAAAAGTTGTATATGTTAACATTAGTTAATGTAATATGAATCAAAATGAACAAACAATTGTATTTTTATAAATTAGGCCTAACAATAACCAAGATTAATAAATGCTGTAAAATTATGTTGCTTATTGTTAGTTCGTAATACCTAATGCATTTGCTTATGTTAACAAATACAACTTTTTTGTAAAGTGTTAAGGCTTTGCACACCAGATGTGCATTTTTGCCGTGATTGACATTTTGAATAGAAACAGTGGATTCCTATGAAGCCAATTCACACCTGGACCGAATATCCATGCGCCGACAAAGCCAGTTTTTTACGGTGAGTATGACAATTGATACAATCAGATACAAGCAGATGAATTGCAATAGTTTGTAAAAGTGTCTTGAATATTTATTTTCTTGTTCAGCAAATCAACAACACCCTCGTCATCGCTGCTGCAGCTTGTAGACAGATGCATTTTATTTTATCAATCTGCTCACTATTGACCTCGCTTGCTTGTCATTGTTATTTCATGGTTGTTTACGATTGAACTTGTCAAGTTCTTCTTCTCATTCGAGATGGCAGACCAGCTGAAAGGTGTTTTGCGCTACTTATAGCATAACGGGGTAAAGATGCTTGCTGACCTGTCAAAGTACCTTAAATACACACGTTCCCTTATACATTCATGTATATTTTACCCTATCATCTTTATGTTGGGACAAAAGTTCTTGGACACGTTATTTTTCTTCTACTGAGTGCTTAGTTTTTTTAGTGCTTTCTCTCTTCTTCTTTTTGAAATGCCTGTTCTATGTTCTACTGTTCTATGGAGGCTTTAAAGTTATGATTAATTTCAAACCGGTGGGTCCCATTTTCATGATTTCACCTATAGGGCTTCACAAATTTCAGGCCAGCCCTGTGTGTGACACTTGCATGTAAACTGCAGTTTAATCTTTTAGTCTCTCTGGTCTCAACTCTCCAAAGCTAATACCAGTTAATGTTTACATCCTGCAAACAGCCTTCCTTCTTAATAGTACCATGGTTATATAAGAAGCAAGTGTCAAAATCACACTTTGTATAGTAAAGAACTGCCACTCCCAGGCTGTCACTGAGTTGATTCTATTATCTGGGTGCAAATGTTATGTTATTTTGTGGATCTTTGTTGCCTGATGCTATTTTGTCTGGTCTTTAATTGTTTAACTTGTTTTAACCTAGAACCTGACAACTGATACCCCATTTACATCTGGTATTAAGATGTGTATCAGGTGATCCGATCACATGTGACCAATCGCTGTTTGCACCTGGTCACTTAAATGCACCTCCTGTTACCACTTGTGCTTGGATTTCGAGGGGAGGGTCTCAGAAATCATGGTCACATACATTAATCACTATGTCAGTGTGTTACTGTCATAAAACACCAAAAAAATGCGAATGCAACGGGTGTAGTGTTTCTCCTAGATGCATTTCAAATTCAGTCGAAGCACAAATGCAACATTCCGAGCAGAATTATCCATTGTTTTAGTGGAGTACCTATATTAACATGAGCTTCAGATGTGTGTGCTTTTTATCTGTGTCCCTGCATGTTAATATCAGACAGACTGAATGTCTATGGAATTCTCAAGCTTGTGTATGTATGCGTTTATTTCAAATTTTTAGATCCGATGGTTATTTTATTTTAAAGCCGCTCGTATCCGTAAGTTTGAACACTTATTTCAGCACTGCTGTTGAATGACAGATGAAGAGTGGTGTCACTGCTGTCGAGGACACATTCAGGACGGATTAGCATTTGTACCTCAAATGCAATGTGGTCAAATGCATTTTTTGATTACCTCCTATGTGCTGTTTTTTTTATGCGATCACAATATGCTATGCACCCAGTTTACACCTGTATTTCATGCTGACCACTTGTGATCGGATCACCTGAAATGCATTTTAATACCAGGTGTAAATGGAATCTAAAACATAGGGAAAAGTATGAAAACTTATACATAAAGTATATTGTCTTTGTTCACATTATATTATATATTGCACTTATATATAATAACAGAATTGTTGCATTATGGCATGATTGCTACTAATAGAGATTAACATCTTTACTAACAGTAATTTTGATGACAAACAACTGTGCTTACTGTGGTTAGGTTCTACAATACTGCATGCACACTGTAATTTAATATACAGCATGCAAACAACTACTGTAATTTTACTGTATGGCTTATATACTGTATTTTAATATGGCATACAAACAACAACCATAATTAGTTTTACAGTACATCAGATACTGTAAGTCATTATTCAATATGTAAACTACTGTAATTAGTTGAACAATAATTTTAATGTGGTATGAAATGCATTAACTTCTTGGCTATTTGTTAATGTTGATTTTACCTCAAATTTGAACAGGGGTATTGATAATGTTAATTGACATGAGATACAGGACAAGTTCTTTAGGTTCATGTTCCACTGCATTGTTCAAACAGCTCTTGTGTGCTCTCTGTCGTCCCTTTTTTATCACACACTGGAAGAAACCAGAGGTTTGTCCCTGCCAGAGTGATCTGACATTTTTTTTATTTCCAATTTTTTATTTCCTTCTCTTTTTACATATGCTTAAGAAAGTAAATTCCCATTTACTTTCAACTTGCCAAGATTACCTTGTTGTGAGAGTGGATTACAGTGATAAACTGTAGAGTTTTCATTCATATATAGAGGCCCAAAAAGTGTTTGAACACGTAAGCCACACTTAAAAATGTTTGAATGTCATTGCATTAGATAACAAAATTACAAATCAAGTGGAATATCAATAAATCTATAAAAGAAAGCTACAAACACACTTTCCAAGCAATTTAATCATTTCTGAGCTGAGTGTTCTGTGCGTTGCACATGAGAAGCGCTATTTGAATGATGCACAGATTTGCTGCCTATGAAGGGGCTTTCCAATTCGGTCTCTTGTGAGACTTTATTTCAGTTTGGATGATGCCATAGAAGGCAGCTGCCTATTTAGGTAGGCGGCAGCAAGGCAGCCCACTAGATTTTGGAACAGATCCATACTGTAAAAAATTTAGACAAATTGGATTTTGACACATTCTGGTTGTCAAACTTAGTGGAACATGTCCAGTTAATTGTAATAAACTACACATGTGGTTATGCTGCTAAGAAACCTCTGTGAACTTGTGGGGGACTGACTTCAAACATCCACTTAAATGACCTTGGAACGAATAGGGCAAAAATAATTGCAAAAATGGCAATAATTGCAAAATTAACTTAGTTCTGATAAAAGGTCTACATAGTTTGTTTGCAGATGGTTTGATATTTTGTTATCTATAGTATGATATTAATACATTTTCAAGTAGCTTAAGTATTTGTATTAATGCATTTGTGTGGGTTTATGGTAGGGATGCACCGAAATTTCGGCCGCCGAAAATTTTCGGCCGAAAATGGCACTTTCGGCACTTTCGGTTTTCGGCCGAAAGAGAAAAAAGGCCGAAAATATGAGCCGAAAATATATACCTCCTCGCCCCGCCCCTCAGTGCTCAGATTTCACTCTGGATCGATCTAGCCCTTATCACAGCGCTACCAAACAAAGGCCGATCATGTCAGCGGTGTGGAAATTCTTCAAAGTTTCTGATAAGGACATCAAATTTGCGATCTGCAGTGTTTATTCAGCAGAACTTTCAAGATATATATATATATATATATATATATATATATACAGAATACAGCAAGAGATTCTACAGGAAAATGTCACAACTAGCGCAGCTACACCACAACTTGAGACGTATTTATCTGAACTACGCCAGAAGCGACAATCCCCTTGACTACAGGCGCATAAACAAAGACGGCTTTCCATTGCTTGCGCGGATTGCGCACAGGTATTTATCTGCCCAAGCAGCAGCACAGAGAGTGAGAGACTGTTCAGTGCAGCATCTCATGTTCTTGATGAGCTTTCTGACAGGAGAGACTGTCAGAACGTTTAGCAACTTTTGTTCTTGAAGAGAAACCTGTCACTTGTAGTTAAATAGAAAGCGGTCCAATATGATGTGAATAGCAATTACATTACACTTGTTCTTCACTTGAGGATACATCAGTCGTTTACAGTTGAGGTTGGATTTAGTTCAATTACTGCTGTTTTGCACTGTTGTTTTGCACAATCATTTTCATTTAAAGTGTACATACGTTTACATAAACAGAATAGAGCACTGATCTATATATATATATATATATATATATATATATATATATATATATATATTATAGATATATATAGATCAGTGGAACAGAGGCCCTCTGCCATTCTGTGTTCTGCCTGTTGTTTTAATTAAAGTTACTGTTGCATATTTAAACTTTTTCAAAGATGTTAGCTAAGTTCATTACTTGACTGTTGTTTTGCATATAATAGTTTTCTAAAACTTTACATTATTTGGATAATTGTTAATAAAATCTGTCAAATTAGATTTTTACAGAACTGAAAGAAGAATAATATTTAATATAGTTTTAATATATTTTTTGTCCAATTTTGGTGTGCTACTTTCAATAAAAGTGTGATTTATTTTATTGGTTTGTAGTTTTTCAATTCAGATTAATTAAATTCATGAAATTAATGAAAAAGTATAAAATTAATACAATTATACACAACATTTTTTTTTTTTAAATAGGTAAAAATGTCGGTTTCGGTTTTCGGCCAAGTGCATCCTGGATTTTCGGTTTCGGTTTCGGCCCAGAATTTTCATTTCGGTGCATCCCTAGTTTATGGGCATCTCGGATAAGTGTGTATATGCATGTGTATATGCTTGGGGCCAAGTTAGTATTTGAATACAGATCGTCGTGCAGTCTTAGAGAGTCACCTGATGTAGGTTTCTCCATGCCTGACTGCTCTCCTTTATCCCCGTCTTCTTTCCAAGATCTGTTGTTGTTGAGGGTATCAGGTTTTGTGGCCCCTTAGACACAGTTTGCACATTTGGCTTGAATGACTTTACCCTCCTTTGGAATTCCCACAGAATAGACCCTAAACTCTAATTTATGGTGTTTTATGGTTTTCCACCATAAGTGCCAAGTCGTGAACTCAATCAAACAAAATCCTGTCTTATACATGCACCACATCAATCCTAAACTTAAACCTAACCCTAACTAATCCCCAGCTAAGCCTAATGTGTAACTAGAACAATGGCCACGTACTCAAGCTCCCTCATAATGCAATTATAATGTGATTAAGGCAATACTGCGATTAAAATCAAGCTCATGTAAACATAATAGCCTACTGTGATTATTTTATTGCGATTTAAGATAATAGAATAATGATAATCTCAGTAAGATATGTGGAGTTCTCCTATTTTAATCACTTCATACAGGCATGTAAATGCTTTAATCTCATTTCTTCCACTCTGACCAAAGTGTACCAGTGCTGCAGACGGATGACTAATTTTCCTTTTGCCAAGATGTAGTTAAAGATATATATTTGCAACAAGATGTTTTCTGTAATAAATATAAATGTATATATATGTATATAAAAGCAACCCCTTTTTCTGTGTTTGGTAGAGGTATTTTCTGCCTCATTATCCATATGTCATTACATCTATCACCCTCAGTAAAAGGGTTTAAAATCTGACCTGAGACCAGATGATCTTGCTTTGAGAAGTTGGTGGAGTTCTTTTGTGAGTTAAACCTTGAGTTCCCGCTAAGTTATCTCTTCAATTTCTGTCTATGATCTCATGCTGTTTGTTTTCACCTCTCCACATTCAGACAGGCTTACAAGTTTATGAGACTGTGCTTTACAATGACTCATGCCTTTCATCATTGCATGTGTTTTTGAATGCAATGAAGTGACCATATCTGTTTGACAGAGCACGAAGAGCTAAACGTGCATCAGCTAACGAGCATGAGTTGCACAGTGTCTGCCTGTTTTCATTTTGCATATATCAACGTATTGATTTTACTATTTTATGCATTTGCCTGTTTAATATATAGTATATTTGAATGTGAAATGAAATAGAAGGAAATTGGGTATTATGTTTGTGGAACCCATTTATTTTTTATTATACCATTTTTCACAGATCTTCTTAGAAATGGAATGTACTATCAGTAATAGTTAATGGCAACACTGTTTGTTAGATTGGATGTCTCAGATAAATTAATTTCAGTTTTTTTGCTTATGTTTCCTTTCAATTAACAGGGCATCACCTTTGATGAGTTTAGGTCTTTCTTTCAATTCCTCAATAACCTTGAAGACTTTGCCATTGCCATGCAGATGTACAACTTTGCTTGCCGTTCCATTGGACAAGGTGAAATGTTTATTACTCTAATACACAGATGAGCCAAAACATTAAAACCACCTGCCTAATATGCTGTTGGTCCTCTGCGTGCTGCCAAAACAGCGCTGACCCACCGAGGCATGAGCTCTACAAGACCCCTGAAGGTGTCCTAAGGTATCTGGCACTAAGACATTTGCAGAAGATCCTTCAAGTCCTGTAAGTTGCTAGGTGGAGCTTCTGTGTTGGTCTAGCACATCCCATAGATGCTCAGTTGGATTGAGATTTGGAGGCCAGGGCAACACCTTGAACTCCTCATTATGTTCCTCAAATCATTCTCAAACAATGTGTGCAGTGTGGTAGGGCGCATTTACCTGCTGAAAGAGGCCACTGCCATCAGAGAATACCATTGCCATGAAGGGGTATACCTGGTCTGCAACGATGTTTAGTTTGGTGGCATGTGTCAAATTGACATCCACATTTGTGGATTGATTAGCTTTGGGCGCCCAACACTCATTAGCCGGTTTGTGGTTTTTCAATCTTCGGACCACTGTCAGTAGGTGCACATCACTGCTGACTGGGAGCACCCCACAAGCCTTGCCATTTCAGAGATGCTCTGATCCAGTCGTCTGGCCATAACAATTCGGTCCTTGTAAAAGTTGCTCAGGTCTTTAATCCTGCCCATTTCTCTTGCATTTAACACATTGGCTATGAGAACTGATTGTTTACTCACCATCTAATCTACCCAGACCTTGACATGTGCCCTTGTTAGGAGATGATCAATGTTATTCACTTCACCTTTGAGTGGTCATAATGTTTTGGCACATCGGTGTACATGTATAAAATGCTCAAAATATACTAGAAATAACCCTACAGTTTTGCAAATCAGATTAGATTAGCTATATGATCTTTGGTTAATATTTTCCCCACTTTTCAGATGAGTTTGCACGGGCGGTGTATGTCGCCACAGGCCTAAAGCTGACCCGTCACCTGGTTAACACCATCTTTAAGATCTTTGATGTGGATCATGATGATCAGCTTAGTTACAAAGAGTTCATCGGTATCATGAAGGACCGGCTTCACCGTGGAGGCAGGGTGAGAAACAATTACAACATTTTGTATTCATTTCTTAAATACATAAAGACGGTTCTCTGCTACGTACTGTAATTATGACAGAATTTTTTGTTGTTAGGTAATATGTATGCTAGTGTGTTCCTAAAAGATGGCAAATTTCACTTTTAGCAGATACACACATTTAGAACTCACAGTCTTTTTTATCTTCCAGGAAAAGAGACCCAAAATATTGATTACTAATCTTGCACTACACACGATTTTTGTCCATTTAAAGGCTCTAGAATGATAATGTCCCTCTCCCTAGTACCAAAAGCAACTGATTATTAAGTACTTTAGCAGATCAAAGTTCATGACTGTGACATATAATAAAGCATATTGGCTTAAATTTGTCCCACCTCAACTGTTTCAAAATTAAATAGGTCAACATAGTAAAAAAAAAGCTGTGCTCATCAAGTGATTTCATTGAGGACTGGGCAGTGTCACGACAATATCACTGCAACTCCAGTGCCACCTAGTGCTGAGTATGTCTCAGTAATCTATTAGCTCCCTGAAGGGTTGTCATCAACCCTTTCCAGATTAGTAATCAATATTTTGGGTCTCTTTTCCTGGAAGATAAAAAAGACTGTGAGTTCTAAATGTGTATATCTGCTAAAAGTGAAATTTGCCATCTTTTAGGAACACACTAGCATACATATTACCTAACAACAAAAAATGCATACATGACTGGTAATCTGGTAATCAGAAGGATGCTGGTTCGATCCCCACAGCCACCACCATTGTGTCCTTGAGCAAGGCACTTAACTCCAGGTTGCTCTGGGGGGATTGCCCCTGTAATAAGAGCTCTGTAAGTCGCTTTGGATAAAAGCGTCTGCCAAATGCATAAATGTAAATGTAAATGTCATCATCACAATCAGGTAAAATATGAAATTCATTGTTTACTGTATGTAAGATTCTCTTTGAAGATTTGTGATGTTGCATGGGTTTTGTTTTTGTCTCTTTCGCTGTTCTTTTCATGCACAAATCCATTCTTTCTCTTTCTCTCTCCTGTTCTCACTACATGCAGGGTTACAAGACTGTAGAGCGTTTTACTTCCTTTAGGTCATGTCTGAAGAAGGAACTGGCTGGCAGATAAGTAACCATGGGTTCCCTTTCTCTGTGTCTCTCCCTCTAGATCCAATAGAGTAATATGCTAAAGCTATAAATACTTTCCGTATAATAACTCCCACTGCTACCCTAATCATGGACATATACTGTTTTTCAAGTTTACAAGATATAAATTGATGTTGTAGTCGATCAGTGACTGAAATAGAACTTGCATTATAGAACTTCGACTTCGTAATCGAGAGAGATTTAAGAAAGATTTCGTCATTTTAAAGATCTGTGTTATGAGAAAGTTTTCAAAAATGTAATCCTATATATGATACTGTCTATGCTTATAATGGAAAATCTTGTATGTATTTTTCATCATATCTGTTCATTTAAATGGTTTTATATATGGGTGCCTGCAGGATTTCATCTGAGGGTACGCAAGGGAAATCTGATTAATAAATGTATCCTAAGTTTACCCTATATCAAGTATACCCTATATTTTCTCAAGGGGTAGAATTTATTTATTTATTTATTTTATTATATTTTTTTTTTTGCAAAAATAACAGCAAAGCATTCAATTCTGGTGACTCTAAGACAAGCATAACTGTTCTTAAGTATCCTGATGCTGTTGCTGAGTGTGAAGCCGCTCCAAATGATTCAGTGAGAGAGCGGTCCGAACTAATTGGACTGAATCGTGAATTGATGCAGACCGTTTTGCTAGCACATTTAGTCAATTCATTGAGAATAACCGACTCAAAAGTATGATTTATTCTTGAAGCGGGCATCATTAGTTCTGATTTTTAAACAGCCAACAGAACGTAATTATAGCTGAAATATTCAGAGAAAAAAACAGTTCCTCAGATTAGTCGGAGTGCTCATGGTATGCACGGTGCATACAGCCGTGCTGCAGGTGCCACTGATGTAATACTCAGTGAGTGGATATACTACTTGGAAAAAAGGTTATAATCAGCTCCTCTCTATTTCCCTTTGCACCAGGTGAATGAGGGACCTGGATTTTCTCACAAAGAAACAGATTTGTCTGCTGGAAACGTAGAGAGAAGGCATTTTGCTAGAGGTTCCATTGATCTACCTCTTCCTCTTCTCATCCTCTTCTGATCTGGAAACCTGGTGAAACTGTGTCCCTGCAATCAGCGCTATGCACTGCATGTTCTGTACCAGCATAGCCCTGCTTGGTTGAACTCTACGAATTGTAGTGCTTCTGTAATCTCATATAATCTTGTTTGCATGTGCCTGGAGTAACCTCTGCCTTGTAACTGAATTGTTTATCTAGTTCAAATTCATACATTTTGTGTTTTAAAGTCACACATACTGTAGATGCCTAGAAAGGGTAGCATTCATGCATTTTTTTAGATAAATATATAAGTTAAGTTACTTTTTACTAATCTTTTAATCATTATATTTCCATTATTATTTATGCTTTGTATCTTATATTATAATACTAAATACAAAGAATCATAATTTTTACTTTGCTACTTACCAATATTTTAATGTACTGAATTATACTGTGTATAAATGGAGATAATTGATGGTGTTTGGGTTTGTTAGCGGGCTATGTGTAATATTAACTCATTTATCACTTTATTAGGAACACCTGTACACCTACTTATTCATGCGATTATCTAATCACCCAATCGTCTGGCAGCAGTGCAATGCATAAAATCATGCAGATATGGGTCTGGAGCTTCAGTTAATATTCACATCAACCATCAGAATAGGGAAAAAATTGTTTCTTAGTGATTTCAACCATGGCATGATTGCTGGTGGCACACAGGCTGGAAGTGAGTTTTTCTGTAACTACTGTTCTAATGGGATTTTCATGAACAATAGTCTCAAAACATCCCAAAAACAAAAAACATCCAGTCATCAGACGGAAGTTAAACGAGAATGGCCAGACTGGTTCGAGCTGACAGAAAGGCTACTGTAATTCTGTACAATTGTAGTGAGCAGAATAGAATCTCAAAATGCACAACACGTTGAACCTTGAGGTTTATGGGCTACAACAGCAGAAGACTACGTTGGGTTCTCCTTCTGTCAGTCAAGAACAGAGAGCTGAGGCTGCAGTGGGCGCAGGCTCACCAAAACTGGACATTTGAAGACTGGAAAAAGCAGCCTTGACTGATGAATCTCAATATCTGCTGAGGCACACAGATCGTAGGGTCAGAATTTGGCACCAACATCATGAATCCATGGACCCAACCTGCCTTGTGTAAACAGTCCAGGCTGGTGGCGGTGGTGTTATGATGTGGGGAATATTGGTGTGGGAATTGAGTATTTTTGCTGACCATGTGCATCCCTTAATGGCCACAATTTATCCATCTTATAATGGCTACTTCTATCAGGAAGACTCGCAGACTTGACCTAAATTTAAGATGACATTTATATGATGAATATAATACAGAAAAGTAATGTCTCTCTTTGGCCTAGGCCCCATCAGGCGGTCCGAAGTAGTTGTTCTCGGAACCGTCATATCCTGCCGGAGATAGGAGGCAGGGGCGAGGAGTATACCCCCGTGCAGTCTCAACTGGTGGTGGTGGAGGTTGCCATGTTAGCACACTGAAACAGCAATGTGATAGATTGTGAGCAGACTTATAATGCAATGGCTTACATGTGATTGGCTAGGAATTACCCAGCTAATGGTCCGAAGATGTATGGCTGCTATTCTTCCCGCTAGAACTACGCTGCGCTTACCTTTCCTGCATGATAATACACCATGTCACAAAGCAAATGTTATCTCAAACTGGTTTCATGGACATGACAATGAGTTCACAGTTCTTCAGTTGCATTTCCAGTCAGCAGTTCTGAATCCAATAGAACACATTTGGGATGTGATAGAACGGGAGATTCGCAGCATGAATGTGCAGCTGACAAATCTACAGAAATTGTGAGATGCAATCATGTCAACATGGACCATAATCTTAAAGGAATGTTTCCAACATCTTGTGGAATCCATGCCATGAAGAATTGAGGCTGTTTTGAGAGCAAAGGGAGGCCCTACCAGTATTAGTATTGTGTTCCTAATAAAGTGCTCAGTGTAATCATGTTCTTTAACTTTAATCTTAATATGATATTATTTATCTCACACATAATTTATTTTGGTTCACCTATGAAATGTCTTTGCACAAATCTTGTTAGATATTTTTTGCACAATCTATGGCACATACCAGCACAGTTTATGCACACTGTGTTATATAATTTAAACTTGAGAGAATAACCTTATAACTTAACCTTACGGTCTTGAAAAATAAAGACTTGAAACTCTTGAAAGTTGTGCAATTAAGTGGTTTAAAAGTGGTTGAAAATTCAGTCATTGTTTACCCACACCTGTTGTTATAACCCCATATTACTTTTTTCTTTTTCTTAACACAAAGGGAGAAATGTAGAAATGTTGTGCTCATTGATGTCATAGTCAAGTAATTTTTATTTGTATAGCGCTTTTCTCAACACACATCTTTTCAAAGCAGCTTTACCAAAAATTATACTTTAACAGTAAATGAAGCTGTAATATCTGTAATGTCTTAAGCCCGTACACACAACAAAGAGACCTCATCTCATTAATTTTCAATGAGAGCGGGCGACTTTATGCCAACGATGAGCGACTCTTATGAGCGACAACAAATACTAGGGAAGAGGGTGTTCAGTGGAGGTAATGTCATCCGTCTCCTTTGAAATAATGGCGTTGAGTGCAGACTAGACAGAGCAGCGTTGTGATGTTTCTGTGAGAGATTTTACTGTTCTATGATTTGTTTGTAACAACATACATGGATATAATACAAAATGAAGCATGGTAAAGAAACTGTTGGCAGTCTGAGTGAGTTTGATTCATACATTAATAGATCATTCATCTTGTATTAATGATACGATGCAATGAGAACAGCTTCAGTTCATATAAAACTCCCCTGCAGAATGTGCATTTTAGGGACAAGAAAACGAATTCATTGTCAAATTATAAATAAATTGTAGTTTTACCAACAGTACATCTCATCTGTGATCATATTTTCAAAAGACATGGCCAGACGTGCAGTCCACTAATAACGTTAGAATGACAGCAGTAGAAATGCCCTCTGGTGACTTCATAGTACATAGACTAGCGACATTAAGCGATAAAGTCGCTACATGCATATGTGGCTTTAGAGTTATTGTGCGTTTTAATAAAATGTGATTGAAAATTGTGTATATAATATTTGTAATTAGACTCCCAGTGAGCAAGCTGAAGGCGACTGTGGCAAGCAACACAAAACTCCATAAGATGTGTGTTAATGGAGAAAAATAACTTTGGGGAAACCAGGCTCACTGTGGGGGCCAGTTCCCCTCTGGCTAAAAAGCAAGAATATAATAGCAATATTAGTTATTTATGTGTAGAACGTATCGAGTTACTTAACTGTAACCCCTGTTCCCTGATAAACACCACCACACACCAGTTTTGTCTTGTGTGTTTGGGTAAAGAGCATGCTGCTCTTGCGTTGGGGCAGGGCGGGTGCGAGCATTGCGATCTGTTTACAGTCAAAATGCTTCACACTCGTCTCGCTTACTTCCAAGAGCCAGTGCCCACTTTTTCATCATGGGGCTCTCACATAGATCTGGCTGAGGAGCGAGAGACAGGTCCGTCCCTATCGCTCGCTCTCTCCCCAGATCCAGCTGATCCTTCTCGTCAGCCTGAAAAACGCATCGGCGCCTCTTCGGTTCACAAGGGGGACGCTGAACCTCTGAACATTCCACACACAATAATAAAGCGGCTGAGGAATTACTCGAGGTGGTTACTCGGGCTGTGGCCAGACTACAGTTAGACTGGCCACATGAACAAGAGACCCCCAAACACTCCAAACTAGAAGACATATTTCTGTCTGGTGGCCAAAAAAAAAAAAAGGAAGGGAATGCTATATCAGTCCCTTTCTTTGATGACCTCCATGATGAGCTCTCTCTTTCATGGAGGAAACCTTATACTTCCCGTGTCTTCATGCCCTCTATGTCGACATATTCGACTATCTTGGGTGCTGAGGCACGGGGGTATTCAGTGATGCCGCCGGTAGAAGAGACACTTCTCGCCTGGTTCAGCATCATCACTAAAGAGACCCACTCTCTCCACAAAGCCGTGCAGGACCACCTCCACGCTTGTGGGGAAGGCTTATCAGGCAGCAGGTCAAGCTGGTGCTGCCCTGCACACTATGGTAGTGTTACAGGCATACCAGGCTGATCTGTTAAGGACCTGAGTGTGGGCACCACGGTCGACGAAGAGGCTTTCTCTGAGCTTCGTCGAGCCATGGATCTGTCTCTCCGCGTGACCAAGCAGACAGCTCGCGCCATTGGCCAGTCTATGTCTGCTTTAGTCGGCACGGGGAGACAATTATGGCTCAACCTGTCAGGCATCGGAGACAAGGACAAAGTTGTCCTTCTAGATGTCCCGGTTTTGCCTTCTGGCTTATTTGGTGACGCTATGAATGTAGTTATCACCAGGTTCCAGGAGGCAAAGAGTCACGAGGAAGCCTTCGGGCAATTCTTTCCTCGCCGCACTCAGGGGGAGGGGCCCTCGGCCACCCAGTCCCGCCCCGGTCCTTCTAGAAGGGAGGCTCAAAAACAAAGCATGGCAAGTCGTGCTCCCCCTTGTAGAGACGGGGGGCTGGCTCGTTGCCCTTAGCAGCCCCCAAAGCAAGACCTCAGGGCAGTAATTTCTAAGAACAAAAAACCCAGCCTTGTGGGGGTAACCCCCCTCGGGTCGGGGCGCATGAAGCATTCACCTGTACCTTCCCGATACCCCCAGGAAACCTCTCCATTCCCGCCACCTCTGGTGGATTTAGAGGTTTCCAGCAAAATGTTGGGTGTTCCGTTGCTTCCTGCTTTAGTCCAAGACATGGAACACTCGACAACCCCTCAACAGAAAGTGTCAAAATTGATACCCATCTCAGAGAACCTGGCAGCGTGGAAGCTACTGCAAGGTGTTTCTATGTGGGTTCTAAGAACTGAAGAAAAAGGCTACAGAATTCAGTTTGATCGCAGTCCTCCGCATTTCAACGACATGGTCTCCACTACCGTGAAACCGGAACAAGCATGTCTACTGTGGAAAGAACTGCAAAATCTCTTGGTCAAAGGGGCCATAGAAAATGTTCCCCTTCCAGAGAAAGAGTCAGGTTACTACAGCAGATAATTCCTGGTTCCCAAGTAGGGTAAGGGGTTGCGTCCAATTTTAGACCTTCGAGGCTTGAATCGCTCAATCAGGGTGTTCAAGTTCAAGATGCTAACTGTCAAGACGGTCGTGTCTCAAATCCAACATTGAGATTGGTTGGTCACGATCGATCTCATGGAGGCATATTTTCATATAGAAATTCTGTCACAACACAGGAAGTTCCTGAGGTTCGCTTTCGGGGGCGAAGCTTTCCAATATCGGGTTCTTCCATTCAGCCTAGCCCTATCACCCCGCACATTCATGTCCATACAAATGCTTGGATGCAGCACTGGTTCCTTTGCGACTCCACGGCATCCGCATTCTGAAATACATAGACGACTGGCTGATACTAGCACAGTCAAAAAAACTGGCAGTTCAGCACAGGGATATCGTCTTAGCTCATTTGGTTTCTCTGGGTCTGAGACTCAACGTCAAAAAGAGCATTTTCTCTCCCACTCAGGAAATTACCTATCTGGGCGTTGTATGGAATTCGATCATGATGTGGGCACAATTGTCTCCCGCTCGAATCGTGTCCATTCAGAACACCCTGAGCAAAGTCAGGCTAGGCCAATGTTGTACTGTTCGTCAGTATCAACGAATACTAGGTCTCATGGCATCTGCGTCCTCGGTGATCCCTTTGGGCCTTCTGCACATGAGACCATTTCAGTTGTGGCTCAAATCCAGGGGATTTAATCCAAGGGCCAGTTCCCTGAGGCAGATAAGTGTTACACGCCGTGCGCTTCGTACCCTTTCTATGTGGGGCCCCTGAAGGGTACCAACTGAGGGACACTGTGCTTTCACCTGAAGATATCGAGACATTCTGAGTGCTAGGGCTCCCTCTACTAGAAGAAGTTACGCAAATAAATGGGGTGTCTTTGAAAGATGGTGCAGTGCACATAATGCAGATCCAGTTAACTGCCAGATTGCTTCGGTTCTGACTTTCTGCAGGAAACTGATCAGCTGGCCCATGCCCCGCAACTCTCAGAGTTTACGTGGCTGCTCTATCAGCTTGCCACACCTTGATTGACGGGGTGCCGTTGGGGAGAAATCCTCTACTCGGTCACTTCGCTCATGGAGCCATGCAACTGAGACCTCCTGCTAGGTTTACAACGCCGGAGCAGGAAAGACTTCACGGACTTTGTCCAGTCCGTGCCCTTCAGACTTATGTCCACCGCACAAGCCAGTGGCGTAAGTCAGGGAAACTATTCGTTTGTCATGGGGGCCGCAACAGGGAGGCAGCCGCCACCAAGCAGACTATGTCGCATTGGGTGAGGGACACTATTGCCCTGGCATACGAGGCGCACAGTCAAGCTTCGCCAGTAGGTATCAGGGCTCACTCTACCAGACGGATCGCCTCCTCTAAAGCTTTGGCTAGAGGTGTCCCTCTGCAGCATGTTTGTTATGCGGCAGGCTGGTCCTCTCCGCACACATTCATAAGATTTTTTATTTTGGATGTTCATGCCACTCCGGGCTCTTATGTCCTTGAGTCAAGATCACAAGCTCATGTCTTAGACCTCTCGCGCTCTTGTGAGCACAACTACACAACCATGAGGGGTCTGGACATCCACAGTGCGGCAGCATGGGTATTCTCATTCCCAGCATCAAAGTGTAGCTTTTTGCCAGGGAACGTCTCGGGTTACTTAACTGTAACCCTGGTTCCCTGATAAAAGCGTAACGAGATGCTGCGCTTCATTGCTGCACTGGGATGCCCCAGGACTGCTCTTCAGACAAAATACCTGACAATGCACCTGTGACGCATCTATTTATAGCCCTGCTGCAGGTGCATCCAATGATGTCATCAGCATAGGCTATAAATTCTAGTCAATTTCATTGACGTGTTGCACACATATTCACAGCTGGTCACACCTAAAGTTGTTCCCAAAGCGCTAAATCAGCACAGCATCTCGTTCCGCTTTTATCAGGGAACAGGGGTTACAGTTAAGAAACCCGAGATGATTTATGCATATGCTATAAGTAAGGTGTTAAGAGGTGATCCACAGTGGTCAAACTGGCTAAGTTATGTGATTTTAGCAAGCAAGGCTTCATTAGGTCATAGCATCTTTCATAGATTTATAAAATAGATAATTTATACCTCTTTTTATAGCATGTGCTAAAGTTTCTTTAATATCTAATTTATAAAACCTTGCAAATGTGTGTGGGAAAGACCAGCTCACTGCTTCACAAATATCCTGTATCGTAACCCCTCTGAAGAGAATCCACAATGTAGACATTCCCCTTGTTGAATGTTGCATGCAAACCATTTTGGGCCATAAGAGTATTTCCTGGAATATGCCAAGGAGATTCTTCTTTTCCAGTGTGATAACCATTGTATGGTGATCAGCTTTCCCATGCATAGTTTCGCTCAAGATAGCTGATCACTCACCCTGAACTTTTCAGTCTATTCTTTGTAAATATGCAGACCACGCACAGGGCATAATGCATTCAACCTTTGCTGCTCAATGAACTTAACAACTTTGGGCATGAATGCGGGGTTAGGTCGTAATATAACCCCTGCATCCCCTAACACAAATTTCATACACACGGAATGTACAGAAAGTGAATGAATTTCACTGATGTGTTAAGCTGAAGCCAACGCAATAATGCTGCCTTGAACGACAATATTTTTAAATCAACTTTGTCCAGTGGCTTGAATGGAGACACTGAAATAGCATCAAGCACTATTGCTAAATACAATGAGGAAAAAATCGGTTTTGAGACAGGGAGAGCGTGACACACACCTTTCAAGTGGCATGCTAAGGAATATAGCACCCAGAAACAATTATGGTTGTGAATGCCTTCCCTTTATCTTGTAAAGATAGTATGAATGCCACTGAACATTCAAAGGGAACCTCATGTTCAAGCGCTAGAACACGCCACATTTACATTCATAAAGGGATCTAGAAGACAATGTTTAGCGGTTTGTTGGGTTACCCTGCTGTGTTTAAATTTAACCACTCACAGGCCAAGCCCATGCACAGTCCCAGGCACTCTTCATAGATCTCTTCATAGCAGAAGAGGCCATGGGTGTTCGTATTGCATATGCATGATCTCCACCAGCCAAAACTTTGTGAAACTTCTCTTTCACTCTGGAGAGAGTTGGAGATATCAACGCTATTGGAGGAAATGCTTAAAGGAGAGTGCAAGGCTATACATGCACCAACACACCTATTCCCAGTGGTGCGACTGATCCTTTAGGGATAAGAACAGAGGGATTCTCCTGAGACTCGAACAGATCCACCATTGCTCTGCCAAATTGGCTCCAAATCTACTTGACCACGTATTAGTTCTGTCTCCATACCCAGTAAAGACGATTGCACATCGACAGCAAATTTGCACCCAGATTCATTAGAAAAGTGAAGTGAGCATTGCCCTACAGAATCAGTTTGCATGCCAACATGAGCAGAAATATCGACCTGAGACCTCCTTGTCATTTTATATATGCCACAGTGTTGTCCATTCTCATGAGAACATGGTGCCCTTTCAATAAGGGGAGAAAATGCTTCAGAGTTAGGAAAGCCGCCAGCATTTCCAGTTTATATGGTGATTGTTCAGATGGCGATCCTATCTCCCACTTATCATTCTGCCCTCATGAGACAGTAACGCATCTGCCTTTATGACTTTACTGGCCTGAACAACACCCATGTGCATCCCTTGAACCAAAAATTATTGGTGTCTCCACTGATGCAACGCCACCACCGCTAGCAATGTCACCCTCACTCTCCACTGAGAGTGACGTAATGGGTCTGTTGTTTCCCCTTTGAAACTCAACCAGATATTGTGTAAATTTCATCACTATCTCTTCTGACAGTTGTGCTGTGAATTTCACAGTCCAGTGACAGCCCCAGATACATAATTGACTGTGAGGGTATTAAGACACTCTTTTCGGTGTTTAATCTTATACACAGATTTTGCAGATGTTTTAAGCATTACTGTGTGCTCTCTCGCTATGCGCTCCAACTGAGCCATCACCAGCCAATTGTCTTTAGTGAAATGAATGCCTTGTCAGATCTGTTTCCATACACTTGACAAAGATTCTTGGGCTGAGAGTCAAGCCGAAAGGATGGACTAAATATTTGTACTTCACTCCTTGGCATACAAACCTCTGGAATTTCCAGTGGGGTGGATATATTCTTACGTGAAAATATCCATGAACTTGAACCAATCACCTGGGTGCCCCAATTTCAGGAGTGTTGAATGAGTGAGCATTCTGAATTTATACCTCCTTAAACATTTGTTTAGAGCACATAGATTTAATATGGGATGGAGCACCAGAGTTCCTTTCTTTGGAACAAGGTTCTTTTAAATAAGATTTTTTTTTAAAAGCCACTATGGCTTTGTTTGGGTGGAATCACTATTATTGCTTTCTTGTTCAGCAAGGAGTAAATTTCCTCTTGTAAAACATGAGCTGAAGCCCTCCAGGACCTGAGAGTGAATTATCCTTCTGAATTGCAGGGGGTGGGCAGCAAACTGCTGTCTTTACCCTAATTGTATCATTCTCAATACACAGCAGGACTTTGTACATGCTCACCAAATTGTTCATATGTAGCATTCTGGTGCCATCTAGTGGCTGAACTGTAAACAAGACTGGGCTCTACAATGTGCATGCATGAACACACTGCTCCCTTCCCAGAGGAAAGATCCAATAGGCTACCTTCTTCTTCCTCCTCGCTCTCTTGGGGTGATCCATCTGAACTGTAGCAGGTGCAAAGTTCTTTCTCGTGTCCAAGCATGCTTTTGCACTGGGGCTCCACTCTGACCCGCTGCACTCATGGTCAAGGAGTTGGACAAGCCGTGACTTGTGCGTAAGTCTACCGAGGTGGTGGTGGTGGGGGGTGCAGTCTGTGTCTTTCTGGGTAGATAGAGCTGCAAAACTTCATCATCCCTCTTCTTCTTCTCACACATCTTTGCATCCATGTCAAAGCTGAACCAAATATCCCCTCTGAAACAACAGGTGCATCCAAAAGGCCTCCTTCTCACTGTCAGAATGATTTGCCAGGTTAAGCCATCATACTCTCTCTTTAAAGGTGCAATATGTAAAACAACATTTATCTACTTAATCCAGTCTGGCTAAGTGGAAACGTGATCGTGGTCGAGCGAAAACTAGGGTGAACATCGGCAGGGTATTTGATTCCTGGAGGGACCTTAGTTCGGTTTTGGGGATCAAAACCGACCCTGAATTGGCATTCTTCTTATTGGACAGGTAGGCTTACATAACTGCAAAGCATGTGAAATATAGTGCCATAAGGATTGATCTGTGTAATGTTAGCTAACATGATCTTGCCTGCTAACGCTGACGAATTGCAAGCTACCTTGCTTCATAACTTTCAAATAATTTCAACAATCTTCTCTAAATGTCAGGTTAATGTCAATGTTAATCTGTAATTATTCAGTAAGGTAAACTACAATAACACATTAAATGAATGCTCAAGATAATTCAACTTGGTTATACAGAAAATATATACAATCTATTATTATAAAACAATAGTGCATCAATATATCAAAATGACAGTTGTGATGGAATCACATCTATACTGAATTGTCTCAACATATTTATAATGTACAGTCTATTGCAGCTACTGACATCATCCACCAAATTTAGCTAACTGCCATTGATAAAGCTGGCTAGCTAGCTAACACCGATATATGTTCATGGTGTTGAATATGAGATTCAAATGAATTGCATTCATTTGGGGAATGGTATTGCAATGTCCAGAAAATGTATGTCATATATTCCTATGTCTATTGCTAAACAGGTTGTTCAGTCTCTTGTTTTGTGCCATTTAGAAAACTGTCCAATTATATGGTCATCTGCATCACAAAAAGACCTTCGCAAGCTTCAGGTGGCACAAAATAGGGCAGCAAGGACTGTCCTCCAGTGCTCTCTTGACACTAACGTGGTCCTGATGCATAAATGCCTTTCTTGGCTCACAGTTGAAGATAAAATTAAACTACGACTAATTTTAATATTGTGGAAAGCTTTTAATATTTAATATTGTGGAAAGTTTTTATGAAACAACCACAGTTTCTCTCTGAGCAGATTGTTTTTGTAGGAAATAGACCTATATGCCACCAGGCAGGCATTGGGCGGTGACATAAAACTTTCGCTTCCCAAGACAAATTTTCTGAAACGCACATCACTTTATAGAGCAATATCTATTTGGAATCGACTCTCTGTCTCATCACGCAGAATTCAGAACAAATATAAATTTAAGAGGAGGGTAACCCAGGAATTGCTGCAAATGACCTCGTGAAAGCTGGAAATTGTCATGTTATTGCACTTGGTAATATTTTGTATGTAATTGCAATGTTTGAATTCTTTTTGATTGTTATTTGTGTTGTTATTGCTTTGTATAATTTTACAGTGTGAATATTTTAAAGAGGACCCCAGGAAGATTAGCTGCCATTAAATTGGCCGCTAATGGGGATCCTAATAAAAATGAAAAATAGCCTGTCATATAAATGCAGTCAATGTATCATGCAAAGAAAAGTGATTACTTCAAACTACAATCTCACATAGTCAGACCTGTATCCACACTTTGTTTAAGCCTTGTTCCAGCTTTGGAGAGTCAAATATAATATGCAGTCTCAAAGTTTGTAGTAAAACAATCATAACTGTGTAATTTAATTACGCTATCTCATCTGTTAACATGATGCTGGTAAATCACGTTCAGCCTCTTTGTATGTTACGCCATTGTTTTGGTCGATGCTCGCGTCCCTATGGAGCGTGTGCGCGAACACGAGCAACAGCTAGCTGGCTGCAGTTCACTTAATGGCCACAAGTGTCATTAATAACAAGGGTTTCTGAGTCTTACATACTGCACCTTTAATGACCATTATGGCCATGGCCTTGTTAAAGCTTGGACATCATATCTCTGAAGACAGAGAGAGAGCCCTGTGACGACACATCTCATCCAATTGTACCTGACCTGGTATGGCAGACACCTCATCTTGCAGCTCTGCTTGGTATGCGGTCAGCATGAAGACAGAGTTCAAAGCCCTTACTGAGAGAGTTAGCGCACTCTGTCATGCTTGGCTGGAAACAGTCTGCTTTGGATTCATAGCTGTCATGCACCTGGGGTTCAGGTGAACTGCCACTAAAGGCTCCATGGTGGGCATGTGGAAAAGACCTTCTCTTATAGTTTATTTATAACAAAAAATATAGGCTCTCACTTCTTGTCAATATCAGTTCTTTGCTGTAAGCACGTCCCAGCCGGGTTCGTCACTTATTTGGTTCCCCCGGAAACATTTCCGTTGTGGTCTGTGTTACTTGCAGCGCGTTTCTGTATTTGGTTGTGTTGTGAACTTTTGCAGCGCGTTTCTGTATTTGGTTGTGTTGTGAACTTTTGCAGCGCATTTCTGTATTTGGTTGTGTTGTGAGCTTTTGCAGCGCGTTTCTGTATTTGGTTGTGTTGTATTTGGAGCACACGTGTGTTGTGAAACTGATGAAGATGTTTTCTTAATTTGCGGGTGTTTTTTTATTTGCATGCGTTTTTTTCTATTTGCATGCGTTTTTTTCTATTTGCATGCGTCTTCTTTAGGTCTTCTTTAGGCCACTGTAGTTTAGCCTTCCAGGTGACCAAAACGTTTTCCAAGAGCTCTGAAAATATTGGAAGAAGCTGTCTCGCCGCCCATTTAGCCCTCACCAGCCTTTTGACCTTGTAGCATAACTTTGCAGCCTCCGCTACCACAGTCAGCCATGGAATGTTTTGTTTATCTGCCCGCATTTGCGCATATCTTGCAGATCTAGTCTGAGAAGCAGAGAGGATGGTCTTTAACAATGAACAAAAATAAATAAATAAAATAAAATAAGCAAGAAAAAAAACACAAGCCTAATCCTTGTTTTTTTTTGTCTATTATACTAAACCGAAAAAAGGCTGAAAGATGTGCTAAACTGTACCTGGTACAGTTCTAACAAAAGCATTCAAACACTAATTAGAAAAGGGGGACAATGAATACAGGTTTTTGGCATTTATTTTGTTAGTAAACTGATATAGATGTCTCATGTGAATATTGCATGTTTTTTTCTGCTCTGTATTTGTGCAATACAGCAAAAAGTGTTACAACTGTACATAAGCATTTATTTATTTATTTTGAAAATAAAACTGCAATTTTGAGATCTTGAAAAATAAAGACTTGGAATTCCATCAAAAAAGTGTGCAAAGTTTACAATAATTTGTAACTTTTGTGCAATAAATGTGTTTCTATATGGCTATATAAAAACATCTCACTACTGTATGTGTTTAACATTTTAATGTCATACAAAGAATGGGGGGTCTATTGAAATGAAATGTTCTTTCATAGCCTATAATGAAAAACATGTCACTTTACAATATTTATCATATTTATTAGAATATTAATATTATTATATGTAAATATATTATGTGTAAGAATATTATGGTTTTCCCTTTTTTTTCTTTTTTTATAAAGACAGATATTAATAAAAGTAAAGGATTTCCACTTAACATTGAAAGGATTTTGAACTGTAATAAATCAGTTTCAACATTTATAATAAATTATCTTACGTAGTAAAATATGACGTCACAGTTCTCCGCTTGCGTAACCACGCATCATGGACTACAATTTGCTAATTTTCTTTCCACAAAAAAGTCATTTAACGTAAACATTTTAACATAGGTAAGCATTGGTTCTAAATGTTTTAGCAAACGTTTCCATTCAGCAATTTATTGACTATTGGCTAGTTTTGTGATAGATGAATGAAACATTTAGGTTATCCTCCGAAGGTATTGTGCCCTGCTATGCTTCAAATGTTATATCACTTTTATAAACAGTTGTATCTGCCTATTTACGTATATATTTGACGTTTCTGCGGTATTCGCACGATTTAAAAGACATTTTAGGTTAAGGGGACCATAGTGAAGTTCACATCGATATGTTGATAGGCTGCTGTGCTATTATCTACTTCGGTTCCCCTGTTCCTGATCATGCATAGAAATAATCAGATACTAGTTAAAGACACTGTGATTGTGCTTAAACATTTTGTCACAATATTCATGATTTTACAGGATACGGCAATTCATTTGGATTGTAAATGGCATTTCATGATACTGTTGCAGGCGCACTTTTCTGCCTCTTAGTGGTTGGTTAGGGCATTGGTCAAAAGAGCTCGCCCACGGGGATTAGAAAGGCATGAAAATCTAAGAACAATTTTTGTTAATTTGTTGTTTCCATATGTTTGCGGTTCAGTGACTTTCAACGTGTTTTTTCCTCTACCATTATACGCACTCTTGTTATTTGCCCCATTTGTAATTTTCAAAACGTGCTGCTGTTATTGAAGTTATGTTGGCTTTATTTTATTTAAAGTAAATATTAATAAACTAAATATCTTAAAATTAAATGAAGTTGCTTTTTAATCCTGTATTTTAATAAATATTAATAAAATGACTTGGCTATATGAACATCTTGGGCGTGTTGTACAGCTTTCACTCTTGACGGAACCTTGATGTAGGGAATGCGAGTTCTTTCCGACCCTTTTTACTGGTGCACCGATGCGCAGAAAACAAATTAAAAATAGTAATTTTCGAATACAAATAATGTATTCCGTTAGATGGTTAAATCGCCATATTACCGCTTTAAAGTCCGATAGTTTCTACTTCTACATTTGTTTTATTCAGTAGTTTTGGCTTCTTTTTTTCTTCTCTTAGCTGATTGGTTGCTTGGTCACTAAACTGATCATAGATTTGACATTTGCATTGTGGGTAACTGTAAATGTTTAAAATAATGTATGAATTAATTGTGCTTTTGCAATGAAAATAAATAGTTTACTGTGGAATAAGTAATATATGTAACACGATCAATAAGCACATGCTTTAAACGTTTACTGTTGGGTTATTGTGATGTGTTGTTTTTCTCATCGGTGAATAGGGGCTCACAGGTTTTCGGGTACTTAATTTAATTTTTTTCTTTCAAGGGAGAAACTGTGTTTCAAAATAAAATACATATTTGTCATAGGTCTTTAAAGCTTAAAACCTTATGGAAATAGCGTTTTTATGGTGTTTGTTTTCCTCGTCGCTGCTTAGTGTGTAGAAAGAGGGAGCAACAACCGAACACCGTCCCTGAGACTGAGAGTGTCAGAGTAGACTCGAACTGGTTTTAAGTGTTTAAAGTTAAGACTATACTTTCAGGGATCATTTCTATAGTATTTAACTAGGAAATGTGTTTCGAAAGTGATGTGTCTCCTAAACCACGATGAAGAGTATTGATACTTCTTTCTGAGCGTGAATCGGATACAAAGTAATGATTCATTTCATATGCTTTGTATCATTGATGAACGTTCCATGTCTCTAATGGGGATGTGGAGGAAAGGGGTATGAGCAGAGTGGTTTAGTATAATTATGTTAAATTCAGAATAAATTGAGTGGTAATATAGTAAGTAGATATTTATTAACATGGTTCTGCTATGTGTTGTATTGTGGAATATGTACAATGTTTCGTGACTTCATAGAATTAATGTTTATGGATTGTAACTTTATTTAACAATATCGTAGTTAATTGCAATAAAAATAAAAGATTATATTTAAATATTATGAGTGCACACAAATAAGTTTAAAGTTTTGAAATGTCTTGTATTATTAAAACTAATAATTTCAAAATATTCTTAGTATTCTCAAACTGTAAAGTTAAAATATAATATATACTGCATTAATTAATATCCTTCATCATTGCATCTATTAAAGAAGACTACTCTTATTTTCATAAACTCACAGGGTATATATTAATATGTTTTGAATAAATCGTTTGTGAAATATTATTTGAATTTTAGACATGTTATTTAATAAGAATTAAAATGTGTTGTTATAACATATATAGTCAGAAAATTAAAGTGTAATAGTTAAGTTAGCCTGTTTTTTTATGTTATATAAAATATTCTATATCAATAAAATCGGTATATAGGAAGCTTAAGGTATGATTAGTGCTCTTTAGTTATGATTTGGGTTAAATTTGTAGTATTTATAATATTAAAACGGATAACATCAATCTGCTTGCAAATGGATTGGAGTTAATAGAATATTTGTAGCATATGGAAATTAAACCAGACGTGATGTATTCAGGAAACATGGTTTAAATGTAGACATGGTTTTGTACAGCAAGATTATTAGGCTGTGAGGACATATCGTGATGTTTTATTATTATTAAATGTGTTGGCCAAATAGAGTGGTGGTGAAGGGAATAAATATGGAATATGTGTTATTTGAGGTTTAGGTAGGGAAGATTTATCTAATTATACTTTTATATTATTCCTGTTGAAGATTGAATGAGTTAGGAAGTATTGAGGGCCAAAATTGTGAGAGGGTCATCTGTGTGGGGACTTTAATGCACATAGCACTTTGTGTGGAGTTTTGACCAAAATAAATTGGCAAGTGATTAAAGAAATGTTGGATATAAAAGAGTAGTTATGTCTTAATGATGGGAGTTATACTAGGGTGAATGTGGCATCAGGATTAGAATCAGTTTTGGATTAAAGTTAACAATGGTATCAAACTCTTTAGGTGGAATATCTAATGGGAATGTTTTAAGGAAATGTACATGGGTATCGATCATTTTCCAAAATAAAGTATGATAATGAGTTGTGTTGGGATCAGGAATATATGTCTGGGGATTACAGGGAAATGGATGTATGATAAAGTCAATTTGGCAGAATTTATAAAAAGGAGTAATGAAGGGTTGTGTCAGATAGATATAAATAAACATTGAGACAGTGAGCAGGGAAAACATGCTTTCTACCCAATCTGCTGAAGAACACAGTATCCCAAGGAATAAAGGAAGGAGAAGAAAGTGCCCTGGTAGAATGAAGGGAAGACTATTTAAAAGAAAAGAAAATAATCTAGGAGAATCAGGAAAACACATCAACATTTTATTGAGAATTAAAGAGCCCAGGTCAGAAGAATAATAAGAGATGTAAAGAGTTTAATGGAGACAATTTTGATTCAAAATTGAGAAAAGTACTTTAGCAGAGGAGGTGTGGACCGCGATTTAAAATATGATTGGAATTCAAAAGGACTAAATACAGTTTTAAATATGGAAAGGGATAATACTGTTAGTAATAAGGAAAAAGCAGAAATGTTTCGAAGAGGTTTTATGAAAGTACACACTTCTGATAATTTGACTGAAGAAAACAATAGAAGATATAGTTAAAGAATGTCCAAATCTAAAGGAAAAGAGGGGAGCTATGAGTGTTGTTGGATGTTTCTTTGAAATTACTTAATGAAAAAGAGCACTAAGAAGAATGAATCCATCAACCCCTGGACAGGACAGAATTATAATATGAAAAATGTAAGCAAGGATGCACTAAAGGTAAAATTTTATTTTTATAATTGGATGTTGGTAGAAGGAACTTTACCTCAGAGTTGGAAAGAAGGATTGATTTTGCCTACAAATATCCCATTAAATTACAGAACAATTGTGCTCACGTCACACTTATGTAAAGTCACGAAAGGAAAGATATAGATATATATATATATATATATATATATATGTATATATATATATATATATATATATATATATATATAGGAGTAGGAGTGGTGGTGGCATAGTGGTGGTGGCTAAAGCACAGGGCTGTTAATCAGAAGGTTGCTGGTTCGAACCCCACGGCCACCACCATTGTGTCCTTGAGCAAGGCACTTAACTCCAGGTTGCTCCGGGGGGATTGTCCTTGTAATAACTGCACTGTAAGTTGCTTTGGATAAAAGCGTCTGCCAAATGCATAAATGTAAATATAAATATATATATATAGCTAATAAAGAGTTTGGAAAAGGACATATTTTTTCTACATATAAGAGTGGGATTAGACGTGGTTAGTAAAAAGTGTTGGCAGTATATTTGATGTTGAAAAGGCAAACAATATAAATAGGATTGTTGGTGAAACTTGGGTCAAATGGATATAGAAAGGCTAATATATAACTGGATCAAAGATGGTAAGAGCGGCTAAGGGGTTTGATAGAAAATGGAACTTCCCAAAGAAATGCAAGTTCTTGTCTATTTATCATCAGGATTAATGATGTATTCTCAAAATTGGGTAGAATAAGTAAATAATTTCAGATGATGGGGCTCTATGGTTCAAAGGCAGGAATCTAGAATATAGTGTACAGAGAATGCAGATAGCATTAAAAGAAGTTTTCAGAGTAAAAAAACTGTATTAAAAGAAGTAGATCTAGCACAAATTCACCCACTCACAAGATGCATAGAATTAAATCAACGACGACAGATTAGAGGAATCCAGTAACAATTTTAGTATAAAAAAACACAACAAAACTAAAATGAATGAAACTTAAAATTAACTTAAAAAAAACAGGGTAAAAAAACATGAACATTTAAAACAACTCTGATTAATAAGAGAGCACACTATGACAACCAATCTGTTTGGGCCCTGGAGCTAAATGCAGCAGACAAGGGACTCTCCTAGTAATTTTAATGGTTTAATAGGGCCATTAATTTACTCAATCAGTCAATCAATCAGACAACCAATTAGACATCCAATCAAAATATCAAAATGGTGCTTCAATTCATCAGTGTTCTAAATAGTGGCACCAAAACAGCACAGAAACGTCAACATCAAAAATAATCGACATTGTTACAAAAACTCTTTCAAAGAAAAATATTCATTCATCCCTCTTGGAAATAAACTTTTAAGGTAAAAAATATTAAATGCCAGTAGAAAAAACAGACAATTTGTTCACAAATAAAAAAGTGGATATGGATCTAAATTTAAAGTTATATAATTTAACTTTTATGGATTTGACATTTAATAGCGTACTATACAAAATGAGGGTTGGAATATGCAAGTAAATAAGGTCAAGGAGTATTTATGCAAGATAAGCTAAATTAAATTAAAAGTTTTAGCGCATCAAAATAAAGTTGATGGAAATGCACATTATTGCTAAAATGTCACAAATGTCAACATAATATTTTTCCGTTTAACTCAAAAACATAAACTTTATGTCGATACATCTAATGTCATGAAAAAATGGTTTAGAAACACTTTTTGTCGATAAAATTGGCATTAACGCAAAAATGTAGTGTCACGTGACAGAGTTTGCCCCAATCCTTGGCCTGTGTTAATCATGACAACAGTATTGAAAGCCAATTTATTCTATGTGATTATGGATTGATCTTTACAGCATATAGAGCCTATGTGACACTTCCAGGAGTGCCAACACAAACATATCATATCATGCACATCGTCAGGTGCACGGAAAACAAATTAATATCCATTCTTTGCGATTAATTTAATCGCAGTATCCATCCATTTATTTATTAAAGTTTCTTTTCCACACCATTCAAAATAATAGACGGCAGTCACAGAAATAGCCCACAAAACATAAAACATATAATTTCTGTGCACAAAGATGTATTAAATTAAGAATAAATACACAATACTAGGAAAAAATCTTCAGCATGCTTTTTTCTTTTTCTTTTTTTTTTTTGGAACACTTACAGCCAACTCTATTAAATCATTGTTTAGTCTATTTTAAAAAAATGCCGGCAAAATCCCCTGTATTAAATAAAATAAATTACCAAACGAAAAAGCATTAAATTAAAAAATGAGTTCTCTTTCAGAAAATGAGCTTTTGAATATTTTAAAACGTTTATAGGCCTATTTTAAATCTAACCATATTTACCTCAGATTGCATTTATTGCTTTTTCAGAAAATATTCATTTGCATTATGAAGCTAAAATATGATGTAATGAATAATATGAATAAAAGATGATAATCAAGTTCAAATGTAAGGAGTGGCAGAACGGGGTGGTGGTTCCCCTCTTCAAAAAGGGGGATCAGAGAGTGTGTGCCAACTACAGGGGTATCACACTTCTCAGCCTCCCTGATAAAGTTTACTCCAAGGTGCTGGAGAGGAGGGTTCGGCCGATTGTCGAACCTCGGATTGAAGAGGAACAATGCGGTTTTCGTCCTGGCCGTGGAACGACGGACCAGATCTTTACTCTTGCAAGGATCCTGGAGGGGGCCTGGGAGTATGCCCATCCGGTCTACATGTGTTTTGTGGATCTGGAGAAGGCGTATGACCGGGTCCCCCGGGAGAGACTGTGGGAGGTGCTGCGGGAGTACGGGGTGGGGGGGTCCCATTTTAGGGCGATCCAATCCCTGTACGTCCAAAGCGAGAGCTGTGTCCGGGTCCTCGGCACGATGTCGAGTTCGTTCCATGTGGGGGTTGGTCTCCGCCAAAGCTGCGCTTTGTCACCAATCCTGTTTGTGATATTCATGGACAGGATATCGAGGCGTAGTCGGGGTGGGGAAGGTGTGCGGTTCGGTGGGCTGGGGATCTCATCGCTGCTTTTTGCAGATGATGTTGTCTTCATGTCATCATCGGTCCGTGACCTTCAGCTCTCACTGGATCGCTTGGCAGTCGAGTGTGAAGCAGCTGGGATGAGGATTAGCACCTCTAAATCTGAGGCCATGGTTCTCAGCAGGAAACCGATGGAGTGCGTACTCCAGGTAGGGAATGAGGTTTTGCCCCAAGTGAAGGAGTTCAAGTACCTCGGGGTCTTGTTCACGAGTGAGGGGACAATGGAGCGGGAGGATGGCCAGAGAATCGGGGCAGCGGGGGCGGTATTGCACTCGCTCTATCGCACCGTTGTCAGGAAAAGAGAGCTCGATCTACCAGTCAATCTTTGTTCCTACCGTCACCTATGGTCATGAAGGTTGGGTCATGACCGAAAGAACTAGGTTGCGAGTACAAGCGGCCGAAATGGGCTTCCTCAGAAGGGTGGCGGGCTTCTCCCTTAGAGATAGGGTGAGGAGCTCAGTCATCCGTGAGGAGCTCGGAGTAGAGCCGCTGCTCCTTTGCGTTGAAAGGAGTCAGTTGAGGTGGTTTGGGCATCTGGTAAGGATGCCCCCTGGCCGCCTCCCTAGGGAGGTGTTTCAGGCACGTCCAGCTGGGAGGAGGCCTCGGGGAAGACCCAGGACTAGGTGGAGAGATTACATCTTCACACTGGCCTGGGAACGCCTCGGGGTCCCCCAGTCAGAGCTGGTTAATGTGGCTCGGGATAGGGAAGTTTGGGGCCCCCTGCTGGAGCAGCTGCCCCCACGACCCGACTTTGGATAAGCGGTTGAAGATGGATGGATGGATGAAGTTCAATTGGTTGTTAAAAGTTGCTTGAGAAATATAATGCAGTTGTGATGTCGATGCTTTAGATTAAATGATTGTTCAAAATATTGAATATCAGGAATATCATGTATATTACACCACATAATTTGTTTTCCTTTAATAGCTGTGCACACAGTATATACACATCGATTGATGGTACTTATACTGAGACTGATTGATGGTACTTATACTGAGAAATTTTCCGCCACTACTTGGTGCAGGTTGCCAGCTTGAACAGGACCAAGACGATTTGCTTTCGGGTCAGAACCGGTACCAACCTGCGATATGCGCAACATCAAGACCAATATTACAGTCCTCAGTTTTGATTGCAATTCCTCCTCTTCTGATTGCTTTTATTTGAGAAATTAAAATGATAGTACACTGGCTAATTTTAATGAATTGTCTCAATACTCTCCCCATTTTACCAAAATGTCTGAGGGAACAAATTAGGCACATCTGGGATGCGAATTAGCGATAAACACATTTCTGAATGGAAACGGTTTCAGGGCAGATTTATTTTGCGATAAACCAAAAGTGGTTGTGTTTTTTTAGGCTTGACGTCATCACGCACACCCTTTTTATCGATAAAAGGCCATTTGACTGGAAACGGGCAGAAGGTGGCAAATGTCGCAATTTTATTTTTCGCATTTTCACTTTGTAGATAACAAAATAGCACTGTGAAAGGTGGCTGGAAACTAGGCAAGTGATTCCAGCAGTGCATTTCTGCAGCAACACTGCCCTCTACTGTGTCAAATGTGTAAAATACAGAAACAAATGACTCTTATGAGCCAGCCGATGACGTAATGGATCTAATCCTCTGCATAGCGGATGGTTTGGTTTTTATGCATTACAGTGAGTATATTTACTTAGTATCACAATCCAATATGCATGGGATTAGATCCACTACATCATCGTACCACAGTCTGCAGTGAAAAGTACTTGGAGAGGGTACTGGGGCTCTGTTGAATCTACAGTGAGAAACAGACAGCGCTTTCTGTATGGCCCGACTCCTTAAAGAACGTTTTAGTTGAGCTGGTTCTTTTGAATCTACAGCAAACATTCAGCTCTTCCGGAACAGTCCGATTCCGAAAGGATGACTCATATGAGCCAATTGTTTTGAATTTAAAGCACGAAACATGTAGTGCTTCCGGTCTAGTCTGGTAGTATTAATCTTACACTGATGTGCAAATTATGAATGTCCAACTCGAAATTAAATTTGAACTGTTGAAGTCTTACAAGCTTGAAATACAACATTAGACAACAGAACACAGTTCTCTGGAACTGTTACTGTTTTGTCATGTGACTTAAGACCTGTGAAACTTTATATATATTTGTGAGACCTAAGAGTAATAGACAACACTGTACTAGAATTAATGGATATTTGTCATCATATTTAGATTGTATTGTAAGGATTCCTCAAGGGGCCCCTTACTTAATGACTTAGCGTCTGTTGCTCCAGGGGTTAAAATGCAGCTGTATGCAAATGATACAGTCATCTACCTACATGCAAAGTTAAAACATCATGCTGCATCTTTGCTTCAAGAAGCAATGGATAAAATAGTAGACTGGTTGAGTTGTTGTTGCCTGACATTTAATGTTTCTAAAACAGTCTGCATGTTTTTTTCCATAAAGAAAAATAATATTACTCCACCAGAGATTTCAGTGAAAGGTCAACGAGTGGTCAACATTTTAAATATCTAGAGGTAATTATTGATAGTAATTTGACATTTAAAAAAACATACAAATTAATAGATTAAAATATAATCGTAATCTATTTAAATTCATCAGGAATCAAATAAGCACTGATGCAGCAAAAATGTATTTAGCTAGAACTCTGAAACCTCTGTATAGACTTTATAAACAGATACTTAAGGTATTGGATGAGAAAATGAATTCATACCATCACTGTAATATTATTCCAAAATATAATCTTTTAACTTTTGATAAATTTTTGATCATGACTAACATAACATTGTTATATAAGAATTTAAATGGCTTTTCCCCACCACTACTTAAACCGTTTGTAACGCATGATACAACAGCTACAGTGTTGACTTGGTTTTCTTCAAGAGGTGATTGTTACATTAAATATAGATCAACACAATTTGGTAGATCAGCTTTTTCAGTTAAAGCAGTAGGATATTGGAATTCTCTTCCGAGAACTATTTGAGTAGTACTTTAAAAATGTTTCAATTAGGTGTTAAAACTTGGCTGAAAAGAAAGTTATAATAAATAAATAAAGTTGGTTTGATAGGTGTAATAATGTTGATTTATTGTGATTTAAAATGCATGTAGTTTAAGTTATGTTGTAGATGCTTGTTATTTTTTTTTATGATGTAATGTTTTATTTTATGTAGGGTAATTGTTGTTATAATTTCCATGTTTATTTGTGAGTGCACACTGCTTTTCTAGGATAGGATTGTAACTGCCACCCAGGGACCACAGTTGAAAATGTGCTTCAAGCTAATACTGTTACAATATATATATATAATGTGAATTGTCCCTGAACAAATAAATGAACAAATAAATTAAAGAACTACTGGAATAGTTATTGGAACCAGTTAAGGAACTGGAATTCTCATCCCTATATATATATATATATATATATATATATATATATATATATATATATATATATATATATATATACACATATATATACACACATATACAGATATTCACACATATACACATATACACACATATATATACATATACATATATATTAGGGCTGTTGATTTAACACATTAATTCAGTGCGATTAATTGTACAAAAAATAACGCGTTAAAAAAATTAGCGTAATTAATCGTAAAAATATGTATGTATATGTGTATATATGTGTATATGTGTGTGTGTGTGTGTGTATATATATATATATATATATATATATATATATATATATATATATATATATATCGATCAGTCACAATATTAAAACCAACTGCCTAATATTGTGTAATAACAATTGTACAGAGCGGTTATCTGAGTTACCATAGACTTTGTCAGTCTGTACTTTGGCTATTCTCTATTGATCTTTCTCATCAATAAGGCATTTCCATTCAGAGTGCTACCACTCACTGGACTTATTTATTTTTTTGGCACCATTCTGAGTAAATTCTAGTGTGTGAAAATCCCAGGAGATCTAGCATCTACAATCATGCCATGGTCCAAAGCAATGAGGTCACATTTTTATCCCCATTCTGATGGTTGATATGAACATTAATTGAAGCTCCTGACCTTTATCTGCATGTTTTATGGACTGCACTGCTGCCATTTGATTGGCTGATTAGATAACCACATGGATGATAGTTCGTGCCAGATGTGCTGGTTTGAGGATCTCTGATATCTGATCTCTGATCTCTTGGGATTTACACGAAGAATTGCATACAGTGCTAAAACAAAAATTCAGTTATCAGTTTATACAGGTGAGTTGGTGGCTATCATGATGGCAGTGTAATGGGTTATGGAATCACAATTAGACTAAACTGTCACAGTTCTGCCATTTTAAGCTTTGAAGCTCAGCAGTCAGACAGTAGACAAGATATTACAACAAGCAAACGGAATGCAAAACCGAGGAGAGTGAGGTTAATTTCTGATATTACATAGCAAATCAGAGATTAAATCAGTAATTAAAAAAGGTATATAAAGAGAATGACAGTATGATTGGGACAGATATAAAGGGTAGACACTAATATCAAATACAACCAACAGTATAGGGAGAGGAAGATTTTCTTGTAGGAGTAGGATTGAAGAAAACAATATAAAGACTGAGATTAGGGCATACAGGACTAAACAAAACATGGCATTTACAATGAAAACTTCCAACAGGAAAGCGTGAATGTGTGGGGGGAGTAAATCGGTAGAACATGTAATAATTAATTGCATGAAGAATTATTGAAGAGGAGAGGAAGGAGAGTAAAGACACAGTCTCTGGTCTCATGCAACAGCAGGTGGGGGCAATACTCTAAGACAAGTTTCCTAGTGAAAATTAAGACTATACTTGTTTAACTAGGAAATGTGTTTTGAAAGTGATGATTCTTACTAACCACGATGACGAGTTTCGATTCACTTTTCTGAGCGTGAAACCGAGTTAGAGAAATTATCTCATGTTCTCTAGTTCATTGAAGAACGTTCCTCATTGGATTAATGTTGAAAAGTGAAAGAATATGAGTAGAGTGGTTAGAAAACATTGGATTAATAAATTGGGTGTTATTAAGATCAATGAGTGTGATTATTATTGGTAGCATGTTTCACATCAATTTGGCATTATTTGTATATAATGTAATTAATAAGGTGTTCCTTTCTTTTTGCTAATAATGAGGAGAGTGTAGGGCCTACCTGTTCAATAGTCTCAGCTGTTACGTGATCATAGTTACACATTCATTTTACTGCCAGATTTATTAAAATACAAAGTTAGGCTACTTTTGAACTCACTGGTCCCCTTCAAAAGAGACCATTTACAAATATTATTTAGGTGAGATGCGCCACTTCTATTAATATGAGTGAGAGAGGCTGGGACGTTTAAGGAGCTCTGTGCGCGCAACGGACGTACAAAGCAGGTCCCGCATTTAAAAGAGAAAAACACCTTTTTAGATACAGACGTCATCTGGCAATAACCTTTCGAACGCGCATGCGCGTTAGCTATTCAAACCGGGAAAATTAAAAAAACAAAATGGGCGTAATTTGAGGTAAAGAAGCACAGTTTATGATTCAAGTGTTGTCAGATTTTACTGCTGCTTTAAAATATGTTCTTTGGTCGTAATCTTGACCATTTCGGTGTCCCCCCAGTTCAAGTAAATAGCTCCCCGAGAAGTGGAATGATTTGCTAAAAAATAATAATCAGCAGCTATTTTCCATGAAAACAAGTGACATAAAAGTGTAGGTCCTATCATCATGAATAAGGAAAGTCTGAAATCTCCAAAATTGTTGGTCAATATTACGATTAAAAAAAAACATATTTAAATTCAGCAATAAAATCTAACAACAATGGGAACATAAATTGTGCTTTATCAGCTAAAAACAAAACGCAGGGCTCTCTGTTTAAGGGCCGTGTCTCTTTAAACCCCTCCCTGTTGGTAGTCATTATGTATGTATGCGTCGCTGAACGGCTGACGTCACGCTCACACGGGTTGTTTTCTTCCCAGCGCTTCAGATTTTGAGTTTGATCTCTCATACTGTCATTAAAACTCAACAGACCTTTGCTTCTTCTTTTTAAACAGTAACAAGCGTTTCGTTTACGTTTCATATGTACACATGTAAAAAGGTGTTAGGTCGCTAATATTATTAAAAACATTAGATAGAGCCGCAGCTAATGCTAATGATGGCGATGGGTATTTATTGAATTCCTGTTTCATTTTGTCAGGCCTCTAATAGACCGACACCGCCAACACGATTAAAGCCTTTAGTTTGTGTTTTGGCAACCGAGAATGAACTGGATTTTCCCTTTGTCTAAGGGCTCCGGATCGATCCCTCCTCTGAACAGTTTACAGAAACAAAGACAGAGACAGATCGAGTCCCTCAAAGCTGCTCACTCAAAGTAAGTCACACCAAAACAATTATTTAAAATATATTTAGCTGCCTACATAGACCGCGTTTCTTAAAGCGCGTTCGAACGTTACGTACTGACGCGAATATGATACCCATAATGCTGTCTAGATAGGTATCGAATATTCGAACGCGTGTGTCATGTAAAATAATGCTGTCTTGGTAGGCAACTCATTAGGTTTTTGGAACAGTCAATATAATACAAACAAATGCAAACTATACAATATAACTATATGTATCACTGGTTACAGCACACGTGATACTCTTACTGACCCGATATGAGTGCATGGAAAGCCATAAGGGTTAAAATGCACGTGTTTTTGTATCGCCGTATTAAGCTTTGAAACGCCGTTTTCTGCCATATGTGCTCATGTACATAACTCTCCTATAACATTTGAAGGATATATGGCAAGTTGGTGAATTCAAATATTTAATGGCAACCAGAACCTTTGTTTCACATTTCAAACGCACATCAAATGACTGCAGCCGACATTAAGCTAACCAAGACCATATTTACTAACTTTAATTCTCAAATTGGTTTTCACTTACTGCTCTGTGTGTGTTGCTAATATTACAGAAGTTTAAGATTTCAACCACCTTAAACATCTTTTGACTATAGATAATTATAGAAATGTATAAGAATATAGAAAAGGTAATATAGAAAAAATACATATTGTAGAATATGTGTTATCTCTGTTACAGAACAATAACAAGAGGACATCAACCTATGTATCCACTACAAATTAGCAAAGGTCGATGTTCAGTACTGTCTGTAGAGCAGCAGATTAAACTTATAAATAAACAATCTTCCTAAGATTTCAATGTGAATCTGACTATTTCTCATGCAATAATACATTTGGATAATAACAAGAAAAGTTGACAAACTGGCCAACAGCAATTATGTCTGTAAACAGTAAATAAATACTTCTGTAATATTAGCAACACACACACACTGTAGTAAGTGAATACCAATTTGTGAATTAAAGTTAGTAAAGAGGGTCTTGGTTAGCGAATATTCAGTTTAGTTAGCTAAAAGTTGGCTGCAGTAATTTAATGTGCGTTTGCAATGTGAAACAAAGGTTCTCGTTGCCGTTCATGGTATGAATCCTCTGACTTGACGTAGATCCCTCAAACGCGATAGAGGAGTTATGTACAAGAGCAAATGAATGGGCTAATTACGTTATGCAAGGTGCTAAAATAACACACATTAACTTAACGCACTGATGGCGTACGGCATTTATGTAATGCCTGACGCCGTTTGTTTCACAGCTTAATACGGTGATACAAAACATGTGAATTTTGACCCTTATGGCTTTCCATATGATTGTGATCAGTGCTTGTGTTGAGGATGTGCTCTGTGTATTTCAGATTAAAGTATTAGCACTTCATATCCCTTTACTTTTACTTCAGATCCCTTCTTACAGGAGGACAGGTCTTAGTGGCATGGTACACTGTATTTGTCAGCATTAGTCATCAGACAGATAAAGACAATTATTTTTAACATAAACTGTTTTTACTTTACCTTTAAAATATTTTAGTCATCCAGAGCATATGCTATGTTTTGAAACCTAAGTTTTTCTATGGTTATTTCATCAGAATCTATTCAAAACCTGATCTGTTTCTTAGCATGGAACTGTAATACTAACTGTATTATTACTAACTGTAATACAGCCCATCATAGGTGTAAGGTACCAAATGAAGAGGATGATTAAAGAGTGACTGTTTTTAGACATGTTTCCCAAAATTATTTCCTTGTCTTCCGTTCTTTGGATGATCAGATAGTAAGGCTCAAACTTTTCTGATTGACCATTACACTCTTTTAATTAGTGTGTCTTATTTGCCCGCAACTTAATTTTGTCCATGATGTCTCCACAGTCTTGCTGAAATTCAGAAGGATGTGGAGTATAGACTTCCTTTTACTGTCAACAATTCAACGATTAATCTTAATATGTAAGTTAAAACATGTGATATAAATGTCATTTGCGTGAATGTCAATGGTGTCTAATATATTGTTACATTTGCTATCATCTACAGTTTGCTCCCACCACAGTTCCCTCAAGAGAAACCAGTGGTCAGCTTATTCCCACCAGTAGGTCATCATTTAGTAGATGGTAATAATGGGACAGTGGTTACCAGCCCACTCATAACTAATGTAAGTTTGTTATGATTTGTTATTACTTATGTGGAATCTATTCCTTTGTATGTCATATACTATATGTTACGATTCTCTACTAAAGTACATTATTCATTTGCATAACACTTTATTAGGAACACCTGTACACCTAATTTTTTGTGCGATTATCTAATCCACCAATCGTTTGGCAGCAGTGCAATGCATAAATTTAGGCTGATACATCAACCATCTGAATGGGTGATTTCGACCGTGGCATAATTGTTTGTGCCAGATGGGCTGGTTTGAGAGTTTCTGTAACTGCTGATATCCTGGGATTTTCACACACAACAGTCTCTAGTTTACTCAGAATGGTAGCAAAAACAAAAAAAAATTCATTAAGCGGAAGTTCTGAGGATGGAAACACCTTGTTGATGAGAGAGGTCAATGGAGAATGCTACAGTAACTCAGATAACCCCTCTGTACAAATGTAGTGAGCAGAATAGCATCTCAGAATGCACAACACATCGAACCTTGAGGAAGATGGGCTACAACAGCAGAAGACCACATCAGGCTCTTTATTAGGATCATAGTTTTTCTAATAAAGTGCTATTTGTGTGTACATCTAAAATGTATGACAGATAATGCTGAATCTGTTTTTACTCTTTTGCTTTTTCTTTCCTTTTCAATGAAGTTTGGAATGCATTCAGATTTAGGAAAAGTAATTCAGAGTTTGCTAGATGAGTTCTGGAAAAGTCCTCCTGCCTTGATGTCGGGCCCCACCTTTCCTTTGTGAGTAGATTTCAATATTTTACCAGAAATAACATAAAATCCTTTGTCCACACTGTTGTATGTCAGTATTCTTTGATTCTGTTGTGAGAACTGCCCTGTGCTTCATCTAATAAGTTCTGTAGTCAGGAAAATCTCTCATCTGTGCTTTTTTGGATAAACAATAAAAACTGCTTATTTGTATGTTATACAGTTGAAGTCAGAAGTTTACATACACTTAGGTTGAAGTCATTAAAACTCATTTTTTATCAACACAGATTTCATATTAGCAAACTAAAGTTTTGGCAAGTCATTTAGGACATCTACTTTGTGCATGGCATATGTCATTTTTCCAACAATTGTTTACAGAAAGATTGTTTCACATTTAATTGACTATATCACAACTCCAGTGGGTCAGAAGTTTACGTACAGTTAACTGTGCCTTAAAGCAGCTTGGAAAATTCCAGAAAATGATGTCAAGCCTTTAGGCAATTAGCTTCTTTCAGGCATCTTGGCAAATTGGTGTCAGTTGGATGTATTTTAAGGCCTAACTTCAAACTCAGTGGCTCTTTGCTTGACATCATGGGAACATCAAAAGCCAAGACCTCAGAAATAAAATGTGCACCTCCACAAGTCTGGTTCATCTTTGGGAGCAATTTACAAATACCTGAAGGTATCACGTTCATCTGCAAACAATAGTACACAAGCATAAACACCATGGGACCACGCAGTCATCATACTGCTCAGGAATGAGATGCATTCTGTCTCCTAGAGATGAATGTAGTTTGGTACGAAAAGTGAAAATCAATCCCAGAACAACAGCAAAGGACGTTGTGAAGATGCTGGAGGAAACAGGTAGACAAGTATCTATATCCACAGTAAAACTATATCCTATATCGAAATAACCTTAAAGGCTGATCAGCAAGGAAGAAGCCACTGCTCCAAAACAAAAAAGCCAGACTACAGTTTGCAAGTGCACATGGGGATGAAGGGTCATACATTTTGAAGAAATGTCCTCTGGTCTGATGAAACAAAGATTTAACTGTTTGGCCACAATGAACATCATTATGTTTGGAGGAAAAAGGGTGAGGCTTGCAAGCCAAAGAACACCATCCCAACTGTGAAGCATGGGGGTGGCAGCATCATGTTTTGGGGTTCTTTGCTGCAGGAGGGACTGGTGCACTTCACAAAATAGATGGCATTATGAGGAAGGAAAATTATGTGGATCTATTGAAGCAACATCTCAAGACATCAGCCAGGGAATTAAAGCTCGGTCGCAAATGGGTCTTCCAAATGGACAATGACACCAAGCATACCTTGGCAAATTAAGATATTGGAGTGGCCATCACAAAGCCCTCAATCCCATTTGTGGGCTGAACTGAAAAAGCATGTGCAAACAATGAGGCCTACAAACCTGACTCCGTTACACAAGTTCTGTCTTGATGAATGGACCAAAGGTTCCAGCAACTTATTGTGAAAACCTTGTGGAAGGCTACCCAAAACGTTTGACCCAAGTTAAACCATTTAAAGGCAATGCTACCAAATATTAACAAAGTGTATGTAAACCTCTGACCCACTGGGAATGTGATGAAAGAAATAAAACATGAAATAAATAATTCTCTACTATTATTCTGACATTTCACTTTCTTAAAATAAAGTAGTGATCCTAACTGACCCAAGACAGGGAATGCTTTCTACGATTAAATGTCTGGAATTGTTTAAATGGATTTGGCTATAGTGTATGTACATTTCTGACTTCAACTGTATTTCTCTTCTTCTTCATCTTGTGTCTTAGTATGTACAAAACATCGGGAATGCCTCCTTATCCAGCTCAGAGCTTCCATTTTGTTCCTGCCTTCCCACCACAGGATGGACAGCGGCCTATCGGGCCTGCCCCTGTGTCGCATGCAGGGGTGGAACCTCAACAAGCCCCTCTCCGGCCAGCAGCACCAGCTTATGGACTCATCACAGACCTTCCTCTTCCTGTACCAACCGCTGACTCCCAGGTACCTAAAGGATATTTAGCGACCCTTGAATGCTTTGGGCGACCATTGAGTTCTTTGGCTTTGTTCACACTGCACACAATGCTAATCCTAATTTGTTTTTGGCTGTCTGCACATTGTTATTTTGAAAGTACACAAATCAGATTAATTTGTTCAGGCAGTGTAGTCAATTTTCAGTAAAGCTGTCAATAAAGAAAGAACAATGAAAACTGTAGATTTTGTGGTGCTGAACTCAAGAGTCACATGAGACATTATAAGTTATGGAGGAAGCATTGCTGTATTTTACACATCCCTATTTCGAGTAATAGGCACTACTGCTTATTGTGTGTAATGTTGAATGCACATCATGCCCCGAAGAATTAAATAAATACTACTGGTACTTACATTTTGATCTTACAGTTCAGACTGAAATGGGTTTTCAACTTCTGAATGTGGCTTGGATCAGTTTTGTAAAAATCAGTTGCCATGTGAGGTGTTTGCTGTTCAGGCTACAAACAACTAAACAGATTTAAAGGAGTCATGACATTCTCTCTTTTTGTAATTTTATTATCTTCCCAGAGGAAGATGGGATCCCTTTGGTGTTCAGTAAACTTTAGTAGGCCACACTAGGCCTGTCTGTCATGCTCTCTGTCTGTTTATGAACTGAGCACCAGTGGGCGGGGCCAAAGGTGTGATGATGTAAATTAGGCATGAATGTTGTTGCTTTAGAGGTGGTCATGAATTAATGGGCCCCCTAGTGATGTAGGGAAGTCGCGGAAGTAGAGAAGAAGGCTTTTTTTTGTTGTTGTTGTTGTTTTTAGTTTGATTTAGGTTTTATTTTATTTTTTTGCTTGTTTATTAGGTGCTACTACTTACAAATAAATGGAAAATGCTCACAGAAGTCACACAGGGTTCTCAGGAGGTTAAGGTTATTGATCGTTATTGGTGAATTGCGCCAACGATATAAATATGATGAATTTTGATGAATTTAACACTAGTGGAAAATTCCTGATAAAACCTCAGATTAAGTGGCCAGAATGTACTGCTGTTTTTAGTGGAAGAAATATATTTTTCACATTTAGTATAGGCTATCTTATTTAATATTTAATTGGCTATTGTATAGGCCTATATACAACATTATTGTATGTATATAAATCGGTCAAAAAAGGTTTTTTGTTAAGTTGTTAATTTTGTCTGAGTGTGTGTTTACTGACTTTGAAAACCCAGTTTAGACCTTTTCAATCTCCCCTCCCATTTCCTGTCATTGGCTATATATAATTCTTCAGTAAGAATGAGGCAAGTGTGCTGGTTTAACAGTAATACTTGATGGTTCAAGTAAGCATGTGAGTAACTAAAAACACAAGAATATGTACATGCTCACTCTTGATTTTCTTCCTTTGTAGTCAGGTCTAAATGGACACATATACAGGATGCCTGAAATCCCAGAGTCCTTTACAGAACTCTCTGGGATTAGGTACAGTACAACAATCTGCTTTCCTGAATCTGTTTATTAAGGTTATGTTTACTCCTTAGGTGTTTATTCTGAGAATGGATGAGATCTTGTTTTATGGTACATTTGAGTACTAAAAATATCAGATACAAAAAAAAGGAGATCATTATATTTTCCTCTTATTCTGTTCAAAGAAGGTTTTATTTTTACATAAATTGATTACATTCTCTCATCTTTCTGGTGTTTTATTGTGTGTGTGTGTGTGTGTGTGTGTGTGTGTGTGTGTGTGTGTGTGTGTGTGTGTGTGTGTGTGTGTGTGTGTGTGTATTTTTGTGATTTACGAGGACAATTTTGTAAGTTACAAATTAGTAATTACAAGGGTATTATGCTATAAATGTGATTTATGAGGACATTTCTAGTGTCCCCATAATTCAAATCGCTTAAAAATCATACTAAACAATGTTTTATTGAAAATGTAAAAATGCAGAAGGTTTTCTGTGAGGGTTAGGTTTAGGGGTTGTGTTAGGTTTAGAGGATAGAATCTATAGTTTGTACAGTATAAAAGTCATTATGTCTATGGAAAGTCCTCATAATGATAGGTAGACCAACATGAGTGTGTGTGTGTGTGTGTGTGTGTGTGTGTGTGTGTGTGTGTGTGTGTGTGTGTGTGTGTGTGTGTGTGTGTGTGTGTGTGTGTGTTTTATGATCTCACAGTGTTTCCCAGCTGAAAGACATGAGCGATCAAGATGATATGTTGTTGGAGTTCTTCATGTGTCTGCCACAGCTAAAACAAGTGTCCTCTGACAAAGAGGAGCTGGTTAACAACATTGTAGAGATAGCCAGTGAGTATTCTGAAAAACAAAATTTATGCTAGTTATTTATGTTTGTTCGATCATCTTGCCAATGTATTTAGCTTCCTAATGTATTGCTGTAAATCTTACAAAAAATTAGTCCAGACCACGTTATAATGGTGCTAATAACAAATGTGCCACAAACAATACACATTGTTATTGTTAGATCTGGGTTTCTGACCACATTGCAAATAACAGGCAATTTATTTTACTTCCAGAGAAGAACCTACAACTTGAGCCTCAACTGGAGGGCAAGAGACAAGAGATGCTGTGTAAAGTACGTTCTCAAGCAAATAGACTTACACAGTGCCTCAAGCTCACATAGACCAAAACACACAAACAATATTATCAAAGTCTTTGCATTTGAGGATGAAAAGGGTTCTGAATTATTTAATTTGTTCCCACTAGTATGAACAGCTTACCCAGATGAAGTCAGTATTTGAAACCAAGATGCAGAGACAACATGAACTCAGTGAGGTAAAATACACACATGTACACATTGACACTATGAACAGAAAGAGGAAAAAACTCACTTTTGTTGATTATTCATGTATTTGGTGTAGATAAAAAGATAGATGTTCTAGGAAATGGATGATATAATACTCCAGTGTTAATCTGATATTTAAAACTCGTACGTGTTGTGCTTGGGGTTTCTGTGCATCCATATTGTGTGTATTTCTGTTGGTTCATTTCTGTTTTGCCCTTCCATTTGAATTCTCCAAATTCTTGTGTTGATATTTAAGAAAGTTTTTCTATAAATCAGTAAACCATACTTTCAGAAATATGCTCTGGTCAAGCTCAGGCACTTGATCTTTATTAGTTCTTACTTATTTACACAATGGCAAGGACCTTTACGGGGTACCTAGATGGAAATTAAGGCTGGAACTTTAAACAGATTTTTTAATGTACTTCTCAATAAGGGCATTTTGGTCATTTATAAAGGAAAATAAACAAGAAAGTAGTGTACATTTTTAATTGTGATGAAAGAAAACTACATATATATGTTTTCATTTTTTTTAAAATTGTGAGTTTATTATTTTATCCAATATTTTAAATTGCACCCTTCATTTGGTTTAGGCCAAGGTGAATTGACTGGACCAGTATTTCCCAACCACTGTGCTGTGGCACGCTAGTGTGCCGGGAAAGATTTTCAGGTGTGCCGTGGAAAATTATCAGATTCCACAAAATAATCAGGGCTCTGGACTGAGACATTTTCAACCATTTTTCCTAACAGTGCGATTAAACTTTGCAAGTGGTTGCACTGGTGCGACTACAAAGTTGGCTGTCTCTCTTATTGTGCTCTGTCGTTTTTTGTTCCATATGAGAAATATCAAATGGCAAATGTTCCAAACGCGAAAGGAAACAGCTTTACCAGGATCAGTCAGCACTGCTCAATGGACAGATCAGCGCGGAGACGTGCATTTACACTTGGACCAGTCTCGAGCACTCAGCCGAGCAGATGTTCATAAACAGAGCTGCGAAAAGCACGGGCTGGGTCGTGAATTCGGTATTGATTATTTGTTTAAAACCTCTGTGAACTCCCATAATGTGTCAATGATGAAACCAGTTTAAAATTTTATTAAACGTCCCCAACATTCTAAACAGCACTGAAATGGAATAAAGGAGAAATCTGCACAATGAACAGAACAGGCTGAAATTGTAAGGTTTCAATCCACACATCACAGATATATATATATATATATATATATATATATATATATATATATATATATATATATATATATATATATATATATATATATTACCATGAACTTATCATTATAATAGTGAGAGAATTACATTTCTGGATATGTTTTTCTTAGGAAAAATGCTATAATTTGTTTTATGTTTACTGCTAATCATGATTTTACTTTTACTTTTGGTTAATATGATCTTATTGCAAATACCACAGTTAAAACTATGGATACAATGGAACGTTCCTTCTGTGTAAAATCATTTCTAATGCCCTCTGACTGTAGAAAAAGTTGTTGTTTGTCTTCAGATGAATGTATTTTAATCATAAAGATCCTGATAAATAAAAAAGAAACCGTGAAAGAAAACTAATTTTCTTTCAGTTAGACCAGTGCAACCAACTCAAGTGCTGGTGCGAAAATTTGTAGAATTTGATGTCGGTGCTACGGCTCTTAATTTTAGTCTGGAGCCATGTAAATAAATAGATAAATAAAAAATTATTTGCTGTGGAATTGAAAGAATTAATTTGCAACAACAAATCTAAAAATAAGAAAAGATGCAAATTAGTTGTTTTATTCGTTACCCAATTAGCACTCTTGCCACCCGTGATCTCATTATACAACATACCTACGTGACTTGCATTTTTGCATAGCCGAATTTCAAACATTACGAGTAAACACAACAAAAATGGACAGAAAACATGGAAGTTCTTGAAAAGGAAAACTATCAACGATGGTTATGTGGGACAGTGGGATAGAGGTGTGCCATGGGATTTGTTTAATTGTAAAAAGTGTGTCGTGGCAGAGGAAAACTATCAACGATGGTTATGTGGGACAGTGGGATAGAGGTGTGCCATGGGATTTGTTTAATTGTAAAAAGTGTGCCATGGCAGAACAAAGTTTGGGGAACACTGGACTAGGCAAAACACAGCATGTTCTGCTTTAAATGTGATTGTTATGTGTTTCATTGACTTGCAGAGCTGCAGTCTGAGTGCACTGCAAGCAAGATTAAAGGTAGCAGCTCATCAGGCTGAAGAAGAGTCTGAGGAGACAGCAGAGAACTTTCTGGAAGGAAAGACAGAGATTGATGACTTCTTAGCCAGCTTCATGGAAAAGAGAATGGTATTAAAGCAACCGAAGTATTGAAACAGCACAAATTATGTTTTTACAGTAATGCACTTCCAATAGAATTCTATGGGCCAATTATACAGCACCTTAAAATATAAAATTCATCACACTATTTTGAAATTATATGTATAACATTTAAAGTTTTTGTTAGCATGAGACTCGCTTACCTGCCTTATCTTTGCAATATTAGTATATCCAGTCTTTCAACTCATGCCATGTAAACCCATTATGAAGTTATATTAATTAGTGATGTCCAGTTTGTGAACGAATTGTTCTTTTGAACCGGTTCTTTTTAGGGAACGAGTTGATCCAATTCACCAAATCGGACTGAATCGTTTCAAACAGTTCACATCTTCAGTCAACAATGATTCACAAATGCTTATCTTAACCTGTCTCTCGGACATGCCTGTCACTCCCGACTCAGAATGAGCTCCCATCTGCTATTGGTCTAACAAAGAGATAGTCCCTCCCACAATTAACTCCTTTGGTTGTTCAGTAACCTTGTTGTGGTGGGTCACTCAAAACAAACATTTTCATAGTGCAACACAAAAACAGTGTTTATAGTTTTCGAGAAAATTAACCTATGAATGGCTTACTAATAGTTGTCTCTGCATATTAAGTTGGGATAGGAGAAAGTATTTTTACACAGAAAAAGTTACATCAGCTTTAAAGATGTCTTTGACCTTTGCATACCTTTTCCAGCTTTGCCATTGCAGAAAAGCCAAAGAGGAGAAGCTTCAGCAATGCATGAGCACACATGGACAGTTCCCCACCACACATTAGAATGAATGTCCTGGTGCTCTTTCCTTTTGAGGAAGGTAATTTACTCTTTTTCTTTCCCTAAGTCAGCAGGTCTTTACTCTTATGGCATTTAGTAGGAAGGCTTCAAATTTAGTGTTTATTAAAAAACATTGTTTTCTTTATCACAGGTTTGGGATCAATCTACCAGCAGACCAGTGGGCTTTTGAGACAGGAAGCACATATTGTGGTCTATAGCCTTGATTGGGCAATCCTAGATTCTTCAATGAAAAAAAAGATTCTTCTTTTTCTAAAAGTTTTTTGCACATGATTCCAAAAGTGTTAAGCTCACACTGGTTGAGTTGGTCAGGTAGGAGTAGTCTGGATGTGGCCAGTCTGGCTCTGACCCAAATGCTGTAATCAGAGAGCAAATGGTATTTCATAGGTGTCAGAGACAGGCTGATTTCAAGTCATATTAGTTCTGTTTCAGTTGATATGTGACAAATGGGGTTGGGCCGTATATGCACTTGATTTTGAACAATGTTAATGCTGCCGGATATGTAACTAAGTCACAGACATACTGTATTTAATAATGTTGATGAAAGGCTTTATAATTAGACATTGCATTATGTTTATTTAATTTGATAGGTTAATAAAACATTTAGAATAATCACGGTTATGGTTGAATTGTGGTTTTGTATGGTCAAAAATTGTAATGCCATTTGACACCGGAAATATTTTAGATTGTTACATTTGTGTGTCAGATGTTCTCTGCTGAATGTGACGCTAATGATCCAACCTCTAGAAAATACAGATACGGATTGCCGCTCATGATGAGAAGTTGAAGTGTGATGCATGATGAAATGATAAATGCAGTTATATTTTAAAAGTTCTATCAACTTGACACAATGTCTTAAAACCCAGATGCTCCTGCTTTAAGAAAAAACAGTGCAGACGGACACAAAAATGCATTTTGTGTAAACGGCCACTTGTTTCTCTATAAAGTAGTCAGAAAAGTGCACTTCAACTTCGTAATTAACTTAACTCTAGATTTGCCAAGTCTTTAGTTTTATTTGCAGTGTAGCAAACATTTTGAGGCCATTCACCCTTGAAATGTTTATTCAGACAAATCGGTTTCGAATCCAATAGTCTACTTAATGTTAATCACAGAGATTTGTCAAGTATTGATTGTCTGTCTCAGTTATGCTAATAGTACACAGAAATAGGCAGGAAATGTGGTATAGGTGCCATCCAGTTCTTGTTTGACATGTTCAACAATTCCTAACCTAAATTCATCCTCTGAATACAAGTGAGGAAAACAGCCTGGAACATGGTTTTGGTAGGTACTGTTTTTCTTTTTCTTTTTTCAAAAAAGACATGGGGTATGTACAGAATGGAATACAGCACAGTATACAATGTATACAGCCTACTATTTAAAAAAAATGTCTGTGATATGCATTATGCAATGATAAAACATTTCAAAACAGCAGTATACTACATGCCACATAACTTCACGTTAATTCAGCAAGAAAAAAACCATTTGTGTTTGTCGTTTTTAAAAAACAATTTTTAAAATGTTTCAACTCCGTTAATTTGACTACCAAGAGTTAATAATGTGATGGTTAAAAATTGTGGCAGATTACTTCATTTGTTACACTGGAAAAGGTTGAGTACATAGTGTTGTGGGATACAGTATTTCACGGTGTGCTCTGTTGTAAACTGCAAATGTAGTAGGTCTTCCGGTTATTATAGGTATTTCAGGTATGAGTATAATAGAGACAAAAACTGACTCATACTGAAGGCTTAAAGGACCAGATGATGAAATAAGTAAATAAGATCTTAACATAATGGAAATAAAGGCTTGTTGCTTGGCCACTTTGGATATGTGTATATGTGCACATACTTAAATATAAATTAAAAAAGCAAAAAAATATATATATATATAATAACATTAAAAAACAGCAGTTTGAAGTTCGCTACCCGTTACTGTGCTTCTGTCCCTCATTGTTACAGTTGTTTTTGTTCAAGCATTTGTATTGACCACCTCATCAGAATCTGGGTCCTTAGCATCATCCCCAGCACTAGAGGAGTGGCTGCTGAGGTCAGCAACACCTGACTCGAAATCACTGCAAGCTGAAAGGGCATCAGGGTCACCGCTCTTGGGCGGGGCTGCTGGCTCTAGTGGCAGTGTGAATGAAGGAGGGTGTCTCTCGGTGGTGGTGGTGGTGGTGGTGGTGGTGAAGTAGTCTAGAGGGCTGCCAAGTTCGCACTCATTTGGAACTGGACGACGGACTCGTTCAGACAGACTATTGGTCGTCTTCCTCTCCCCTGGAGCTTTCTTCTCCTTCAGCTGGGCAAGTCTCTGTTTAGGTATGAAGCAAACACGGGTATGGTCAGTGTTTCAAGGGAAGAAGCAAGATGGTAGGGTAGGTCAGTTCAACAAAAGTGCAGCAAAAAGAGGGGAGTTCAGTCTAGCCTTGCCAGTTTGCTTTCGAGTTTCTAACTATATAATCGATGTAAGCAACTGATTTTATACTGATATACTGGAGCAACTAGAGTTCGATGCTGTTAGGTCGGTACTGGAAGGCCAGTTATGTGATCTCCATATGGAAGATATATTATAGAAAACATGAAACAGCATTCACAAACAATTTTACTTCTATAATGTGATGAATTTCATGAGGAAAAAAAAGGGGGGGTGCAAGGACTTGATATTAAACATCAGGAATTGATTGGATAAGAAAAAGTGGTCTATGCTCGAATTAATTCAAGTTTGTAGTCGATTATCAACTACCCCCCTGAAACACAGCTGGCACCCACTTTTACATTTTTGACCGGGATGAGTAAGCTGTAGTCAAGTTCTCCGCTGAGAGTATCTTGAAATATCCCAATGGTAACTCTTTTAGAAATCTAGCATTATTTACCATTTCCTTTTTTTATATAAAAACATTAACCACTATTAAACAGTGCTAATAGTTTAAAAGTGCTTTATGATTCATACTGTATATTCATACTGATATTTGTATGTATGTGTATGCCTTGTCCAGCGTCCATCTCCCGTGGTACCTCCTGGTGGGTGCTAAGCTCCTCCTCCAGCTGTTGTGACTCCTCCCTCACTGCATTCAGGCAATCTGCTGGAGATTGGTTTGATCCCATGCTTTTCTCTGCACGGCCATACATCCCCTTCCAAAACCTAGAAGATCAGTTCCATGAGCTAAAATCAGTTCAGTCAAGTTATATTCTCAAGTTCTTGAACAATGAGCTAGCTTGTGACGTGGTTGTGTTACAAATTATATTTGTATTCTTATTATGTAATTGTATTTTTAAATCTAACCAAATCTTTGAGATAGAATTATCTAAATAAATTAGACTTTAGAATTATGTTTTTTTTCTAAAGAAATGGTAAATGATCTACACTTATATAGCTCCTTTTTAAACTTAACGGTATTCAAAGCGCTTTACACTGACTCATTCACACACCAATGGTGGCAGAGCTGCCATGCAAGGTGCAAGCCTGCCATTGGGAGCAACTTGGGATTCAGTGTCTTGCCCAAGGACACTTCAGCATGTGGAGTCATGTGGGCTGGGAATCGAACCACCAACCCTGCGATTAATGGCCGACCCGCTCTACCACCTGAGCCACAGCCGCCCCAATAAAAACTACAAGTGAGGCTAGCCTGTGCAAAACTCTGATGCTAGGGTGTTTATGGTGGGTTCCAAGGCATTGCTATGCAGTTGCTAGAGTTTTATAGGGGGTTGCTATGGTATTTCTAAGTGATTTTTTTTTAATTGCTCTGTTATATGGTCATCAGTTCATTTGTGTGTGCGCGTTTTAGTCTTTCCCATTAATTTCCTATGATCGGTTAATTTTGACCACGAACAGCTGAGGTGTTGCTATTTGTTTTAATGACCACTTAGACTTATTGAATCAACCATTTTTATTCGAAAAAATTTAAGTTTAATAAGGAAAAGGAGTACACCTTAAAAATGAGCAAATAGTAGCGATTCTTGCTTTAGCACCGCTTCTAATTCATGTAAAAAAAATACAACAAATGAGCCCTGATGAGTCAGTCAAGCCATTAAGCCAAAAATTAGTAATCGTGATCGTCCTACTTTTGCTTACAACTTCACTTCTAGTTTAAGTGCCTTTCTGGAAGGAAGTGAATGCGCAAAGGTGTCATTGCAAACGATTTGAAATACAAGCCCAATTAACTTTTGTTTCACCTAGTCATACTTAAGGAGCTTTGTCATCTCTGAAGCAAGTATGTGACATGAACACTATACAAGAGGAAGTGAAAGAAGGTTTAATAATAATAACGTACAGGAATCAGGGCTGCTTGGCTTACTTGAAGCAGTATGCAGTGGTTAGAGGCTTGAGAACACCCTGTGTCTGGCTGTGGTTTGTTCTGTACAGAGGGTTTGTGTATTCTGCCCGGTTCTCCCACAGGTGAGGCCACAAAGAGTGTGTTCGTTCATGTAACCTGTATGCACATGGGGAAATTGAAAGGGCAAACTAGGTCATAGAAGGTACTGAAACCATGTTTGTTCCACAGTAATACTGGAGAGCTGCAATACATTTTGTTTGGAACTTGATCTCATCTTGAAGGAATAGTTAACCCAGAATTAAAATTTGGTCATTATTTACTCACCCTAATTTAGTTCCAAACCGATATGACTTTATTTTGTATGTGGAACACAAAAGGAGATGTAAGACAGTATGTTAGTGTCAGTCACCATTAACTTTCAGCATTTTAATACAATAAAAGTGAGACCAATATTCAGCCTAACATGTCCTATTGTGTTGAGGGTGAGTAGATGCCTTTAAAACCGCTTTAATTAACAGGTTTGATCTTAACCTTAAGTACTGATCTCTGCAGATGTTTCTGACTGACATAGTAGTATAGAAACACTTATGTTCAGTCTCAATGGTTTTATCATGGATCACAAAATCATTAACTCCCTGTGTCTTTGCAGTATAAACATCTATGTGTCTGTGAAGATTTTATGAGGATACTATAGTTGGTGTTCTTACTTCAAGTCTCTCCTCTCTTTCTGGCAATTCCCGACAAAGTTCCCATACTGGCAGGAGTACATGTGTGTGTGTAGCTGTATGAGGAATCGCTCGTTGAACTCAAATGCACAGGGGAACTGTTGCATTAGCTGCCACACACACTCCAGGAACTGGTCCATGACAGGAGAAACCTCCTTAGGGTCACCATCAAGGTGAGCATACCTGAGTGGAGAAGCACAATGATTTTGTATCTCAGAACAGGAGTTACACCAGAAAGCATACAAAGAAGACAGAGGTATTGTAATTATGCTACCACAGCTCATAGATAGATATTCTGATAGAATAGCAGATTTTTAAGCATATAACCATTGAAGTCAACATTAAACAGAATTTCCAACACATTTTACTTCCATAATGTAATGTATTTCTGTGTGAAAAAGGATATTCAATGGGGAAAACATGTAGGTTTGGACTTGAATGGGATTGTGAAAGTGGGTGATTTTTATCAGAATGGAGTTACAACCAAGTATACTTAACATATCTTTAGTTGCACCACAGCACTGCTTTTGACAAACTAAAGAGCATCAAGTAAAACATTAGTTGTTCCAATTTTGTATATCAATTTATACTCTGCCAGTAATACACTTTAGTATACCGAAGCACCCAAGAATAAAGTGTGCTTAAGTATATTATTTTTTCACTAGGGACACTTTTGAAACAGGGAGTATTTTCACGTTTATGGATTGGCCTCATTCACTTCCATTTTATGTGCCTCACTAGCCCAGAGTTTTCAAAATGTTTTTTGTGATAATCAACATTATGCCACAAATGCTGTCAATTATGCTTAACTTGTATTGAACCTGGAACATTCCTTTAATTATTGGCTAGATTTTAGAAAGGCTATATTACCTAAAGCAGTAGCCTAAAATAATTGTCTAGTGGTAAAATACAATTGCTCTGCCTCTGAACTGCTCCACCATTTCAAAGGCAGAGAGTTATTAAATTAATAACAATATGTTCCTCTTTTTATTTTTTTGGAATAATGTGCACTTGGGAAAAAAATAAAACCAGGAAATGGGTTCCATTTTGATTTCATGTTGACATTTCATGGACAATAATTAGTATCTTTTTGATACACTAAAAATTATTATACATCTATAAGTCTTGAAGACTTCTGAAACTCAGAGACTCTCAGTCTAACACTGCATACACCATGACTGATGGTATAAGTCATGCTATGGATTGAGAAATGATGCCTTTTCTGGCCTCACATGTTATAATTGTACAATGTACATAGGACAGAAGGTTCACAGAAAACTCTTCAATCAATTACTCAATTCAAGGAACTGAATTAAAGCAATTTGTGTGGAATGTCCAACATGTAAGAAACTCCCAAATCTCATGGGAGTGAAATGTAAAGCACAAACCTGTGGGAAAATTTGTGTCCAAATGACACCCAGTCCTTCTCTATAAGAACCTAGAAGCAAAGAAAGATGCTCAAAAACTGGCAAACCCCCCCCCCCCCACCACCAAAAATAGACCATCATCAAAATCATAATCCAGTATATTTTTACCATCATCCCTTTGATAGTTCTGTAGTATGGATCTAGTAGCACGCTAGCCACTGAACACGCCTGAGCTGTTCTGTCCCATCCATCTGAACAGTGCACCAGAACACTCACTCCATCCTCTGCCACTGCCTGTGGACACACATAAATAGATGTGTTATTACAGCAATCATACTCCGTTTCTGTAAAAGGAATGTTCTGGATTCGATACAAGTTAAGCTTAAATCGACAGCATTTGTGGTATAATGTTGATTACCACAAAAAAAAAAAAATTTACTCCCTTGTTTAATAAAAAAAAAAGTCAAAAGCAAATATTGTGGTGTAGAAAACAGATGTAAATGTGACCAGTCCATAAACGCTAATATATACATCTTTTCAAATGCATTGCCACAAGACGTCAACAGTGTTGATAACATTTTGAGTGATAAAATCTCTGTTCTACATGACTTTAGTATGATAAAACACCAGATTGAAGCAACCCCAGTTCATAACACTGCCTCCAGACGGCTTGTACAGTGGGCACGATGCATGATGGGTGCATCTCTTAATGCGCTTCCCTTCTTACCCTGACACACATCACTTTGGAATAGGGTAACTCTGGAATCATCAGACCACATTACCTTTTTCCATTGCTCCACAGTCCAATCTTTACGCTCCCTAGCAAATGTAAGTAATTTTTCAAGATTAGCCTTACTAACAAGTGGCTTTCTTGTGGCCTAACAGCTGTTTAGTCCCAGTCCTGTAAGTTCTTGTTGCATTGTGCATGTGGAAATGCTCTTACTTTCACTATTAAACATAGCTGTGAGTTATACAGTCTATTTTTTATGATGCATTTTAGTGATCTTCAAGATTTGATTGACCACATTTTTTCCACAAATGGATCACCACTATCCTCCCAGCTTTTAATATTGCATTGGACAGTTCTTAACCCAATTCCAGTTATTTCAGAAATCTCCTTAGTTGTTTTCTTTGCTTGATGCAGGCCAATAATTTGTCCCTTCTGAAACACTGTAACATCTTTTCCATGACCACGGGATACATCTCCTGACATGGTTGTTTAAAGGGGTCATGACATGTTTTTTTTTTATTGTATTATTATGTTCCCTTAGGTGCAATTATAGTATTAATATATTTTTTTTTAAGAAAAACTTTTAAAATCTAGTGATTTATGACCTTTTCCCACCCTGTTTCTCATCCTCTGATTCAAACAGTCTGTTTTGGGGGCGTTTTCCATTTAAGACTTCAGTGTTAACGCCCACTGTTATGATTGGCTAACGTCAGTGCCTATGTATCAATTACTGACGCCCCCAGCCAGAACAATATGCAAGTAAACTAAGTAAAAACACTGTGATTATTCATAATGAATGGAATTGCGCTTTAAAAAGTAGTTTAAAGTTTAAAATAGATTACTTACAGTTTGCGTCGTCGTTGTTCCCAGAATAGTCGGCACGGACTTATCTTTGAGCAACAGTTTTCTGGCAAAGCCAGCATCATATTGAGATTTGTTCTCAAAACAGTCATCCTTAAAATGTACAGAACAAACGCTTAAGTTAACACTGCCGTGACTGGGACGTCACTGCATCCATAAACTGCAAATAAACTGCATCCATTTTTCCCTGACGTCTGGATCTTTCGGCAGCTTATTCAGAGGTTTTGTTTGACCACAGCCAGGAACAGCACATCTGTGTGGCATCGTAATCTTCCTGTGCACAAGTAGTCTCTGTCAGAGCTCGCTGTCCATCGACTGAACACTTGTGAGGCGCACGGCGATACGAAATGAGCGTAGTTGTCTTGCGCTTAAAGCGTAGTTATCTTGTGCTGGAGGCGGTCATATGCAAACGCTGTTACGTCACTTCTAACCGACACGTCACTTCTAACCATGAATCCAGAACGAGCTGTATTTTGAGCTTGATTAAATAAATGATTCGTTTAGAATGGGGAGGACGTCTTAAAATATTAAACTTGCAGGACGTTTTAATGATACAAAGACCTCTTATATACCAAAAGATCAAGGCAAATTTGGTTTCTCATGTCATGACCCCTTTAAGAAATGAGAAGCTACATTCTGCACCAGTTAGGGTTAAAATAATTGTTGCCAGCTTAAACATAAATCACTGCAATAATGATAAAATCATAGGCTTTTAGTATCTGCTTATTTAAATCCAAACTGTGATTTATTTATTTATTTATTTATTTATATTTATATATATATATATATATATATATATATATATATATGTGTGTGTGTGTGTGTGTGTGTGCACACACTGATGAGCAAAAACATCGATCAATCACAGGTGAAGTGAATAATGTTGATCATCACCTAACAAAGCCACATGTCAAGGTCTGGGTATATTAGATGGTAAGCGAACAATCAGTTCTCATAGTCAACATGCTGAATGCAGGAGAAATGGGCAGGAGTAAAGACCTGAGCGACTTTGACAATGGCCAAATTGATATGGCCTAACAACTGGGTCAGACCATCTCTGAAATGGCAAGGCTTGTGGGGCGCTCCTGGTCAGCAGTGGGGAGTACCTCCCGACAGTGGTCCAAAGAGTGGCAAACCACAAACCGGCATCAGGGTGTTGGGCACCCAGGGCTCATCGATGCACGAGGGCAATGGAGGCTATCCCATCTGGTCCGAACCGACAGAAGGTCTACTGTGGCACAAGTCACAGAAAATATCAATTAGGATTACAGGAGAAGTGTGTCAACATACAGTGTATCGCACCCTGCTGCATATGTGGCTGAATATCCGCAGACCAGTCAGAGTGGACATGATGACCCCTGTCCTCGTCAAAAGCGCCTACAATGGGCACGGCGTGAACGTCGGAACCGCCTGGTCCAATAAGTGCTGTTTTCTTTTACATCACGTGGAAGGCCGTGTACGTGTGCACGGTTCACCTGGAAGAAGTGGATGCACTCTTGGATGAAGACAAGCTGGTGAAGGGAGTGTGATGCTCTGGGTTCTGCAGGGAAACTCTGGGTCCGGCCATACATGTGGATGTCAATTTGGCACGTACCACCTCGTTGCAGACCAGGTACACCCCTTCATGGCAATAGTATTCCCTGATCGCAATGTGTGCCACACTGTACACATTGTTCGGGAATGGTTTGAGGAACATTTTCAAGAGTTCAAGGTGTTGCCCTGTCCACCAAATTGCTCAGACCTCAATCTGATTGAGCATATGTGGGATGTTCTGGACCAACAAGTCTGATCCAAGGCTGCTCAACCTCGCAACTTACAGGACTTGAAGGATCTGCTGCTAATCTATTGGTACCGGATACCACAGGACACCATCAGGGGTCTTGTATGGTCCATGCCTCGGCAGGTCGGCGCTTTATTGGCGTCAAGCCGAGGACCTACAGCATATTAGGCAGGTGGTCCTAATGTTTTGGCTCATCAGTGTATATACTGTATATAAATAAGGGACTAATCAAAAATATTTTCTGTGATATTCAACATCCATTAACCTTAGCTTTTAATGAACCTGGAACATTCATTTAACGTCCTTTAAAGACTATTTTTTGGACATGGTACAATGGTAGTACCGTTGCACTTAGAATATATCAAGTTAGAACATAAATAAGATGATCATTAATTACCATAGTATAAAGATACAAATACCATGATATAAACATCTGATACCATTGTATAGCATTTTACAGTTGCTGAACACTAATTTGTGTCAAGCTATACAATAATTTTTTTTCTGAAAAAGAAAAACCAAAACAATTTAAATTGTGTATAACTTGAAATGTTATGCTGGGCTATTTCGTTTACATTTAATTTAAAGCTTTCTTAGGGGTCCTGCCTTAGCAATGAAGATTCCAGCATCTAGCACCGCTTTGATGTGTTTGAGCCACCCAGAGTTCTCTAGACCCCACAGGAAATCACTCATGGAGGGAGATGCTTGATCGCCAACTGAAACGGACAGAAATGGACAACATTTTTCATATGGGGTACAAAACAAACATCTGCTGAATAAGATGGTGTAACAGAAGTAAATAATAATACATCTACCATCTATAAGCTTCTGTTGGCTGTTCCTCATGACATGGATGTTTTCTATGCCGATGAACTGCAGTTTTATGTTGGTGTAGTGGTCTTCATTCTCATAGCCCTTCCCTACAGCACGATTTGCCATTGCGTTCAGCTGGAAATAATCACAGTACAGTGTTTCAAAGTCATGACAAATATTATTTATGGAAAAACATTATTTCTGTTCCACAAAGAAAGAAAGTCATATGGGTTTGAAAAAACATGAGGGTCAGTCAGTAAAAGATAACAATGTTTATTTTGCTTTAAATGCCGTTTTCAGTTGAATACCCCCCCCCCCCACACACAATTAGACAACTTTCAAACGATGTCATCTGAATCTCAACAGCCTGTCTAACCTGTCTTTTCACTCTCTGACCTCTCACCTTTGGCCTTGTGTCCACCACATACATGAACTCACTGACAGGGTTCGACTTCATTATGGCCTGCAGCATCTGCTCATCATCTGAGGAACGTGCACTGAAACCAGAGAGTGGCTGACTGCTCCGACAGATAGACGCCTAGAAAAGCAATATTCAGCTCAACCCATTATTTAGTTTGATATAAAATGTGAGAAGCCTGCATAGGCTTAATACACTTAAAGCTTTAAAGAAGACCATTTTGCACTTACACTGGTGTCTCTGTGGAAGTAGGAGAGAACAGGAAGACGTCCTCGACTTCGAAATTTGGCACTGCCCACAAAGACAGCAGGTGAGGCTGACTTTGGCACAAACAGCTCTGACGGGTAAGTGTCACACAGCTGCCATTTGAAATACACATATTAGAACTATTGTTTTACATTAAAGTATAGTTCACCCAAAAAAATGTATTCTACTCACCCTCATTTTGTACAAAACACAGCACAAAACAATATATCTTAATTAATATTCTGGTCCATCTTTTCAGTACAAATGGCAGTTGATAGTGACTCACTTTAAAGCTTAAAAAAGACCCAAAAGTCTTGACGTCCATTGCACACTCAGTGTATGTGTTGTTCACAGTGGCTTGCATGTTCATGCAAGAACTTTTTAGAGCAAGTTCTTGCATGAATATGACATGGACCACATGGACTATTTTATGATACTTTTGGCTCCTTTTTAAGCTTTAAAGAAAGAAAATGTGAGTGGAACATTTGGGGGCTTTTTAATCTTATCAAAATATAATAAATTGTTCTTCCTCTGAAACGACTCCCCTTTTCAGCTGATGTCATAAATCCATCTTTTCAACACTTTCACTCTATTACAGGATCAAGGCATCGGTTTTTGAGTTACGCCTTATTTCACAAAGGAGGAATAATTATTAGAGAGCTCTCAGGTAATACTGACTCTGTATTCATGATTTGCTTCTGTAAGTTGCCAGAGGTTTCTGGGTATTCCCATTCGGCTGAATTCTGCCTTCAGGTCGATGAAGCCCCAGGCCTTTTCCCTCAAGTCTTTTTTCAAGTTGGGGTTAAAAAAAAAGCAAAACAGCTCCCCATAGCATTCTACAAAGAAAGAGAGAGAGATATTTTGGAAGTTAATGAGTGTACAAGTCCCATGGGTGAAACGTACAAATCTCCATAGAATTTTGCTCTGAATTCGCATGATTTTCACACATGCTCCATTTTCATAATGCACTGTGATGCAATAGCGAAGCCCGAACAATGTCTGAGCAAAAAAAGTCACAGTGTTAGCCTTTCAGAGAAAAAAACTCTGCAATTGTATGGAGCATTATTCATGCTTCGCCAATTAAAGTGGCTGTAAGCGATTTTTCTTTATGGAAAGATATGCAAAAAATGTCCAACTCTCTGAAAGATATCAATGAAATAAGTGTCTTGAGAAATCTCACCGGTCTCCGCGGGCCACGGTCTCTGACGCTTTTTGCCGGTCAATCATTTAGCATGTTCTCATAGTGTTGTAGCTGCAGCACATTATTGAAGCTTAATACCATGTTGTTCATTACAGTTGTTAGTTGAGGGTGCTATATTGCTGCTGTTGTTTTGACAACCACTTCGGCTCACTGTCTCATTAAAGATCATTTGGAATCTTTGGAGTGCGGGATTTGGAAAGAGGGGCGTGGCTAATCCAACAGCTAAAATCGCTTCCAGCACCTTTAATACAGTGGGTTTTTTAAAGACTGAGTGCACTTGTGAAAAGCATTCCATTTTACATTCTTATAATTGAATCCAGATTTTTTTACAAATTGTATTATCAGCGGCATAACAATAGGAGTTTAAATGCGGACTGAAAATAGCCTCCACAAATGTGTTCCATATTTTCCCAGCATGATTGGACAATACAGAAATCTAAATAAATTGCAAGATAGGCAATACATATATAAAATATGTTTTCATATATGGGTTTCACAGTTTTTTTTAATCTTAATTCAAAATACAAAAATGTATGTTTTCATATACACTATGTAATATATATTTTCCCAAATAATATTGGAATTTCTTTATGTAGATATTTGCTCAAAAATATGAAATATTAATTTGTGTGTTTATAAGTATATGGCCATATATCAGATTTCTATATATTTCTCCAGAGCATCTTCTGTGCTTCAATGAAAGCAAGGGAAATTGACCTTTGGTACAAAAGAGTTAACATTGTCAGTGTCACAAATTTTCTTATTTGATTAATGACCAGAAATAGTGCAGAAACTAATGTTTTTCTTTGTTTAACATCTTACAAAATCATAAAATGTATTGTTTTGTTTCAAGTTTTAAATTTTATTTTCCATGTGGACTCCAGCAACTGTTCCCTAGACAATAGTTAACCTTATTTCTAGACAATTTTACTTGATAATCCATCCACCAAATACACTTTTTAATCAAAGAAATATATTAATTTTAGAAACTGGCCCTTAAACATGTTTAAAAAAAAAAATATATATATATATATATATATATATATATACACACACACACACATACATACATACATACATACATATAACCCTAAAAGTCAAATCTCTAAGATTTCACGAAGAGGATAGAAAGCAAATGTATATTCCATATAGCCTATTGCACTCAAAGGTTAACAAGCAATGTCACAAAAGTCTATTTAATATTTACAACTTTATCCTTTGCCATAGTAGGATTCATAATTTCACATTACAGAGGATTAAAGTATTTTGATTAAATGTATTTATTAAATACAGTGTTTGGCCAATTTAAAATGATAATTTCCTATCCTGGCCAAAAAATAAAAAACACAGGATTTCATAAGTCCAATCATTAGACTAGAGACAAAAGGGCTTCAAGCAGGGGCATTACTAGGTTTGGAAGAGATAAGGGGCTTAAAATACGTAAAAAATGTGTGATGAATGATAGTGTATACTACACCAATACCTTCAACATTCTGCATTTATTGCATAACTCTCTGTAGGCACCATGTTATATATTTACAACGGTATGATTTGTGTAGAGTAAGTATTTTCAACTGGGTATTTTTACTTCACCTGGGCATGAAAGACGAGTAAGGGATGCCTGCACATCCAAGCAGTCCTTCTCCTGTGGGATCAGCAATCGGTACACTTGGAAGTTCTGACAGCGGATAATAAGAGGACTACCAGACGGGTTTGTTGGGAGTCTCTCAACATTACTCACTAAACTGTGTAGAACCTAGCAGAACAAGAGTGATTCAGTCAAAGCTAATTTCAGGAACCTTTTTTGGACTATTAAGTAGACAAATTTAGACAGAAAGATGGACATCAATAGATAGAACAAGAGAAATCAGTAATAGTTATATTCTGGATAGTTTTCTTTGTTTTGTTTTTTTACACTTAGGATCACAGCTAAGTAAAGACATATTAAAGTGATAGTTCCCACAAAAATGAACAAAGATTTTTAGAAGAATATCTCAGCTGTGTAGGTCCTTCCAATGCAAGTGAATGGCCAGAAATTTGAAGTTCCAAAAATCCATTAAAAGGCAGCATAAAAGAAATCCATATGACTCTAGTGATTTAATATGTCATATGCAGTGCTGTGAAAAAGTATTTGCACCCATTCAATTTCTTCTATTTTTGTGTATATCTCATACTAACTTGTTTCAAAAATTTTAACAAAATTTAACATAAAACTTTTTGAAGAAAAAGTTATCAAATACCAACTAGGCCTGTGTGAAAAAGTATTTGTTCCCTTAGTTACTAAATCCCCAAATCTATGAAACTGCATTCATAATGGGGTTCAGACACAAACAAGGCCTGATTACTGTCAGCCCTGTTCAATCAAATCATCACCTAAATAGAACTTTTTCAGCAGCATGGCTGAAAGTTGGGTAAAAGGTCTCACCCAGCAGCACACTATGCCAAGGTCGAAAGAAATTCCACAAACGATGGGGAAAAAGATGATTGAAATACATCAGTCTGGGAAGGGTTACAAAGCTACTTCAAAGGCTCTGGAACTCCATAAGAACCACAGTGAGAGCCATTATATCCAAATGGAGAAAACTTGGCACAGTAGTGAACATTCCCAGAAGTGGCCCACCTTCCAAAATTTCTTCAAGAGCACAGTGACGACTCATCCAGGAAGTCACAAAAAAGCCAAGGACAACATCCAAGGAATTGCAGGCCTCTCTCACATCAATAAAGGTCACTGTTCATGACTCCACTATCAGAAAGACGCGGTCCAAAAATGGCATCCATGGAAGAGTGGCGAGGCGAAAAGCACTGCTTACCCACAAGAACATTAAGGCTCATCTAACTTTTGCCAAACACACACCTTGATGATCCTAAAAGCTTTTGGGAGAATGTTCTGTGGACTGATGAGTCAAAAGTGGAACTGGAACATCTGGCGTAAATCAAATTCCACAAAAAGAACATCATATGTACGGTCAAGCAAAGTGGTGGTATTGTGATGGTGTGGGGATACTTTACTGCTTCAGGGCCAGGGCGACTTGCAATAATTAAGCGAAACGTGAATTCTGCTCTCTACCGTAAAATCCCAAAGGAGACCATGAGTTAAAGTACAACTGGATTATGCAGCAAGACAATGATCCAAAGCATAGGAGTAAGTACACCTCTGAATGGCTCAATGAAGTAAAATTAAAGTTTTGGAGTGGCCTAGTCACAGTCCTGACTTGAACCCGATTGAGATGCTGCGGCAGGAACTTAAACGGGCAGTTCATGCTCAAAAATCCTCCAATGTGATTTAAGCAGTTCTGCAAAGAAGATCCCACCACAGCATTGTGAAAGACTGATCTCCAGTTATCGGAAGTGTTTGGTTGCAGTTTGGGGACAGTTCGTTTTTCACATGGGTGATATAATTATTGGATAATTTTTTGCGCACACACACACACATACAGTGAGGAAAATAAGTATTTGAACACCCTGCTATTTTGCAAGTTCTCCCACTTGGAAATCATGGAGGGGTCTGAAATTGTCATCGTAGGTGCATGTCCACTGTGAGAGACATAATCTAAAAAAAAAAATCCAGAAATCACAATGTATGATTTTTTTAACTATTTATTTGTATGACACAGCTGCAAATAAGTATTTGAACACCAGTCTATCAGCTAGAATTCTGACCCTCAAAGACCTGTTAGTCTGCCTTTAAAATGTCCACCTCCACTCCATTTATTATCCTAAATTAGATGCACCTGTTTGAGGTCGTTAGCTGCATAAAGACACCTGTCCACCCCATACAATCAGTAAGAATCCAACTACTAACATGGCCAAGACCAAAGAGCTGTCCAAAGACACTAGAGACAAAATTGTACACCTCCACAAGGCTGGAAAGGGCTACGGGGAAATTTCCAAGCAGCTTGGTGAAAAAAGGTCCACTGTTGGAGCAATCATTAGAAAATGGAAGAAGCTAAACATGACTGTCAATCTCCCTCGGACTGGGGCTCCATGCAAGATCTCACCTCGTGGGGTCTCAATGATCCTAAGAAAGGTGAGAAATCAGCCCAGAACTACACAGGAGGAGCTGGTCAATGACCTGAAAAGAGCTGGGACCACCGTTTCCAAGGTTACTGTTGGTAATACACCAAGACGTCATGGTTTGAAATCATGCATGGCACGGAAGGTTCCCCTGCTTAAACCAGCACATGTCAAGGCCCGTCTTAAGTTTGCCAATGACCATTTGGATGATCCAGAGGAGTCCTGGGAGAAAGTCATGTGGTCAGATGAGACCAAAATAGAACTTTTTGGTCATAATCCCACTAACCGTGTTTGGAGGAAGAAGAATGATGAGTACCATCCCAAGAACACCATCCCTACTGTGAAGCATGGGGGTGGTAGCATCATGCTTTGTGGGTGTTTTTCTGCACATGGGACAGGGCGACTGCACTGTATTAAGGAGAGGATGACCGGGGCCATGTATTGCGAGATTTTGGGGAACAACCTCCTTCCCTCAGTTAGAGCATTGAAGATGGGTCGAGGCTGGGTCTTCCAACATGACAATGACCCGAAGCACACAGCCAGGATAACCAAGGAGTGGCTCTGTAAGAAGCATATCAAGGTTCTGGCGTGGCCTAGCCAGTCTCCAGACCTAAACCCAATAGAGAATCTTTGGAGGGAGCTCAAACTCCGTGTTTCTCAGCGACAGCCCAGAAACCTGACTGATCTAGAGAAGATCTGTGTGGAGGAGTGGGCCAAAATCCCTCCTGCAGTGTGTGCAAACCTGGTGAAAAACTACAGGAAACGTTTGACCTCTGTAATTGCAAACAAAGGCTACTGTATCAAATATTAACATTGATTTTCTCAGGTGTTCAAATACTTATTTGCAGCTGTATCATACAAATAAATAGTTAAAAAATCATACATTGTGATTTCTGGATTTTTTTTTTTAGATTATGTCTCTCACAGTGGACATGCACCTACGATGACAATTTCAGACCCCTCCATGATTTCGAAGTGGGAGAACTTGCAAAATAGCAGGGTGTTCAAATACTTATTTTCCTCACTGTATATATGAAAACTGTATTTTGTGTTTACTCCGGTTGCCTTTGTTGTATCTCGTTTAAAGATCTAGAACCATTTAGAATGGAAAAACCCACACAAATAAATCAAGAAGAGAGCAAATAATTTTTCACAGCACTGTATACATTTAATATATTGCAAGTGATGCAATCACTTTAGGTAAGAAACAGATCAATATTTAAATAATTATTTTTACTATAAATCTCCTCTTTCACTTTCAGAATGTAAAAGTTAAAGGAGATTTTTTTTAGTCGAAATTAGTTTTCGTACCCACACCTATTTTATCACTTCTGCAGATATGTATTTAACCACTGGAGTCGTGTGGATTACTTTTATGCTTCCTTTATGTGATTTTTGGAGCTTGAAAGATCTAGTCACTATTCACTTGCATTGTATGGACCTACAGAGTTGAAATGCTCTTCTTAAAATCTTTATTTGTGTTCAGCAGAAGAAAGAAAATCATATACATCTGGGATAGAATGAGGATAAGTAAATGATGAGAACATTTTCATTTTTGGATAATTATCCCTACCCCTAAATTTAGGTTTAGCTAGAAAGACTCACAAACAAGACCAAGAAGGTTTAAGTAAGTTGGGTTATTTTCAAGAGGAAGCTTCATTTTCAACATGGAAGAGTTTGAGACCAGTTTCAATTCCTACCCAGGTCTCTTTGCGTGCCTCTGTGTTCTCCACAAATATAGTGTGAGTAGAGGAGAGGTACAATGTTCCCACCGTAGACTTCCTGGGGGTCAGGCGATCAATCATACGCACATTTTCCACCTGGAGGAACAAGACACATGATACAATTAGATAATTTATCTATGCTACCAAGTAGTGCCTTGTGATGTACATTTTATGTAGTCAATTGAATAGGAATATCAAAAGGATAACTAACGAAATAGAGGTCATATTAGAAGTGTTTCTCATTGTTTTGACTGAACATCAAAAGCACATTTTAAAATATCCTTTACATTATGATGAAATTAGGGCTTCGTGCATGCCCAGATCACCTACCAACATACCTGCCCAAAGATGCATAAACTTGACCACAATAAAATCGTGAAACATGATACTGACACTGTATACATTTAAATAATAACTATTAAAATCTGCTGACTCTCATGTTGCATTAGCTGTGTTGAGGGAGGCTAAACATAATTCAGATCTTATTACAAGGCTTTGGGTGAATGAAGATGGGGGGCTGTTATTGTGGCCTATCATGATGAAGTAATTTAAAGATGAAAAATCATTTTGTAGACAAATATGACATTTTTATAATAAAGCATAAGGTATTCAAAGGAAATAGGTGGGAAGGATTAATGTCGTGTAGGCAGTGAGCGTTTATTAAAAATAAAGGCAAGGACATAAAAAATACAGCGCTACCTTTGGTGTTTTGACGTGCTCCATCCTAAAACCCGTCCAAATGATTAGCGGAAAATGAATCCGAACCGGCCGGGGTGTTATGTCTTTTTCCGGTCAGAAGAACAAAGCCGGACGTCGCTTGTTGGTTACAAACACATCATTTCATATTAGGATGGCCAGCAGGTATCGTGATTCTAGCCATAGTTCTTGTCTATGTGTTGAGAGCCGCTGCTTAGCCTTGTACACGGTGGTCAAAACAGACAGGACCGCACGCTACAAATCCTACTATAATAAAGGCGTGGCTCATGAATATTAATATACTAATGTGACGTTTACTCAATAGTCCGATATGATTGGTTGAAATGCAGCCATTGGTAGGTAGACTCTAGTAAAATTACGAATTAAAGAATGCAATTTAGAAGAAGGCTTTGCTCATTCATTTGAATGAGAGTACATGACTGGACTTCAGGAGGGTTACCAAGCAACGTCACAAAAGTCTTTTTAATTTTCAGGACTTAATCCTTTGCCATAGTAGGATTCGTAATTTCGCGTTATAAGAGGATTGTTTCATAATAACGCATGCGTAAATTTTGCCTCTCATCAGGCTCTCACAACCATCAGGACTTTATCCTCATTTAAATATAGAATAAAGGCCGAGCAGACAAAAAGATCCAAAATAAAATAAGACTCTTTTGCGAACTGTATTTTCGCAGATGTATTTATTAAATAAAGTATTTGGTCAATTAAATTAACATTTAAATTAACATTTTCTGTCATGGCTAAAAACAATAATCACACGATTCATAAGATCTAGATTAGTGACACAAGGGCTTCAAGAGATGACTCGCGCACTGTTTCTGTTTTTTTTCATGTGGTTTTTAATCACTCGTCATGGTATTTGTTGTGTATAAATGTAGAAATAAGTGCTGTAAATTTCACAATTTCACTTTCACAATAATTTTCATCTTACAACATGCTATTTCATAATAATTGCAGAGTGGACAAAATAAATAATGCCTTTAATTTTATTAAATATTTAAATATGAACTTTAAAAATAAATCTTCACACTCCTTTTCGTTTTGTCTGTAGATACGACTATTTTCCTGAAGGTGGCGCTAAATTCCAGGCATAAAAATACTTAGGCTGAAACTTAGGTTACACAGATGTCTAAGGCACACATGTTGTAACAAAAATATTTTTTTTCCTATTATGAATACATAAATGTATTTCAGGAGCACTTTATAATATTACATCACTAACAAACATTATGCTTATCATAACAGCCCATGTGCATTAAATCATAAATACAGTACTTCAGATATAACGATATATTCTTTTTCAGTGAACCTAAACTGATGAATTGTGATAGTATACATTATATAATAGCCTACAATTATGTTTTGTTTATACAATTAAATTAACGGTTTTTATACAGTGTTACTTAGAATTTTGTTTGACCATACAATGAAAGTGTGTTTGTAAGGGAGGTATATTCAATCCTCCCATTCACTCTGATCAGGCTGATTTTCAGAAATGCTGGATGGTTAGAATCAAAGCTGGAATGTTTTGGTTGAGCTTAAACCTTTGCTGTTGTTATTACTCTACAGTTTAGCTCCAGATGTTCATTTACTAGGGTTTAGGCAAAGTGTCTCTACTGTAGTTACTTTCGCTTCCCTTCTATTATACAAAACTGTTCTCAAAACAGCTTGTCTAAAAATTGGGATATCATTTTTTGTAAAGCAAGTAAATAAAAAAGGTTTAAGTCTTAGAGGCGTCCCTCTAATTTGCATCAGCAAAATAAATAAATTAAATTAAATTAAAACTCTTGACAGCAAAGAGGTATGTGTTATAGTCAGCATTTCTACATGTTTACAGATCTTTTCTGGGTCACTGAAGTGGCACAAGGTCCAAACAGAGCACTTGACACACTATCCGTCAGGTGCAGGGGATGTAGAGTCGAGTGCATGTATTTCCCTTATATGTGTTAGTAGTACCTGTTGTGCTAACTATTTCCCAATGCTAGGATGTTGTGGGTGGTTGCCATGGAGTTACAGCAACACTGTTCTTTTATTGTTTTTAGTGCTTTTATATATTTACTTGTTATTTTTGTGTTGTAGTCCATCAAAACCTAAACCTGAATTTTCATTTTTGGATGAACTATCTAACTTTTATAATAAATACTGAGATTTGCAAAATAACCTGAAGGATTTTTATAAAAATGCTAATTAGTTGCTGGCCTCATTTAGCAGAACAGGATAAATAAATTGGACCACTTTCTAACTGACATTTGGAGATATTTTGAGTTTTGGAAATTGACGCGTTATTTTCAGAACCATTTAATGCTGCTCTAAATTATGATAAAACGTGGCTATATTTACCTGAATTCACATATAATGTTTCCCTCTTAATGAACTGGCCTTAACAATAATTTTCTTAATGATATTATATATGATTTTCTAAATATTATTAGTAACTCTATATCCACTGAAGTCTGTGGTTCATCTTAACAGAATACCCACTTCCATGGGCCCCTGAGAGCTCTGGATGTTTTTATATGTTCTTAGTCTAATACAGGAAGCCTGGGAAACAAATGACTTGCAGGCTACTAGCATGCGCATGGGTGGTCAGGATTATATCTGAGATTCCTTTTTATGTTTTAGTGAAGATGGATGCTGCCATTTCTTTAATGGCTCTCAATGAATGCAGCAACCGAATACCACTGAAGGAAGAATGTTTGAGATTGGACCTTAAGGAGTTTTGTCCATGTATGGGCCTTCAGAAGCTATCAGGTTATTTACGTATACCTCTCTATCTAGCTATGAAAAACTAGCTATGGTCTGTGTGTGTGATGGCTGAGGGTGTTAAAAAGACTCTGGACAGATAAAGAGTGAAAATAAAGCCCTGTTATCTTGAGGGCTGGCTCCATGTACCACACACACACACACACACACACACACACACAAACACACACACCAGTCACAAGTGTGTACAGGCTTGAAGTGAAGTGCTGCCCGAAAACAGATTCTCAAACATATTCATTATGCTTCAATGCATAAAACCGTAAATGTCATTTCCCATCTAGGCCTAGTTTGAACTCTTTTGACCTACACCTACAAAGTAAATGGGGCCAGTCCATAAACATTATCATAACAAACATTTCACCAAACACTCTTACATATTAGGGTCTTTAACGTCACGTGTACCTATTACAAATGGATCTACAAAATGCCCAGATAGTGTCAAAATTTCAAAAATGTTTTCAAGACAATTAAAAATATATATATATATATATATATATATATATATATATATATATATATATATATATATATATATATATATATATATATATTGTCACAGTGTGCTTCTGTGTGTTTTCAAGGACTCTTATTTTGAAGTGGTTTTTGTCCACTGTCTTCTGTTTCCCCCTGACTACATTTCCCATAATGCACTGCCCTCATCACTGCCATCTGTTCCCTATTGTTCTCATCTGTTCTCCATTCCCTCATTAGCCCTTGTGTGTAAAAATACCCTCTAGTTTTGTTCCCTCTTTGTCAGTTCTTGTTTGTTGCTGTATGAGTTCACGTTTGTTTGTTTGTTTGTTTGTTTGTTTGTTTGTTTGTTTGTTTGACTGACTGTCATCATCTTCATTAAAAGCCTGCAATTAGATCCAGCATCTCCCGTCTCAGCAACTACTTGTTACAAATGTACTGATCAACATGGATCTAGCGGCTGTCAGAATTCTTCTGCTCAAGCAAGGGGACTGTCCAGTTGAGGATCACATCTGTGAGTTTTTAGAACTAGCGAATTTAGTGCACTTTCTTGACCGCTCTCTGGTGATTTTCTTCCGGACAAGTCTGAATAGTGCACTAAAGGAACTGATGCCTGATCCTCATTGGACACTTTCAGTATGTGGAGAAGGCTCTGGAACTTTGCGGTTCCCCCGGGCCAAAGCCTGCATCCACGGCTCCTTGCTCCAAGCCTCCTGTGGCCAACGAGCCAGTGCCTGCGCCTGCCACGTCAATCCCAGAGCCAGTGTTCACACCTGTTTCCACCCTAGTGGAATTTTCAGGGGGGCTACCATGGCTTTGCCCTTCGAGCCTCCCACAGCTGTGCTCATGGTTGTCCTTAAGTGGAGGAGAAGGGCTCCTGCTCCCTTGGCACTGTCCATGCTCACGGCCACAGAGGTCATTCCCTGGTCGCTGCCAGTGCTCATGGCCGCGGAGGTCGTTCCCCAGGCGCTGCCAGTGCTCGCGACCATGGAGGTTACCACCTGGATCCACCTATGGCTCCGTCCCCTAAGTTTCCACCTCCTGCAGCCAGATCACCGAACCCCTTTCCCCTCCCAAACCACCGGTCCCCGCTCTGTGGGCGCCTCCCGGGCCTCCTGACCATGTTCCCACTCTGTGTCTGCCTACCAGACATCCTGATCCGGTCCCTGCCCCGTAGCCGCCACCCAGGCCTCCTGACCTGGTCCCCGCTCTGTGGCCGCCTCACAGGCCTCCTGTCCCAGCCCTGTGGCCACCCCCCAGGTCTCTGGATCCTGTCATTGCCCTGTGATCACCCCCAGGCCTCCAGATCCTGTCACTGGCTTGCAGACTCCTCACGACTATATCCCTGCCATGAGGTCGCCCCCCAGACCTTTGGACCCAGTCCCTGCCCTGGGGTCTCCTCCCTGGCCACCTGAGCTTCATCCTACCCCCCTCATCTGCCTTTTGGGGTGCCAGGAGTCGCCCCTTAAAGGGGGGGTTATGTCACAGTGTGTTTCTGTCATGTTTCCAAGGACTCTTATTTTGAAGTGTTTTTTGTCTTCTGTTTCCCCCGGACTACATTTCCCATAATTCACTGCCCTCATCACTGCTATCTGTTCCCCATTTTTCTCACCTGTTCTCCATTCCCTCATTAGCCCTTGTGTGTGTATAAATACCCTCTAGTTTTGTTCACTCTTTGTCAGTTCTTGTTTGTTGCTGTATGAGTTCACATTTGTTTGTTTCACTATCATCTTAATTAAAAGCCTGCAATTAGATCCAGCGTCTCATCTAAGCAACTACTTATATATATATATGTATATCAAAGAGAAAATGCAATAAATCAGGACAAATCTAGAATAAGATTATTACTTTCATGCCAGAATTGAGATGCAACTGGCTGTCAAAAACATATTGAGCTATACAAACACACACATGACATACATATAATCTACACTTAAGTATTTACTCAGGTACTTGTTGATTCTAAATAGATACACAACTTACTTAATTTCAGAAGTACACCCAAATGACAATAGTCATCATACATTTCAAGTTTTATACTTGGTATAGTTTACTTCCATGTTGCTTCATCAAATAGCAATGCCAAATGTAATGTAAGTCAATTTTGAGTAACAAATAACATGTATAAAATGTATATGTACGTACTTATGGTATGATAATTGTTGTACAGAAATTCAACGTGAGTACTTATTTGTGTGAATATAGTACTCATTTATCTTGTAATAAACAAAAAAGATATCCTGTGAAAGTAAACTTATATAGATATGAAATAATCATACAAATATAATTTATGCGAGTACTGAAAAACAAATGACACTCTTACATACATAGGGGTTAAACTATAAGAGATATATTGAGGAATACTAAAGATGTGTGGCCACAACTCCAAAAAATGCATGAGGTACAGGAAGTAGAATGAGGTCTGGGGCCTAGGTATGCATTTACCTAGAAGAATGCTGAATCATTGCTGTGAGTGTGAACATGTCTGACCACTGGAATGCCACAAACTTATCTTTAACCTGATAACATGACCAAATCATGCATTGTCTTGCGTAACAGGGAGTCCCATGTTTAAGCTTATATTAAAGTGTGTATTTTGTGGTGGTGTTAGTGTATATTATTAATTTATTTTGTGATAGGAAAGACTTGAAATGTTTTCTTAAGCCTGATCTCAGAGCTTAAAAAATTGTTGGAGGTACAGACTGTTAACCTAAACAGAATTCTTTTAAACAATATTATGTAAGCTAGTCTTCAGCCACCACATGTGGCTTGTTTGTCATCTCTCAAGAGACTGCTGGAAAAATCACTGAGGGCAAACACACAGATGGACCTTGTACTATCTATTTAAGAACAGTTAAACACACAGTTACATAGTGCTTGATAACATACTGAATGTACTCAGTGCCTTAATGTTAGGGATTACATCTGTGTTACTGTCTGGGGCTTTTGCATCTGTCTTTGTAGTTATATGTTGTACATTTTTATATTTTTTGCTGAACAACGATAAGTTAATTCTAATGAGCAATATTGGATGTGTACGTTGAATAAGAACTAGTTTACAAATTACAGAATATGTAACAAATTGTACAGTAATAAGTTAAATAAGTTATAATATAATACATAATAAGTAATAAATCATAAAGCATGCAGAGCAATTTCTTTACCACTTCTTTCTTTACTGCTGCTCTAAAACCTTTTTAGTGGTTTTGTGCATGTGTTTTGTCTCAAAGCATGTCAGCGCTGTTTCATTGGTGTATAATGTGATAAGCTATATATGCATTTATGGAGTTTATCAGGGAAACAGCTGTGAGACTGATGATATTGTGGTCTATAGACCACCTGACCACAGTTCAGTGATAACTCTGAAACTGGCTGTCACACTATATTTGGTGGTTCTAGCTAAGGAAAGCAGCACTACTGCGACTTGATGAGACGACTATTGCATGGGCAAGCATCATTCAAAGTTTTTTCACATTAGGCCACATCCTTTAAATTTGACATGTTTTCAGTTTCCTAATGTTACATTTTTCAAAAGTATGCAGTTATGGAGAGCTTTTAAAAAGTCTCCATTTTCAGTGGAGGAAAATTATGTTTCAGTGTCAATGAAAGGTGCAAACATTGCAAATTCAATGCGTGGATGTGGTCTTAGACTGTCCTCTTTGTTTACACATTCATTGATCACTTTTTATGTATTTATTGTCTTCACAAATACCGGTAACACTTTACAATATGGTTCCATTTGTTTTTATTAGTTAACAAAATTTTTCTTTTTTTTTTAAATGTTAATTTCAGCATAGTACACTGGTGGCCAAAAGTTTGGAATAATGTACAGATTTTGCTGTTTTGGAAGGAAATTGGTACTTTAGTTCACCAATGTGGCATTCAGCTGACCACAAAGTATAGTCAGGTCATTACTGATGTAAAAAAAACAGCACCATCACTATTTGAAAAAAGTCATTTTTGATCAAATCTAGACAGGCCCCATTTCCAGCAGCCATCACTCCAACACCTTATCCTAGAAAATCACTTGCCATTATATCAAACACAGCTGAAATCTATTTGGTTCTTTAAATGAAGATTAACATTGTCTTTGTGTTTGTTTTTAAGTTGCCACAGTATGCAACAGACTGGCATGTCTTAAGGTCAATATTAGTTAAAAAATGGCAAAACAAGAAACAGCTTTCTCTAGAAACTTGTCAGAAAATCATTGTTTTGAGGAATGAAGGCTATATAATGCTTTAAATTGACAAAAAACTGAAGATTTCATACAAAGTGTACACAACAGTCTTCAAAGACAAAGGACAACAGGCTCTAACAAGGACAGAAAGAGATGTGGAAGTACATCAGAGTCTCTAGTTTGAGAAATAGATTCTTCACATGTCTTCAGCTGACAGCTTCATTGAATTCTACCTGCTCAACACTAGTACAACATTAAAGAGAAGACTTATGGGTGCAGGCCTTATGAAGAATTGCAAAGAAAAAGCCACTTTTGAAACAGAAAAACAAAAAGAAAAGGTTAGAGTGGGCAAAGAAACACAGACATTGGACAACAGATAATTAGAAAACAGCGTTATGGATCTTAACCCCATTGAGCTTTTGTGGGATTAGCTAGACTGTAAGGTGTTTGAGAAGTGCCCAACAAGACAGCCACATCTATGGCAGATGTACAGGAAGAGTGGAGTGAAATGTCACCTGAGCATCTGGACAACTGACAGCTAGAATGGACGGATATGCAAAGCTGTTGCTGCACGTGGAGGATTTTTTTGATGAGAACTCTTTAAAGTAGTTTTTTTTTTTTTTTTTCAAATTGTAATAATATTTTTTTTAATGTTATTAATGTCCTGACAATATATTGTGATCAGTTGAATACCACTTTGGTGAATAAAAGTGCCAATTTCTTTCCATAAGAGCAAAATATGTAAATTGTTCCAAACTTTTGCCCACCAGTGTAATAAGTTTTTTTAAATCAAAGATTGTAAAGGTTAAAATTAGTTAATGCATTATGAACTAACAAAGAACAATTGCATTTTCATTAAGGTGTATGGTTCACCCAAAAATGAAAATTATTTCATTATTTACTTACTCTCATGCTTTCCCAGATGTGTATGGCTTACTGTCTTCTGTAGAACACAAACAAAGGTTTTTAGTAGAATATTTAAGCTATGTAGGTTTATACAATGCAAATTGTGAATGGTGCATTCAAAGACAGCATAAAAGTAATCCTTACAACTCCTGTGGTTATATCTATGTCTTTAAAAATTATATGATAGGTGTGGGTGAGAAACATTCGGAAAGTGAAAGTGGAGATTCATGGTAAAACAGGATTTAAACATATTTTAAACCACTGGTTTCATATGTATTACTTTTATGATGCCTTTATGTGATTTTTGGAGTTTGAAATGTGTGGTCACCATTCACTTGCATTGTATGGACCTACATGTTCTGAAATATTATTCTAAAACCTTTGCTTATGTTCAGCAGAAGAAATAAAGTCATACACAACTGGGATGGCATAATGGGAGTGTTGGGTAAATTACTTAAAATTAGTAATCCACTACAAATTATAATTATTGCTCTAAAATTGTAATCAGAATACTTTGATAATTATATAATTGAAAGATTACTGACAATATTAAAACAGCTTTCCACTCAACAATTACAAAATAGTGTCTATATTTCTTACTTGTACATTGTTACACATAAGTCATATACGCAGCACCTCACATTTCTCCTTCACAATAACTCGTTAAGGGGCCATAATTAATTAATTCTACATAAATAATATATTAGAAATAAGCATAATCCTATAATGTACTTAAAAGTAATTAAATGAATTGAAAGTCAGTAACTGTAATCTGATTAAATGAATTTCAAATGCAATGAATTACACTTGTTTTGACTAAAAAGTAATTAAATTAGTGTAACTAATTACTTTGTAATTGGACTACACTCAACACTGCACAAGGGTGAGGAAATGATGAGAGAATTTTCATTTTTGGATGAACAATCCCTTTAACTAACATTAACAAAGATTAATAAAAGCCGTGAAAATACAGTATAGTTAATTGTTAGTTCATAACATGCATTAACTAATATTACGCAATGGAACCTTATTGTATAGTGTTACCCAGTTTTTTTAAGTTTTTTTTTTAACTGCCATCCATAGAGATGTCCTAAATGGTTACACACAATTAGATTTGTCCATGTTCATTATAAAATTGTATCATAAAAGATCACAGTGCTCATAATGAGTATCACACACACTCTCTATGGGAGAGCAAACTCAAAGAACATGCATTTAGCTGGATTAACACTGTTATCTGAGCAGATCTGTGTTTTTAACCCCCTAAGAAAATTTGCCTTTGAAATTAAGATCAACTGTAGTGAAAGTGTTTTTTTATTTTTTATTTTTTTGCATTGTCTTTTTTATCCCATATTCCATCATCACCATATTTCTCATATTCTCTCTCTCTCTCTTTCAGGTCTAAATCTGTGCAGACAGACTCTTCCATTTTTTTAAACCAGAGACTTTTGGCTGCTTAGCAACCATGCATTCTGATACACACAGGAGGGCCCCCTATTTCTACAGAAACTGCAGTCTGGAGAGAAGGTAATTTGCCCACCCAAATACACACTAATACACACATACTTAGTCAGCCGTGAACTTAACTCTGTAACTTATTATTGGCAGATAGAGCTCCAGCAGCCTTAGACCTCAAATTGTGCCTTGAACAGTCAGTGGTTTGGTTTACGTGTATGTTACAAAGCAGGAGCGATCGATCGCCGCTACTGCTGTGTCTACTGGCACAGAGAACTCAGGGTGAGGGAGAAAATACATTCCAGGGCTACCTCTGAAAGTCACTGGCTCACTTAAGCACACACAGAGGCAAGTCTGGTTGGTTACTGCGGCACGGTTTGGCTGCAGCCTAAACCAGAGGGGAGGGGTCTGTCTCTTTCATACACTCTCTCTGCTCGGACTGGAACCGCTCTCTTGCAGTTCTTTTGCTGTGCAGGATTGCATGAAACAGGACCTTTTTTTTCAGGACTGGCTTAACTGCGTGAGTTTAATGTGGAAGACGTGTGTTTTGATCAAATGAAATACCCTTTTGGTACTGCGGTTTGATGGAAAACACTTGAAAACCAGGTAAGTTACCTGTGTCGTATTTTAATTATGAATTGCATAGTTGCATGAAAGAGCCTCTAACTTTCTCTCTTTTGTTTGTGTGGAAGGTTGTTATCATGATGTACATAAGCTAATATACAAAATACATAACCTATTTGATTAAAAAGTCAGCTGGGGCTTTTTTAACAACAATCACAATCCAATAAATGATATTAGGGTAAGGACCATTTCGTTTTTTCAGATTGCGTCATTTGTTTCACCTCACATGCGCCAAACTACTGAAATGGTGAAAGACTAATTAGAGTTGTAGTTATGTAATGTCATTTTGATTTGTTTTTAGTTGCATGTGATCCTGGTATTGAATTGTCTCTTCTTGGAATGCAAATCAGTATAGTATTAACTGCATTGAACGTAAATTGTGTAATACTTAATGATGTATTCATTAGAGCATATCCTCTTTTTGGATACTCTCCAGGGTTTTTTGATATAACCAGGATGATCTATTGAGTTTATGCATGCTATCTTGGCACCACTACCTACGATCACAATGCACCATACACCATTGCTGCTTTAGAGGAATGTGACACTTTGTATGTTTATGTGTGTGTTTATTAATATTAATTATCAAGACAATGATTATTTGCTCTGTGAGTGTATATAATAGTCCTGTACCTTCCTGTATCTGCACCATAAATGACATTCATAAGCACAAAACACATTTTAGCACTTTAGTGTCCATTAATGATTGTGGTGCTTACACTAGATCGCTTTAAAATAATGTCAGGAGTGAGCTGTAGAGACTTGGTAGGTATTCTGGTAACTGAGGAAATGCTTTGAAATGACAAAGCCATCTATGGCAACTGTTTAGACAGAACTGTTTGGGAACTGAGAAAAACCAAGAGAACATTTGTCAGAAGATTTAGATCAAACTTAGTCAGCCTAGATCTAAAATGCCCCATTGGCTGCGCAAATATTTTAGCCTATTTTCAAGATGTATCCATTTCAATTGCATAACTAATTTCCATCTAATTGAATTGCCTAATCTTTAACAAAATAAAATGAACAAATCTTACAAAATGCAAGTTTTATTAATTACATTTTCTTCAAGACTATTCAATTAAATAAGATGGAAATGTGTTATACAATTGAAATGGATACATCTTAAAAATAGGCAAAAATATTTTTTTGAGTGTGTGTTATTGCATCAATGTGGTAATACAGATTGTAGTGTTGTAAATTATTCCAGGATAATTAAAGGGTTCACATTACATACATATTGACATTTGTTTTACTAATGTCCATTCTCTCTTCAACCATTAGAAGTAACACTTCTGGTGTTTTCTCTCCCATCGTCAAGTTTCTGAGCACCGAATAGGCATTATTTATTGATTTTAATTTTTTCCTCCCCAATTTGGCATGCCCTATTCCGAATGCGCTCTAAGTCCTCGTGGTAGCGTAGTGGCTCGCCTCAATCTAGGTGGCGGAGGATGAATCCCAATTACCCCCGCGTCTGAGACAGTCAATCCGTGCATCTTATCATGTGGCTTGTTTAGTGCGTTCATGCGGAGACCTAGCGCGTGTGGAGACTCATGCTATTCTCTGTGGCATCCATGCACAACTCACCATGCGCCCCACTGAGAGTGAGAACCACATTATAGCAACCATGAGGAGGTTAACCCAATGTGACTCTACCCATCCTAGCAACCGGGTGAATTGTTTGCTTAGGAGACGTGGCTGGAGTTACAGAATAGGCATTATTGGCGTGTAAAGCCCAAAGTTTACTTTGGTCAGACGTGAACGCTTGGTCTTTTTACAGGACGCGTGATGCAAATTTCGTCATCAGCAGAGTGCTTGAGCACAGAACGCGTGTGTATTCTGAATGCACTGTATGCACATGTGCCTGGAATTATTTGCAATTTGTGGGTCAACAAGGTGGCAACACTCACAGTTGAGCCATTGCTGTCACGAAGAAGCTCTAGTAGAAGATGTAATTGCCGCTAAACAACAGTAGACAACAACAACATTGGAAACAACAACAGTGGATGTGTTGGAAAACACAAGAGTGTTAGGAGATCATGAGATACCTGCATTTGCATAACTTGAGTCTGAAGGAATATAAAGACATACAGGTGAAACTCGAAAAATTAGAATATCGTGCAAAAGTTCATTAATTTCAGTAATTCAACTTAAAGGTGAAACTAATATATTATATAGACTCATTACAAGCAAAGTAAGATATTTCAAGCCTTTATTTGATATAATTTTGATGATTATGGCTTACAGCTTATGAAAACCCCAAATTCAGAATCTCAGAAAATTAGAATATTGTGAAAAGGTTCAGTATTGTAGGCTCAAAGTGTCACACTCTAATCAGCTAAACACCTGCAAAGGGTTCCTGAGCCTTTAAATGGTCTCTCAGTCTGGTTCAGTTGAATTCACAATCATGGGGAAGACTGCTGACCTGATAGTTGTGCAGAAAACCATCATTGACACCCTCCACAAGGAGGGAAAGCCTCAAAAGGTAATTGCAAAAGAAGTTGGATGTTCTCAAAGTGCTGTATCAAAGCACATTAATAGAAAGTTAAGTGGAAGGGAAAAGTGTGGAAGAAAAAGGTGCACAAGCAGCAGGGATGACCGTAGCCTGGAGAGGATTGTCAGGAAAAGGCCATTCAAATGTGTGGGGAGCTTCACAAGGAGTGGACTGAGGCTGGAGTTACTGCATCAAGAGCCACCACACACAGACGGGTCCTGGACATGGGCTTCAAATGTCAAACGTCTTACCTGGGCTAAAGAAAAAAAGAACTGGTCTGTTGCTCAGTGGTCCAAAGTCCTCTTTTCTGATGAGAGCAAATTTTGCATCTCATTTGGAAACCAAGGTCCCAGAGTCTGGAGGAAGAATGGAGAGACACACAATCCAAGATGCTTGAAGTCCAGTGTGAAGTTTCCACAGTCTGTGTTGGTTTGGGGAGCCATGTCATCGGCTGGTGTTGGTCCACTGTGCTTTATTAAGTCCAGATTCAACACAGCCATCTACCGGGACATTTTAGAGCACTTCATGCTTCCTTCAGCAGACAAGCTTTATGGAGATGCTGACTTCATTTTCCAGCAGGACTTGGCACCTGCCCACACTGCCAAAAGTACCAAAACCTGGTTCAATGACCATGGTATTACTGTGCTTGATTGGCCAGCAAACTCGCCTGACCTGAACCCCATAGAGAATCTATGGGGTATTGCCAAGTGAAAGATGAGAGACATGAGACCAAACAATGCAGAAGAGCTGAAGGCCGCTATTGAAGCATCTTGATCTTCCATAACACCTCAGCAGTGCCACAGGCTGATAGCATCCATGCCACGCCGCATTGAGGCAGTAATTAATGCAAAGGGGCCCAAACCAAGTACTGAGTACATATGCATGATTATACTTTTCAGAGGGCCGACATTTCTGTATTTAAAATCCTTTTTTTTTATTGATTTCATGTAATATTCAAATTTTCTGAGATTCTGAATTTGGGGTTTTCATAAGCTGTAAGCCATAATCATCAAAATTATATCAAATAAAGGCTTGAAACATCTTACTTTGCTTGTAATGAGTCTATATAATATATTAGTTTCACCTTTTAAGTTGAATTACTGAAATTAATGAACTTTTGCACGATATTCTAATTTTTCGAGTTTCACCTGTATTTATGGGCCTAAACTCTTGAATATATATATAGTCCAGTATATGATAGCAGTCGTAGTGGGTATGTGCCAACTGCCTGTTTATGTGCGCGCAGTCAAATGAAGTATACTTTGAAAGGCTAGTGTTCGACTATATATAATTCGTTCAAAACCGAATTATACTTGGGTTTAAGGGAATATACCGGGTTCAATACAAGTTAAGCTCAATCGACAGCATTTGTGGCAAAATATTGATTACTACAAACATTTATTTGGAATTGTTTCTCCTTTTCTTTAAAAAAAATCGAGGTTACTGTGAGGTACAGTGGAAGTGAATGTGGGCACTTTTTTGAGGATTTAAAGTCAGAAATGTGAAGCTTATAATTTTATAAAAGCATTTACATTAATTCTTCTGTTAAAACGAATGTATTATTTGAGCTGTAAAGTTTTACAGTCATTTTAGAGTTTGTGGACATTACATCGTCATGGTGACAAAGTTGTAAAATTGTCTACAACTTTATTCAGAAAAGGTTTATAAGAGATTTTATCACACTAAAATCATGTTAACAGGCGTATTGTTTATGTCTTGTGGCTATACATTTGAAACAGAGTATTTTATCTTAAATTACACTATTGTGCTAAACAGAATATATCAATATCAACAGAACCAGGGATCTTTTGTGCATAGTTAATTAATGATTAACAATACTTAGAACCCTCGACTTTCTTAATGTGTTAAACATTTATTAGAGTCTGTTCAGGACCTAGATGTAGTGCAAATCTGGACTTGAAGCTTTGAATGAACCTGTGAGATCATTGTTGGCGCCAGCAGTTAAAAATTAAAAATAATTTCAACCGAGAAATAGAGATAGAAAGAAACAGAGAGGACAATGGTCATCCAGTTTGTTTGCTTATTTACTTTTACATTTGTTGTATTGTTGTGCTTGTGCAATGCAACCAGACTGTTATCAGAAGTAATTTTCAAGTTATCACAGATGCCATGTTCAAAGTCCTTGTGTCTCTGAGTTTGTGCTGTTTGTACAAATGGAACGGCTTTAGTCCTCAGGCTATGTCTCTTTACTTGACCTATCAGAGGACAGAGCCAGGTGTCACTATGTTAGAGAGAGAGAGAGAGAGAGAGAGAGATACATCACTTTGGTCCTTTAAGCACAGTATAAGATGTGGATACTAATTGAAGGAGTAAATTATTATGTTGTCTACATTCACAAATCAGGCCTTCTCATTTGTAAATTTCTGAGTGGAATCTTCCTATAACATTTTATTAGGGATGTGTTATGCAAGAGTTATTGTCCATAGGAAACTAGAGGAGAGTGCCATTAGAACAAGACATAAAGAGAGACCGGCAGGAAAACTGAGACAGTGTTGCATAATCTGACAGCATCTCGGAAAGAATGACATTTATATGGAGGTGTTACTCCCCACCTGAGTAATTTATGATGGTATTAATTATACAAGTCATCACCTATAAAAGGTGTGGATTGTCTGCACATGTAATAAAAAATACAATTGTATCAGGGGTGAGACAGATGAAATCTGTCTAATGAAATGCATATGGTCATACTTTAGAAATGAATAGGGCAATTGAACCGAAAGTGACAAAAATGCCTTAGATATTTAAAGTAGTGAATTCCATTTTATTTATTTATTTTTTATAAAAGTTGATACATTTTAACATGGCATACAATGTTAACATTAGATTTGATACATTTTAGCTTACATTTTGATTCATTTAATATAATACTCAACACAAAAAAAAAAAAAAGGATTTTTGCCGATTGTTCAAAATTAATAACTTTGAACGATAATCAACCAATCATGTTGATGCAGGCCAGGGGTGTATGCAGAAAGCTGTTTTGAAAACATTGTTTATTGATGCAATTCCTTGCGATGAAGTGTCGTAGAAATTAAATACTTCAGCTTTAAGTGTATTTTATGTTTTTTTTTTGCAAGATGAATATGAAGGGGATACTTGTTAGTGTTTAAAGTTTTGTTATGTTGAGATTTAGAAGGGTTATGTTAGAGTTTTTGGGTTACCATTATGGTGAAGAGTAGAGCTTGAGCTAATGATAGAGGACAGGTACTGGTTGTTTTCTGTAGTTTTTGTTTAGATAAATTTAGATTGAAAATAAAATGTATTAATTGATTTTAATGAAGTATATGATGAAAATTGGAGGCACACTTTATTTTAAAGTAGTCAGTAATATATAAATTTGTATAGTTAGAAAGTAGAAAACATGTTCAATGGGGAAAACTCTGGTCATAGTAATATTTGGCAATGCTAAGAGCTTGTCAAATTATGTGTGTGATGCATGTAGGTGAATTCAGAAAGCAAAGCAGCATTTTACCTTCATGCTGAAATATTTTCATTCTAGGTCATCAGTGTAATTCCTTGTTAATGGGAATACTCATCTAATTACTAAAACTGTGTTACAGAATGACTGCAGTTCCTAAATTATGAATATTAACCTGGGGAATTATGCAGGTACTAATTATAAAATGATGCTTAACATGCTGTGTGGAAATTTGATTTAAATGATATTCTGGGGAGGTAATTTGTTATTTTACTTCTGGGAAAAAAACAAAGTTTTGATCACATTGACAAAGATATACAGTGACTCTTTGCAAGGTCACGATGAAACTTTAATCTTTGGCTTTCTTATACATGCCAGTATTGATTATATAAGTTCATTTTCCAGTGAAACCTCATATCTTCTCGGCTGAGACATTTGGGCTTCAGGCACTGAGGAGTGTTCTAGAAATTCACTCAGTCCAGTTCTAGAACACGACATTCATTCTCTGTCTCATTCTGTCAGGGTAGGACGCATTAGGAAGGAAGGCCCCCCTCCCTTTCACTGTTCTTTTCACCCAAAGGGCCAGAGGGCAGACTTGTAAAAAAAATATATATATTATTGTATCACAGTTATAATACTGTTATAAAAATTGTCATGAAATTGCTATTTCTACTATTCTGAATTTGAGTTTTTTTTTTTCAAATTAGAGCTAATTAAAAAGTAATTTATGTTTAATTTCTGCAGCACCAAACGAAATTGCAAAAATACTTACTGTTTTCAAACAAGTTTAAACACTCTCATGTCTACCTTTGCTCAAAACTAAACAGTATTACTACTCCAAACTCTGCTAATTAAGTGTGATCGGAATTATCCTACTTCCCACATCTGAAGTGGTAATTACGAGTGCACCGCCTTCAAGTGCTTTGTTGTCGAAAAAAGAGGAAATATAAACGACGGCAGGCTCAGTCATACATATTGTTTAGTAAACTTTTTTTATGAAGCTAATCATCAATTAGCCTACTGATGATAATGGAATTTTAGTCAAATAAAAGCTATTTTCACGGTGTGAAAATTGTACAACATGCAGCAAATGGTTGATGATATACATAAATTAATTTGTCCGAAATGGCAAGCTAATAATTAGCTGCATTTAGAAAAATGAATAAAACCTCCTTCACTACAGAAACCGTGCTGTCCTACGCAATGTTGAAGGATATTATTATTATTACTGAAGACTATTCCCATCTTGAAAACTTGTGTAACAAAATTATCGATGCCTTCATGTGCTATCGGGATTATCATACTTCTCACTTCTAAAGTCATAATTATGAGTATGTGCATTCAAGTGCATTGTTGTCAGAAAAAACAGGAAACGAGGACAACATCAGGTTCATTCATACATATTTCTTGAGGAACTTTTATTTTGACCACATAACACATATTTCTCTTATTGCTGATTATACAGCCTGATCTCACAGTGAAATCGGAAACAGTAAGTCGAATTTTCTTTAGCTAAAATCGGTTTATGCTTACCGAAATTTAAAACACTGCCCCCAGTGTCCAAAACAGTAAGTATTGTAAGGCGTATAGGGACATTTGAGTTCTTTTTATGCCCAGGAGTGGTCACCAAAAGCTAGTAGTCTTTTCAGCTGAACAGGATGTAACACAGTCAAGAGGAATGCATATTTTAGTGACTTTAACCCACAACCCAACCATAACATAATCATTAGTGAAGTAAAAATGAAATGTTAGGGAGAATAATGCAACCTCCGAGTCATGCTTGTCATTGATTAAGCAAATGCAATTACTTCCTTGTTTCAACGTGGATACAAACCTGGGTCTTTCACGCTGCTGATGCAATGCGCTGCCAGTCGAGCCACATGGGAAGGTAAACACACTGAAACCGATGCAAAAATGTCTGGTTGGAAATGTTGCATGTCACATGTCACTGAGTCTGCATACTGTCACCGATCTTATGGTACCGAAACGTTCGGAAACAGCATTTCTGTGTTATCATGTTAGACGATAATAGAATTTTGGTCAAATAAAAGCTATTGTCATGGTGTAAAAATGTACAACATGCATCAAATGGTTGCTGATATAGATAAATATATTTTATCGAAATGGCAAGTGTTAACAATTAGCTGTATTTAGAAAAATGAATAAAACCTGTCATTCACTACAGAAACCTCTGCCATGTTGAAAGTTTACAACTCTTCCTATCTTGAAAATTCAGGTATCAAAATTATCTCAGAGTTTCCCAGCCATAATAATGACTTGAGGGGTCGTTCATGTGCAACTTCCGAGTGGAAAACTCGTATTTACGATAATTCCGATAGAACAGGAAGGCAGCAGTAGATTGCAATTTGGTGCCGTTGGTATAGAATTTACCTTTAACTACTTAAAAAATGGAAGTAGGAAACCTGTTAGTATTGAATAAATTGTCTTTTTGTTGAACATAATCAGTTCTTTACTAAGAATTGTAGCTGTCTTGAAGTTTGATTTGTGATTTTTCTTTCCCTGTATGATGTCTGCTAAGAGTATATTTCAGCTGACAGGCATGCAGTAGAGCATAGCAGTCTTGGCTCACTCCTCTCATGAACAAATGTGTTGCATGTGTGTATATATATGTGTGCACGTCTATGTCAGAGAGTGTAGAGAAATGTGACGTGTCTTCTAACCTCATTTTTGTGAACCCAATCCAATCGATGTCTCTATAATTCTCATTCCACCCCAGGGATAAATTGGACTGACCCTAAAAGATAGAATCATTGCTTTCTCTCTCTCTCTCTCTCTCTCTCTCTCTCTCTCTCTCTCTCTCTCTCTCTCTCTCTCTCTCTATCTATCTCTCTCTCATTCTCTTTCTCTGTAAGGCTATAGTCTCATGTTTCTGATAATCTGTGCTGGTAGAGATGTTAGAGCAAGTGTAATTATCAATCCCATAAGATTATAGTGGCCTCAGAAAACGTCACGCAGGCCAGGAAGATCATGTACCCACTGGCTCAGTAGGAAGCAAGCCGGAATTGTTACATAATACATCAATTACTGAACTTACTGTGATTTACACTACCAGCCATTTGAGTGTACTTTTATAAAAAGACTTGACTTATTGTTTTTAAATTTTTCATCAGCTGCTATTTTATGTTTTCTCTAGGTGCTAGAATAGTTTTAAAGGTGATCAGCTTTTGTCTCTTTTCTGCATTTTTAATTACACCCATCTTGTGCTCCTGAGTGATATATGAGCTTGTGCTGTCTCAACAACAGTAGCCGTATCTGTAACACAAACAGATCTCTGGTCTAATGGCACCAGGAATGGATTGTTCAGGATTGCTTATCTTGCCTACAAACTTGAAGTAAATAATTGGCACCTCATTGAAACAGTGGTTATTCTTTCAAATTTCCAACACTGTGAAAAACTATTTCCTAATCTATCTAGCTTGTCGCGGTTGATACCCATAATTCCAATATACCTCACTCAATACCTGGAAAATAGCTCTCTGAAAATGTTGAGAGTTTTGAAAAGTTGGTGTTTTTTGCAGTGTCAGTAAAAATGGCACAGGAACATTTTGCCACCCACTCGTCCTCCCCACCCGGGTAGTTATCAGCCTGTTCTTTGTATTAAAAGATGACTTATACATTTTGATGGGTAAAGGGTTTCTGTGAGTAGAACAATCAGACTCTTGGTCAGGACCATTTGACATTTGGCTGGAAACTCAAGGGCACTATTGTGGCTGTAACTATCACAATTGCCTTTTGTGAGAGAAAGAATGTCCTGAATATCCAAATAAAGCTTTTCGTCTTATTAGCATCTGACCCACATTATCCACATCTGATTGAGTGTGACTCTGACCTAATGCAGACTTCATTGTGCAGGTGTACTCTAATATGTATGCCTAAACCATGCAATTTACATGGAATTTCAATGCAGTCAGCTTTAAACAAGATTTTCCAGTCTACAAGCTGAAAGTTTTACAAACTGCAATATGCAAAATAATGGAATACTTCAGAGAAAAAGAATGTCTTAAACTAGAGAGATAACAAGAGACAGCGGCTTAATAGTGAGTTTAATAATTATGCTTATAATTAAATAATTAAGCTCATTGTTCATCTTTTATTAGATGTCTTAAAAATGGTCTTAAAGGTTAGTTCACCCAAAAATGAAAATTCTGTAATAATCATACTCACACAAGAAAGAAAGTCAAATAGTTTTGGAACAACACGAGTATGAGTAAATGATAATTTCATTTTCATTTTTGTAAACTATCCCTTTAAGAAAAACAAAAACACACTAACTCAAACTCAAGATTGTAATGCATGAACTGAGTCTCAACCATACATACATACACAAGCTAAGTGTGTCAAAGAAAATATGTAGGTTTTTGGTTGAACATTACAGAAGCAATATAAAAGAATGCTCTTCTCACCTCTGACTCTCCCTATGAAGAGTAATATTCAGTATGGGAACAAGAGGAGTTGCCAGTAGGGAGCAGTAGTGCACTGTGTTACACCCCTTGTTTAGCAATCCAACATAACATATTTTTAAAAGCAGCATATTTCTTCCCATTTACATTTGATTACTTTTAAGTTGAGTCAAAATATAATTGTGTTTGTTTCTTCATGTCTGAACTCATGGGTACATGTGTTTTTTATTAGATGTATAATCAATAAATATTTAACACATCAGGACTATATAAAATTAAACTAACATGCTCTTGTCTTCTTTTTTTCCATAGAATCATCAAAGAAGGGCCAGCCAAGTCATGGACACCATCCTCTGAATGAACAAAGGGATGGTAAACACCTTCCCTAATATCTTTCTCTACATATTGGGCTGTACATCAGTGCTGAATTGGGTCTAGCTATGGGAGGTTTGGATGTGTGATTGAGTCTCAATCTCTTCTATTGCACTTCTACGTGCCTCATGGAGCCGCCAGTAGACAAGTCTGAGCTTCCGAACCCTACACTTCCCAAGATAACCTCTCAAGGATCTCAGCATGGGATGTGTCTCCCATTACACAGTGGTGTTCAGAGTAACAGTGCTTTCACCTCTGAGTCCTCATTGTCTTCATCGTCAGCTATGCCCCCATATGATAGAGGTGAAGCATCACCAGACTCCATGTGTAGCTTGAGTAGTCTGAGCAGTGCCAGAACATACAGCCCTTTGGATGTGGACATGCCAGAGGTAGAGATGGGTAAAACCATAATCAACAGTGATGATTCAGTCATGCAGAGCCCAAACTGCAGACCGGACTACAGTGAGTCCATTGACAATGACAATTCTGTATCTGTCTATCTGGACGCCAATGAAGACTGCTGGAGTGACAATGATAATCATGATGGTACTTTGATGGTAACACAGAAGGTTGGACTAAATGACAACAGTGATGAAGCCTCCTTGTGCTCTTCAGAACATGGTGATTATAATGACCTTAAAAAAGAGGAGAAAGAAGACTCTTTTCTCTCTTTAGTCTCGGTAGATTTGGTGTTGAAGAGCCAGATTGGTGTTTCTGCGCTGGAAGTCTCCACCAGCTCAGAGGTGGACCTGCTAAAGAACACTTTACCAGACCTTTCTCAAGACCAACCAGCGGAAGGCAAGTCGCAGAGCTCCAACAGAGTGACTGATCTGGCTACAGTCAATGCCCCCCAGAGGGAAGTGGTCCAAGAGAAAGGGGAACTCTCTGTTGAGTTGTGTCCAGACACTCAAGCTAATGAGATAATCCTGAATGAAATGGTGGTGCATCTTGAAGATTCAGTGGGTAATAGAATATGCACCAGAAACATAAAGGTCTTGTCTGTTTCTAAAGAGGATAACCAGCCAAAGTCCACAGTGAAAAAGACCAATGCTCTGGGAGGTCATGGTCTCACCAAGCCTCCTAAAAGGGCTGCTCTGACCAAAGCCACAAAACCTGAGGTGAAAAGATTCCCCAGACCAGACTTGAAGAACGTGAAGGCCAAGATAATTTCCAGAGCTGCCTCTGCACCAAGATCTGCCAGTCCCGCCAAAACAATCTCTAATCTTGGCCAGTCAGCTTCAGCCAATGTGAAAATGCTTCCTCTTACGGCAAACCGTGAAACCAGTAGGAGAGTGGAAGATAAAGCTGTTGGGAAAAGAAGCAGATCCTCATCGAGCCATGCAAGGGAACCAAAGAGATCTGACTGTCGAGAGTCAGACCCTAAACTCCAAACAACGTGTCTGCCACCGGATAGGAAAAAGGCACTTATCATTGAATCATCTGTGAATCATACAGAAGTTGCAGAGGTTGACACCAATGGCAATCAGGAGAAGGTTGTGATCACTTTATCTTTACAAACACGAGGAGAAGTATTTTCTCCCTCAACCGATCTCATAGATGAAGAAAAGGTTCAACTTATGAAAGAAACAGAGGAAGAACCCTCTAAAGGCACCAGCAAGGTTAGTCATTCAATTCCAAAATTTCAATATCATTATATTTTTGCTGTAGTTCTTGGCTAAACAAGTGAACACAACTAAACCACACTGGCATACAATTAGTCAAGGATGAACTACTGTATTTAACCATGGCAGATTTTAACCAAAAGTTTAAACTGTTTACAGGACAAGGGTGTAGTTCATTAATGTCAGTTTTGTGGCAAGTTGTCCTATTTGTATAGGGGCGGGCTGTAACTTATGTTTTAGATGTTCTACATTTATATAACTGATCAATTACAATATTTGTTGGCCAAAAAAAATTTGTGATGTATGTTACGTTTCCAATTTGTTGTTTAATTAATTGTTATGTGCATCATAATTGTTTCGATTTAGCTGAAAAGCCCAAAATGTTCACATGAAACCTACGCCACTGATTTAAAAATGCACACACTCATTTTTCCACATTAAAAAAGTTTAACTTCTAAAGACTTGAATTGTAATTTTGCAATATATGTAGGAAATCATGACTACTCACATTAAAATGAAGACTCCAGTCAAATCAGTAACCTTATAAAAGCTGTTTATGTTCTAGATGGAGAGGGGCCACACATGGGGGTCCATGTTAGAATCACATGACTAGCCAAATACTACTTGCTTAATCTCAGTAACCATCCTGTTATTTAGCACTTTCACTTGTTGTTTAAAGTAATCATGGCTGACTGTGAATACTACATGTCTACAATGATATCTGAAACAGAAACTATTTATTTTAAATTATGCTGCATCCAAAGACGCTAGGTGTCAGTGTAAGTCCAAGATGACACAAAGACAAAAGTTACTTAGTGCACCTTAAATGACAGGTTCCATTATGACAGCCTACCCCATATGGTGTGAAAACATTTTCCACTATTGGGGAATATTGTCACAAATTGTTCAATTAACTGAATTGTTTTTTACTGTGCAATAATGATAGAAATGTTCAATTGCTTTTTCTAGCCAAGAATTAAAGGTTTTTGGCTATACAAAAATGTACTTTTATGAATAAAAGACTAAAAAGTATGACAACTAGCCCTTTTGTCTTCCCTATACATCGATGAGCCAAAACATTGTCTCAAAGCATAATATGCTGTTTGTCCTCCATGTGCCGCCAAAACAGCACCAACCTGCCAAGGCATGGACTCTACAAGACTTATGAAGGTGTCTATGTGGTATCTGATACCTAGATATAAGTAGCAGATTCTTCAAGTCTGATAAGTTGCAAGGTGGAGTCGCCGTGGATTGGACTTGTTGGTCCAGCACATCCCACAGATGCTTAATCGGGTTGAGATCTGGGGAATTTGGAGGCCAGGGCAACACCTTGAACTCTTCATTATGTTCCTCAAACCATTCCCGAACAGTGTGTGCAGTGTGGCAGGGTGCATTTCCTGTTGAAAAAGACCACTGTCATCAGGGATTACCATTACTGTGAAGGGGTTTACCTGGTCTGCAAAGATGTTTAGGAAAGTAGCAATTGTCAAATTGATGCCCACATGAATGACCGGACCCAGGGTTTCCCAGCAGTATGTTGTCCAGAGCATCACACTCCCTCTATCAGCTTGTCGTGTTCCCACAGTGCATCCTGGTGCCATCACTTCCCATGTAAAAGGTGCACATGTACATGGCCGTCCATGTGATGTAAAAGAAACAGGACTTATCAGACCAGGCAACCTTCTTCCACTGCTCCAAGGTCCAATCCCGATGCTCGCACACCCATTATAGATGCCTTCGAAGGTGGACAGGGGTCATCAGGGGAACTCTGACCGGTCTGCAGCTAGGCAATCCCATATGCAGCAGGGTGCAATGCACTGTGTTTTGACACATTCCTCCTGTAACCCTCATTAACATTTTCAGTGACTTGTACCACAGTAGACCATCTGTCGGCTCGGACTAGTCAGGATAGCATTCCTGCCCTCGCGCTTTGATGAGCCTTGGGCACCCAACACTCTGGTTTGTGGTTTGTCCCTCCTTGGACCACTGTTGTTTAGGTACTCACCAGTGCTAACCGGGAGCACCCCACAAGCCTTGCCATTTCACCCAGTCATCTAGCCATAACAATTTGGCCCTTGTCAAAGTCGCTCAGGTCTTTACTCCTGCCCATTTCTTCTGCCTTCAACATGTTGACCATGAGAACTGATTATTTGCTTACCATCTAATCTACCCAGACCTTGACATGTGGCCTTGTTAGGAGATTATCAACATTATTTGTTTCACCTGTTAAGTGGTCATAATGTTTTTGCTCATCTATGTAGGCCATAATCTAAGCATTTGCTGTATTAGGAAACTTTATTACTGGAAACTTTACTAAACTTTACTTAAAGACTTAAGACATTCTAATGACCCATCTCTTGCTTTATCTAAGGCATTTAGCAATATATATATAGCAATATATATAGATGCACAAAAAAGGTTGATTGAGACGTCAGCCAATGGAAACTTTTTGACTCACCAGTGTTTATTGATGTGTGAGGTGTTTGATGTCAGTAGAATAGTGTGATCCATGTGGGATTATATAACTTGACTTGATTTGCATTTTGCACTTTCTAGTAAATTCTCTCTAGTTTTTTCCTCATCTTTTTATATATAATGTTTTTAAACACTTTAAGCACTCACACAGTACCTTTCATGTCCTCATATCATACTTATAATAGTTGGAAATTTGATCTAGGCCCAGTTTTGATTTAATGTGATCAGGCAGCTTGTTCAAGACGTTTGTGTTGTTTATGTACATGCATTAGCTATGGCAACAGAAAAAATCTAAATCTAGAATACTTCAACTGTTTACATTAAATTTAAACTAACATATTTTTAACAGCTGTGCGATTCCATGTCAATTGTCTCTTTCTAAATGAGGAGAAATGCTTCAACAGGTCTAGCTCTATACGTGTCATCACATGACTGTGCTATGTTGTTATTCAGGCTTAAATACGTTATTATGTTGGGTCCAACCAAATGTCAAGAGGAAATGCAGATCTCCAAAATGTTTGTAGAATATAAAGACTGTGATTAGGGAAGGACACACATGCTTATTTGCTCATTAACACTTTGTTTTCTGTTCACCATCCAGAGTCTCATATATTTATATTTATGCCCCCCCCCCCACCAACGTCATGAATCCATGGATCATGAATCCTGCCTTGTGTTAAAAGTCCAGGCTGGTGGTGGTGGTGTTATGATGTGGGAAATTGAGTATTTTTGCTGACCATGTGCATCCCTTCATTGCCACAATTTACCCATCTTCTAATGGATACTCCCTGCATGATAATGCACCATGTCACAAAGCAATTGTTATCTCAAACTGTTTTCATGAACATGACAATGAGTTCACTGTTCGTCAGTGGCCTTCCAGCCAGCTGGACTGGCCCCAATAACTTAATTTGTAAGTGCCTTACTGTAACCGCAATTTTTGCCTTATTCTTTTTTTCTTCCTTTTTTTTAATTTGAACTTAAATGAGTTTAACTTAAAATTAAGTGTTGAACTTTTTAAATAGAACATAAGTGGAATGTTAGGGAAGAAAGAAGGAAGAGAAGAACATTTCTTAGAGGAGTCTGACTCACGAACATTGATTTAGATAACAGTCTTTTCACAAACTCACTCCATGTGTGTGAAGGGTGTTTAAAAACAAGGGAGAAAAAAAAAAGAGTATAAAAGGAAAAGATATGGGCTGGCCCTGGCATCAGAGGACCTGAGGGAATATAACACAATAGCAACGTTTTCCCCTTTACTTTTTTATTTTTTCCTTTTGGTTTTACCGAGTTGGCAAGACTTATTTCCCCTCCCTTCTTTCCGCTCCTCCTCCTCCCTCTCTCTCCTTCTCTCTTGCTTCTCTCTCTCTCTCTCTCTCTCTCACTCTCTGCCTCTGCACATTTTCTGTCTGTTTTGTGGAATGGCTAACACTATGATTACCCTACGCCGTCCAGAGTTGGGCTCTCTCGCATGGGATGCTGTCAGTAACCAAAGGCTCTTTTTGCAGACTGTGTCTTCCAAGCTGGGACCTTCATTAGGGACTACAGCTAGCAGTACATCCACATCTGGACCCCCAGAACCCAGACTGAAGCCCCCAAGTCGAGAAGCCCGACCCACTGGTAGTCTGGGTCCATCGGGAGGCCGAGCAGTTCAGCCGTCGGGTAAGTTTCACTTGTTAAACACACTAGACTGAACAAATTCTTAAGGGCATTGCATTAGGATGAAGTGCCTCTAGATTGTTTTGTTGAGCCTGTGTACTGTTTCCTGCAAACTTACACTGATTATTATGTCAACTGATTTTACTTGCATCAATCTCACAGTTTAGGTTATTTACAGTATCCACAGAGGAAAAACAGATTTAATTTACACTTGTGTGTTATGACTTGTGCGTGCATTGTGTCGGGGGTCTCTCTCTGTAAATGTGAGGTATGCTTGATCTGTAAGTTACAGTGTCTTTCTGACGCACCTTTAACGTACAAGCTGACACAGCAGAGTTGATATTTAAATGTCTTTCACATTCCTCTACCACACAAAAGTAGCCGCACACACACTCAGGGAGTTCACAGGAACATGCAGGAAAACGTCTTTATACTATTGTACAGGAGTATGTGTACAAAATGTCCCCTCCCTTTCGGGACATTCGGAGACATCCTTAAAGGTAAAACCAATTTGTTTATAAAGTCAATATTTTAATGGTAAGTTTATGAAAAAAAGAAAGTTTTCTAAAAAAAAAATACAAAACAGCACCAACCCGCATCTCAGAATAGCATTCTGAGATGCTATTCTTCTCACCACAATTGTAGAAAGTGGTTATCTGAGTTACCTTAGACTTTATCAGCTGGAACTAAACTGGCAATTCTCTGTTGAGCTGCTGCTCACTGGATGATTTTGGCACCATTCAGAGTAAATTCTAGAGACTGTTGTGCATGAATATCTGGCATGATTGTTGGTGTCAGATGGACTGGTTTGAGCATTTCTGTTACTGCTGATCTTCTGGGATTTTCACACACAGCAGTCTAGAATTTACTTCAATTGGTGCCAAAAACAAAAAACATCCAGTAAGCAGCAGTCCTGTGGACAGAAATGCCTTACTGATGAGAGAGGCCAACAGAGACTGACCAGAAAGGTTTGATTTGACTAAGTCTATGGTAACTCAGAGAACTGCTCTTTACAATTGTGGTGAGAAAAATATTATCTCAGAATGCTATATTGAGATTCGTGTATACTCGTGTATACCTCATGTATACTCTAAAAAAGTGGTAACCTGCAATTGTTACTTTAAGGAGCTATTCTATCTAATCTAACCCTTAACATTTGTTTAGTTTGTGTAACCTAATGTATTTAGGTTGATTCAGTAATGTCTAATAATATTTTTTACTTGAATAAAAACAGTTAATTTGGATAGTTCACCCAAAAATGAAAAATATCTCATTATTTACTCGCCCACATGCCATCCCAAATGTGTATGACTTTCTTTCTTTTGAGAACACAAACTAAGTTTTTTAGAAGAATATTTCAGTTCTGTAGGTCCATACAATGCAAGTGAATGGTGGGCAGAACATTGAAGCACCAAAAAAACAAAAAGACAGCAAGTAATCTATATGACTCAGTTGGTTAAATACATTTAAATACTAAAACAGATACATTTTTGAAGGGATAATTCACACAAAATGTTTACATTGTTACATTGTTACCCTCCTGCTATCCCAGATGTGTATGACTTTCTTTCTTTCTGCTGAACACAATCAAAGATTTTTAGAAGAATATTTCAGCTCCATACTTCCTCACAATGAAAGTTAATGGGTACCAAAATATTTAAGCTCCAAAAGGAAATAAAGGCAGCATAGAAGTAACCCACGTGACTCCAGTGGTTAAATCTGTATCTTCAGAAGTGATATGATAAGTGTGGGTGAGAAAAAAGTCCTTTATTACTATCAATATCCACTTTTTTTTTTTTTTTTTTTGGCAATTCTCATTCCACTGGAGAATTTTATGCTTCCTTAATGTGCATTTTGGAGCTTCAAAATGTTTGCATCCATTCATTGTGAGAACCTACAGAGCTGAAATGTTCATTTTTATTCAGCAGAATAAATAAAGTCATACATCTGGGATGGCATGAGCTGTGATTTAATGATGAGATAATTTTCATTTTTGGTTGAACTATCTTTAAGTAGTAACCTTTAAGACATGAAGTACAATTCGGTTTAAGCTTATTAGGGATTTCAGGTTTATTATTTAGGTAATTGTTTTCTTAGTGAAGATAGCTGCTGTAGGTAAACAAGAGTGTGTATGTGTTGGTCAAGTTTTATCTACATTTTGGGTAATGTTCCTAAAAGAATTGTAAAAATGAGGTTTAGGGGTAAGGGATAGAAATTGTTTATTTTTAAGTATTAAAACAAAAGGAGTCAATGGAATGTCCCCACCATAATAAAATTACGTGTGTGTTTGTAATAGAGAGAGAGAGGTTGGGCTGCAGCTGGTGTTAATAAGCTTGCAGAATGCAATACTTCACTGTCCAACCTCTGCGTAGTGTTGCATAACTAACCCTCTTTTTCTACGGCCACATGTTCATCATTTTAAAGCCATAACAGACACTTCAATTTAACATTTAACACTTTACTTCAATTTCCTATCTCATATTGTCTCATTTTTTCTTTTTTCCTCGGTCTATCTTTCCCTCCTCCCTCCACGTCCTGTGCGTATTTGTGTACTCTAAGGATTTTTACCTTGATATTTATCCAGGTCCTGTTTAGATCAGAAAACCCCACATATTTTTTCAGGAAGTGGTTATTTAATTGTGCTCAAGATGTGTATGTGTGTACATGTCCTCACTTTTGGCTGCCCGTGACCTAACCCTCCTCTTTCACATATCTCTTTCTCTAATGCGTGTTTCCATTTTATTCCATTTTTGTCCGCACGTGGTTTCAGGGCCTTATTCTAGATGTTGGTGTGTGTAGTATTTCAGAGTCAATGAAAAGTAGAATCGAATCAAACAGAAAAGGTCACATTTCTCCCAGACAATTGCTGTTTTGTTTCTTCTTCCCAGAGACCACAGGCCAACATTGTGACTTTTGTACTAAGATCTAATAGCTGCAAATCAGGGGAAAGTTTTGTTTCAAAGAATATCTGTTCTGGGATTAACCTCCTAATGTTTTAACCGCTTAGCCACACTAATTTAGTACCACTTGTAAAAGCCCTCTTTTTATATGTTTGATAGCTTTCATAATTCAGTTTTGAAGTGTGGACGGCCAAGTGTGACACGTGAGATAAAAATAAAAGATTGATACTCAAATTAACTCGCTCTTGGATTTAAAAAGTCCAAAGTCAGAATTGCCTGAGGGTTAAAGGAATGCTCCGGGTTAACTACAAGTTAAGCTGTATGGACAGCATCTGTGGCATGCTGTCGATTACCACAGAAAATAATTTTGAATCATCCCTAAATTTGTGCTAACAAACAAAAAATGGATTTAGAGTAATGCACTTAGAGTTGAAGTCTATAGGCTAGGCATTGCATTGGAATAAGTGTTAAAGTACATGTTGAGACTAGTGTGATTGAACTACATGACCATGTAAATCTGGTAACTTTTAATACTTGCAAGATTACCAGAAAGGGACCGTGTAACAGTATAAGGAGGGCAAGGAGGAGGAGGGAACCGGTTTCCACAGTCCACATGAGTCAGAGTTTTATTTAATAAAATAATATTAATCGCTTTTCAGCTTCACACTCAAAAACCAATAATCTGCTTTGCAGCATAAAAGGGAAGTCAAGTCAATTTTTCAGCATGACACTCTATAATACGGAAAATATAATCACTGGTGTGCAGCTATCTCTCTCCTTTCTCTGTGGACTGAGTCATTTTTTATCTCCCCTATCTCTCACTGCAAAAACAGAAACGGTAATTTGTAGCATTTCGTCTCAGGTGGAACTCCTAAGCGCTTTCTCTCTCTCCAGAAGGGCGCTCAACCACGACCTCACCTCCACAGACCGTTTACAGTACATCGACAAAAATGCACCAACAAAGGCATTACCGAGAACATAGTTCCACAGCTGAAAGAATGATTCAGAGAGCTTTACAACTCAAATAACACATATTTTGTACAAAATAAATAATATAAAATTTGTAACAAATAAGACCTTCATATTCCTGCTTTTAAAACCTCCAGAATGCCTTGCTTCATAGACATCCACTGTAAGAACATTACTGTAAACACAATATGTGTTTATATTTTCTTATCATGTGTCATATGTTGTTGAAAAGCTCTGAATGTGTAGAATTCAACAAGCTTAATTGTTATACCTTACAGACAGAAATGTAGTGAGTAATAGCTATGTATATGTCTTATACATTTTACATGTAAACAGGTGTTGCTTATACAGGTATGCCGCATTTTTGCTTATAATTTCACAAAAAAAAAAAAAAACCTGAACATCAAATATCACATAACATTACTTTGAGGTGGCGATAATCTTCAAAATGAGCCCACACACAACATAATCAAATGCATAAATCATTATATAATCCACACGAAGCACAATGTGCACACAGCTCATAATGTGCTATCTGGCTAAAAACACGTTAGCTTTCCTGGATCAGCTGACTTTATCGGAAATGATGTAGTACGCTGTCTAAGCGACATGGAATGCTAAACCAATTGTTTTAGGATACAGATCTCTGCAAACAGAGGTGGAAGTGATCCAAATATGGGCAGAGAGGATCATTCACTCTAATTAGGTATGGTCACCAGGAGATGGAACAAAGTACATGACAGAGTCTCAGTGATGGCTCAAATGCCACAGAATGGAACTGAATGAAATCTAGTTACTTCATGCCTGTTTTGGACAGAGAGCATAACTTTAGTCATTGTTGTATTTGCATGTGTAATTACTTCTTATGTACAATTCTTTTGTTTTATTTGTTCGGAGAGGCTTTTGGACAAATTAAATTTGTAATGCTATAAATTTTTATTGTTTTGTTGTATTTTCTACTCAGTTACAAATTACATGAATGGGAACAAAACAAAAGTAGTTTTTTGGAACTACCTTATGTGAACCCTGAAATATATATTGTCAAATCAGTAAAAAAAGAAACATTTTTGGTTCAAGTTTTTTTGTGTGATTTCGTTAACTGGTTTTATTCAAGTCAAAATTGTTATTAGGCCGAGAGTCTCAGAATATATCATAATCTATAAAAAATTAAATAAAAAATATTTTATGTTTTATTTAAAATTATGCCAAGCACTTGACCCTCCTTGTATTTATTTATAAATTTATAATTTTTTTTGCAGAGTTAAGCCTTTAATTTTGGGTGTGGCATTAAAACAGGAACTCTAACAGCCTTAGAGCTTAAAGGATTTACAGATCAAATGCAGTGCCTTGCTTTCTCCAGTAGGTGGCATTTAACTTCCTCACTGTTTCATGACTCTTGCGTTTTACTGCTGTTTAATTAAATGCTGTTTAAACACAGAGCAAGGTTCCAAAATGCGGTTGCTGGATCAGACTCTGGAGGAAGTGAGAAATAGCGTCTCATATTTTCCAAGTGCACTCAGTGTGCCAGACCTTCAAACCTGCATGTTCATTAACCAGCTGACATAATGTGTACTTGTGTTGGTTGGTCTCAATAGCAATGACCCCAGAAGACCTTGCTTTGTAGGATGTGTTTGTGAGAGGTGTTCCCTCCTCTCTCTCTCATTTGAGTCAAATAAGTGTTATTCTGCCTCATAGGAAATAATCTGTAGTATAGATCAGGATAGGCCTACAGGAAGCACACAGAGACTTCCCAGTACTCAAATGCACATTTCACCAGTGTTGGGTGTAATCCAATAGCCAAATAATTAGTTACTTTAATTTAATGACTTTTTAGCCAAAATTAGTGTAATGAATTACATTTTAAATTCAGTTTAGATTACAGTTACTTACATTCAATTAATTTAATTAAGTACATTATAGGGTTATGCTTATTTCTAATATAATATTATTATAGAATAATATATTATTCTAATATATATTTATATAGCATACATTACCTGCGATGGACTGGCGACCTGTCCAGGGTGTCCCCCGCCTTTCGCCCAATGTTAGCTGGGATAGGCTCCAGCCCCCCGCGACCCTGTACACAGGATAAGCGTTTGACGATGGATGGATAGCATACATTAATTATGTCCCTGTAACGAGTTAATGTGAAGGAGACATGTGAGGTGATGAGTGTATGACTTGTGTGTAACAATTTTTATTTTATTAAGTAATTAGGGCTCATTTGCAACCTATAGAGAGCAAAGGAGAGCAGTACAGGAAAAATTGCTGATGGACACCAGAGTCAGTCAGTGTCTTACTTTCAGTTTGTGCACGAAAAGTGCATATCCCAAAGGTATATTGTACATCCCATATTTTCTGATTGAATATCCCATAAGTCAGTCCAATTACTGTGTGGAACTATACTGATTTATACCACACACTAGTTTTGTCTTTCGATCAGTGAAGCATGAAGATGTTCTTCTAGGTATATGTTCAAGATCAGCATAGCTGAATTCCTGAATGTATATCCTATATACAACTATCTATGGTCTATGTTAAATAATTTAACACAATGTGAGTGCAACTGTGTGAATGGAACTGCTATGTAGTCATATCTATGGCTGATTTTGCAATATCACATATCATTTTGATATCAATTATGATGATGATGATGACAACGACAATGTCTTTTGTTCTTTGCATTCAGGTATTCTAAGGATGCGCACCACAGACAAGTTGACAGGGCCTTACACCCCCACCACATTCTCCAGCTCTCCTGGTAAGGGTGCTCAGAGAGCTCCCTCCTCAAAACTGCCTGTGAAAGGCCTTCCCACAAGCCCCAGCTCTTCATCACTGGGAAGTACAATCAGTGAAAGCAACGGTATTGCAGTCAACAAAGGTGTGTACATGTGTGTGTGAGAGAGAGAGCGTGTGTGTGCCTTATAAGTTGCCTCAAATCTTCATCCTAGTTACCCAGTGCATGAAATTCATGAAAACCTCTCAAAATGAAAACAAACCTGCTTACCTCTTATATGGACATCTCATTTCCAATTCTCAGTTACAATTTTTCAACTGAGCTGTAAAGGCCATTTGACCACACAAATATTTCCCTACATTAGGGTGTAGTTATGGCATCAAACTGCAGGGACACTTACATGGCTGATTAAAGGATACATTTGTAGAACCATGTTATAGTGGATATCAAAATACCATGATATTGTCATCTAATACTATCATTGTACCATGGTACCACCATAGTCATTTTTGTTAGGGTTTCTCTTTTTCTTCATTACCTCTCTCTCTGTGCCTAAACTATATTTTTTCAGTTCAGACTGCCCCAATTCCTTTCTTCAGGTCAAAGGTTACATCTGCTCAGAGTTTAGCAGTGACTTAGAAACAATCATAGACAACTTCTGCCATTCCAAAACTGTGAATTGTGTATATTACAAACAACATCCTCTGCATAACATCCTCTCAGAATGATGATTTGTTAACTCCCAAGCTCACACTATGAATTCTCACAATATTAAATTCAAGAATAATCAAGATCTCTCTACTGATGCAAGATGTCATTGTTTCTTGGAGCAGTAAGTAATGTATCTGAATGTGTTTGCAGTGATACTGTAGGTGAATTCACACCTAAATTGCCCATTAATAATAACACAAAAGCCTTTAATTTGAATGATGAATTCATTCGGAAGAACTGATAAAGCAATCATGCATTGCTGTGATTATGTGTTCTCTGTGCTGTAATCAAACCCTAATGGTGTGCCTGGTGTAGCTATGATTTCTAATTGATTATTTTACAAATTGCAATTATATTATCATATTGAATAATTTATCTAAGAGTTTGTGTTTCTGAAGGACATAGTTGTTTGTTTTAGTTCCTTCATGGGTGCCATGTTTTTGCATGTACTGTACACACACTCAGTGCGTTTGTAATGAGACATTCTCTGGTTCAGTCTAGAAACTAGCTAATCTGTTCCCCATATTTTAATATGTTGATAGTATATAATTCTAACTAAAATAGGCATAGGTTGTCCTACACTGCAAAAAAAGTTAAAATGTGTAAACATTCTTATAAATGATAAATTCACCCGATAAGCAACACAATATTAGACTTGAAAGATTGAAAATGCATTTATATTCAAGAGAAATTCTCTGAAAACAAGCCTTAATATATTCACTTTGTGTTACTTGTCATGTAAATGTATCTTGTTTTATATTTGGATATTTGAATGGAAAACAAGTAAAAACTCTCTAAACATCCTTAAAATAGAGATTTTTACCTCAGAAGCAAAATTACATAGATATTAATATTTATTTTCAGAGAATGTACCAATGTTCTATTGGCAGAGTTTTTTTCACCTATTTTAAACCTCAACAACTTAAAGGGACAGTTCACCTAAAAATATAAATTCTCTCATCATTTACTCACTTTATTGGCATTCCAGATTTTCGTTCCTCTGCTATACAGAAATGAAGATTTTTAGAAGAACTTTTCAGCTCTGTTGGTCCTAACAAATCAAGTTAATGGTGACCAGACCTTTCAAGCTCTAAAAATCACATAAACGCATCATTAAAGAAATCCATATGACTCCAGTTTTTTAATATATAAGAAGCAATGCAATCACTTTGGTTAAGAAACAGGTCAATATTTCAATCCTTTTTTACTATAAATCTCCCCTTTCACTTTTAGAATGTGAAAGTGAAAGTGGAGATTCATAGTAAAAGACGACTTAAATATTGATCTGTTTCTCACCCACACTTGTCAGATCGCTTCTGAAGTCATGAATTAAAACACTGGTTTCATATGGATTAATTTTATGCTGCCTTTATGTGCTTTTTGGAGCAATCAAAAGTCTGGTCACCATTCACTTGTATTGTATTGTGTATGAAGTTGAGTAAATGATAGAAGTTTCATTTTTGGGTGAACTCTCCCTTTAAGGTGAAAATTAGAAATCCATGGAAATATGGAATTATTGAACAAGAAAAAATACACTTGTATTCTGCCACTAAGTCTTAATATTGTATGGAAATGTATTATCAGGTTATTGTATCCTCTTTTAATGATGTTTAGATATTTTTAGTGCAAAACAAAACAAAAATAAATGTTTGCCAGTGTATACTATCTTATAATTCTGATGGTTTCTCCATGATCAGTTCCTGCTGAATTGAAGAATGAGGAGAAGCCTATCAAACAATCCCCCTCATCCCACATGCAAGGAAAGTCTCCAGTCAGCAAACCTGTATCAGGACACCGCAGCAGAGCAAGCTCTATACCATCCAAACCAGTGGCAGGTGAGAGAAACACACTTACACAATACAGTTTAGTATTGGCTAATCTCAGTAATTCTCTTTAACGTTTTATGTATTTTAGACATTTATCAGTTTGCATTCATCTGTTTCTCATCATGTATTATTTACACATCAAACAGCCTAAAAGGGAAACTGTATTTACTGTCGTCAGATCCTCTATAATCATTAATCAGTGGGAAAGCTGATAATCTTAGCCAATGACCCTGTAATTAGCACTCTTTTTATGTGCCATTCTATTTAAAAAACTAGATATGATTAGAACCATAAATTCTTTTTAATAGTTTTTTAAAACTATTTTAATAGACTAAAATAGTTTTGGATTTTAAATTGTAATTAGGGTTCAATGTAATTTCACTTTTAATTGTTATAAGTTGTTAGCCGGAATTTAAGGAGTAGTAGTTCACCCTTTTCTCATAATTTACTCACACATATCATCCCAGATGTGTATCATTTTATTTCTTCTGCTGAACACGAATTAAGCCTTTTTGAATAATATCTCAGCTCTGTAGGTCCAAACAATGCAAATAAATGGTGACCAGACCTTTCAAGCTCCAAAAGTACATAAAGGCAGTAAAAAATTTATCCATATGACTGCAGTGTTTAAATCCATTTCTGCAAAAGCAATACGATCAGTGTGGGTGAGAACGAGGTCAATATTTAAGTCCTCTTTTACTATCATCTCCACATTCACATTCTGCTTCATTTGTTTTTGGTGATTAGTATTAGATTAGTATTCTACGTGTATAGCCACCTACTGGGCAGGTAGGAGAATTTATAGTAAAAAAAAAATGACTTAAATATTGATCTGTTTCTCACCCACATTATTTCCTCATTATACACAAAATCACTTCTGAAGACATGTATTTAACCACAGGAGTCATATGGTTTTCTTTTATGCTGCCGTTATGCTCTTTTTTTCAGCTTCAAAGTTTTGGTACCAATTCACTTTTATTGTATTTTTATTCAGTATTTTGTCTTGTTTTCTAGTAAAACTGTCTAAACATACTTAAAACAAGATACATTTAGCCTACCTGTGAAGCAACATTTCTTGTTTTGAGAAAGTTAATTTTTTATTGTTCCACTGGTAGACCTTTTGCATTTTCATTTATTTGTAAGTTTATTGAGAAATATGTCCTAACATAAATATAGTCTGTCTCTCACACACACACACAGAATAAAGGTTATTGTTTCAGAATTTTTTATTAAAAGATGGTTATTTGTAAAGATGGCTTTTTTGAGTGTTTGTAGTTAAGATTGATGAACCACCCTGTCTGGTTGAATGATTGCCATACTAATTATACACAAAGTATTGATGGTTGGCTGTCAATGGTTTAACAGCATTCTATCGGCCCCACCCACTGCCATTAAAACGCTAAAGCACATACAGCCTCTCTATCACACTCGCCCATGCAACATCCAATTCACTCACCGAAACCTGTCACCGTGTAGTCTGTTAACATGAAGTTTGATTTCTTCTGCACTATTTTAATAGGGCTGAAGGCCCCAACTATGACCAACCACATGTCAGCTAAGACTAACCAGAATGTTTTGCAACGCACCGGATCTGCAAGACTTATTCGCTCAGCAACAACAGGTAAGAAGAAAATGAGTTTGATGGTGTGTGTGAAATTTTGTTGCACTTCTGTATTGTCCACAGAATGTGTTGCAGTGTTTTATGTGATCTTTGTGTCTGGACAGATACTGTGATGTGTTCAGTCACCAATAGCTCTGCCATATCCAAAAACCTGCAGTCAGGGGTCAGCATTTTATTTAGCATATAGTGACTTAAACTTGCCTTTGCTGACATCAGTCAGATTTTGTAACCATTTGGTAAACATAATTTAGTTGGAGATGTAATACTGGTGATAATTATAGGTTGTTCCTTTCATTGTATGTGAAAGGTCAGGCTGTAGGCTGCTCATATAGTTGTTTAAAATAGAGTGTTAAATGTGTGTGTGTGTGTGTGTGTGCGTGTATTTATCACTTTGTGGGGACCAAATGTCCCCATAAGGATAGTAAAACCCGAAATTTTTGACCTTGTGGGGACATTTTGTCGGTCCCCATGAGGAAAACAGCTTATAAATCATACTAAATTATGTTTTTTGAAAATGTAAAAATGCAGAAAGTTTTCTGTGAGGGTTAGGTTTAGGGGTAGGGTTAGGTTTAGGGGATAGAATATAAAGTTTGTTCAGTATAAAAACCATTATGTCTATGGAAAGTCCCCATCAAACATGGAAACACTACATGTGTGTGTGTGAGCGTGTATTTATCACTTTGTGGGTACCAAATGTCCCCATAAGGATAGTAAAACCCGAAATTTTTGACCTTGTGGGGACATTTTGTCGGTCCCCATGAGGAAAACAGCTTATAAATCATACTAAATTATGTTTTTTGAAAATGTAAAAATGCAGAATGTTTTCTGTGAGGGTTAGGTTTAGGGGTAGGGTTAGGTTTAGGGGATAGAATATAAAGTTTGTTCAGTATAAAAACCATTATGTCTATGGAAAGTCCCCATAAAACATGGAAACACTACGTGTGTGTGTGTGAGCGTGTATTTATCACTTTGTGGGTACCAAATGTCCCCATAAGGATAGTAAAACCCGAAATTTTTGACCTTGTGGGGACATTTTGTCGGTCCCCATGAGGAAAACAGCTTATAAATCATACTAAATTATGTTTTTTGAAAATGTAAAAATGCAGCAAGTTTTCTGTGAGGGTTAGGTTTAGGGGTAGGGTTAGGTTTAGGGGATAGAATATAAAGTTTGTACAGTACAAAAACCATTATGTCTATGGAAAGTCCCCATAAAACATGGAAACACAACATGTGTGTGTGAGCGTGTATTTATCACTTTGTGGGGACCAAATGTCCCCATAAGGATAGTAAAACCCGAAATGTTTGACCTTGTGGGGACATTTTGTCGGTCCCCATGAGGAAAACAGCTTATAAATCATACTAAATTATGTTTTTTGAAAATGTAAAAATGCAGAAAGTTTTCTGTGAGGGTTAGGTTTAGGGGTAGGGTTAGGTTTAGGGGATAGAATATAAAGTTTGTACAGTATAAAAACCATTATGTCTATGGAAAGTCCCCATAAAACATGGAAACACAACGTGTGTGTGTGTGTGTGTGTGTGTGTGTGTGTGTGTGTGTGTGTGTGTGTGTGTGTGTGTGTGTGTGTGTGTGGTAAAATATGACTGTGGCAACATGTCTTTAAATGTGCTTAACAGGTACTGTGGTCACATCCAGCTTTTAATTAATACATAAGAATACACAAAAACTCACAGATATTTATTTCGCTTTACATAGTGTTGTAAGACACAGCCATGTGTGATCCAAATGACTGTGAAATGTTTACTGGTGGCATAATGTATATATGGTGGACAGTTTGAGACAGGGCACAGCGGACCTTTGGATGCTTCAGTAGAAACCTTTTATGCTTCAGTAGAAACCTTTGGATGCTTCAGTAGAAAACGCATTTGAATTGAGTGACTTGCTATGTTGCATTATGGAAATGAGTAGATGGTTTTGTGTCTAAACACAACAAAAACTTAGATCAATCATTGGCTATTAAAGTCCTATTATAACTGAAAATAAGTTAAGTATATACTTCTGTATCTGTGTGTGTGCATACAGTACATAACTCTCACAGAAATTTATTTATTTTATTATTTGTAAATGCCATGGAGCTGAGATTTACCCTGCACATCTCTTCGATCTCACTCTCAAGTCACATCTATATTGAGCTGTGTTTCAATGTACAGTTCTTGGTATTTCATTTTGACTTGCAAACAACTTGACTTTAACAGAATTTCCTCACAAGCACCACCTCCACCCCTTGACTGTTCCTAATTATGTTCTGGCACTGCAGCTGTTGCCCTTTAGTGATGAATAGAGAAGCACAATAGTGTTATAGCCATTCATATGCTTCTCAATACCTTGCTCCACAACTATGTCTCTCATCAATATTCCAAAGCACTTGTTTCTGTCTCGAACTATCTCTCTCATCCTCTCTCTCTCTCTCTCTCTCTCTCTCTCTCTCTCTCTCTCTCTGTATTTCTTTTTCTCCATCTGACAAAGACATCCATTCAGGAAGCCTGATGCTTGAAAGAAATGTTTGAAAAAAGGGACCAGAAATGGAGGAAATAGGGAGAGAAAGGAATTATAGAAAACGGATGATGATACTGATACACTACATAAAAACATTCTAAAAAAGTATATTTTAATATCTAAACATCCTTAAAATAGAGGTAAACTCACTTTAATTTAAATGATTTATACAATTATATAAAATGTAAAATTATATAAATATATACAAAATTTAATAAGATATATTTCTGTCAAATTTTATGTATTAAATTATAAGGATATTTTCAGAGAATGTATCTGGAATATTCTGTAGGTGTATTTTGTCTCGTGTCACTTGCAGATTTGTGTTTACTTGTTTTAAGCATAAACATAAAGTAAAAAAATCTGCCATTAATATAATGTAAGTATTTTGCCTTGTTTCAAAGTTACATACTCTTAATGGCTTGCACAGTTTTGCTCATAAGGTAACTGTATCTTGTTTTAATTTTTTTTGACATTTTACTGGAAAACAAGACAAATATACTCATTAAGAATGACTAGGTTTAGATGGAAACCAGAAAGCAGCTTATCCCATTTACATGCACTTTATAAGCAGCACACTGTTTACTCCTGTATACATGCGGCTCGGTCAGTAAGCAGCTTTCTCCACAGCGATGTAATTTCCTGTGATGGTTGTGTAAATAACAAACCTGGCATCCGAGGAACATTTTGCTATTTTATTCCCAGTTGCTTTGCTTTATTTCCAGATATTCCAGAGTTGTTACTGTGTTTGTTTCCTTAACTATCCATCGCGACATGCAGTGGAATTACACTGCAATAGTGTTGGTCTCCATCTTACTGAAAACTATGGGATTCCTCCAACGTACTAGCGCATATAAGCCAATGTGATGGATAGTCGATATTTTACATTGGGTATAAATGGGTATAGTTTATAATGCATGTGCTTTGTTGATATGTTGTTGGGCTCCATTATATGACGTTTATTATCTGGTCTTTTGCAAGCACATGCGCACTCCTCAAAAACCTGTAAGAACGCAACTCTTGCTTTTACATGGCCACATTAAGCCGCGTTCTCCGGGAGAAACCTGGGTGTGTTAAACTGCTTTCTCTTAATCCCTTAAGCAGCATAAGGAAATCAGCATTCTTGTTTACAAAACATTTCAGAACGCTGCTTTCTGCAAAAACCCTGGAATAAACTGGTTTCTTAAGTGCATAAACAAGGTCATTGAGATTATTTGCAGTGTATAAATCAAGATCAGGTCCCGATAAATAGGACTTTTGAAATAGAGTTTAAATGTCTGAATTGTGCAAAAATCCAAGTTGCATATTACAAGCTATAACCTTCAAATGCAGCATCCTCCAATATCATACCATAGCATTCCAATATGGTAGCTGAAAGAGAGACCGCCTTCTCCCCACTCTGCGCATATTTACACTCCTCCCCTCTTTCGTTGGCTCTTTCCCTCCATCCCCCCTTCTGATTGTATGAGAGTGTGTGTGCATGTGTTTCAAAGCCACAGAGAGCTTGGCTTTTGTGTGTATTGTATGTGTGTGCGTGTGCGCAACACATATAAAGGATTATCGTGTGCTCTTCTGTGTGTAAGAGAGTGAGAGAGGGGAGGAGAATATACGACACACTGGCTGCTTCAGCATCCAAGAAGATAGCGCTGAACAGAGCAGCCGTTCCCACAAGAACTACTCGCCATTTCCAATAACTTCAGCATCACCATCCAAAGCACTATAATTTTTTGAACTTATTTTTCAGTCTGTTTGGGGTTTTTTTGCATTGGAAATCCTCTTCTTATTATCCTGAAATTTTCCTCTCCACATCTGATTTGGAGTTTCTTTACAGTTAAAGAAGACATTGCAAAGTAATGTCATAGAAGAAAGACCAAGTTTTTTTTTTCTTCTTTCAGACATTTTTGTCCCTATTTATTTGCCAGTGATTTTTTACTTCTTCTTTTTTGTGGAGGACATTATTTTCCTCCGGCTGGACACTGAAAGTCATGTTATGGTCTCCAAGACTCGCTCTCTCAAACTTCCATGTGAAGCTTACAGCTAAGGGACTATTCCGAAATCTTCAACTATTGCCTGGATGCAAGAAGACCACAGTTGTCTTCCATGCAGGTTTGAGAACCTATCCTCTCCTCCCCCTCTCAATTTCTCCCTCCATCTCTCCCATCATATGCCCTTTCCCCCCTCCCATAGTTCTTCTAACACCCTTCTCTCCATAGTTACTGTTGTTCGATTCGTGCTTTGAGGAGCATGTGGCAGCCTTCACCATTGTTGCTTTTTACAGAGGATGCTTACAAAGAAGTGTGTGTGTATGTGTGTGTGAAATGTATTGAAAGGCCTTGTTGCATGATCTGTGGTGGAGTGGTGCCCGTACCAGAGGGCACCATGTGCAGTGCCAACAAATAGAAACCGCCTGCTGTATTGTTGTTTTTTGTTTTTTGTATGTGTTTATCAACACATGTAGAAACTGAAATGCACTATTCGCAAGTATTTATTAAGGGTTCACATGCATACACACATACTGTACAAGCAGAAGCAATGTAGTGATTTTCATGTTGTTGATAAATATGGCACAGATTCAAGTAATAAAATGTGTATATCAAGAACGTGAGGGCTAAATTGATTGTGATTTTGGCTTTTGAAAGCTGAAATCCCCCCAACCAAAAATCTCCATCGCCCTCAATTTGTGTCAAATGGAAATTTAGGTTAGGGTTCAGGCAAGGACTCTGACTGTCTCTAGTCTTTCTGTCTCTCTTTCTCTCTCTCTCTCTCTGTATTTGTGAATGCATTGAGAAATTCAGTCATTTGGGAGAAAAAAGTGTCTTTTAGAGTTTCTCTAAATGGAATTCACAAATTTCCTGCTGAGGTCAATCTTGTTAACGCAAGTGTCACTAATTTCAAATTTCCGGCAAAAATGTCATTTGTAACTTTCAAAAAATGTGCGCTACAGACATTAATGATACCTAAAATCAAGCGACTTATTGAGGAGAGGCGTGTTATTACTTTTCTAAGCATTCACACATTTTCACCTGATGGACGACAAAAAGCCATAGACTTACCTTGAAGGAGGGACCCAAGCCATACTGTATCTAGGGACCAGAATATCATAGAGACTTGGATGTGGGCTTCTTTGATTTGAGCCAGTAATATTCACCTTGCAACTACCTAGCAATGCCCTCAATCCACTCAGAAAAGCTAAGGAACACATAGCCACATGATTACATCCACTCCGAACACCTTAGCAACCGCATAGCATTGTCCTTAAGCTAGCAAATTTAGCATGGGTAACCACCATTCACATAAATATATACAAATCTAGTTAATTTCTAAGGTCTTGTTTATGTCTCAAATTTAGCTAGAGTTGTATTTTCAGCTAAAGTCTATCAAGGCATAAATCCCCAGTATACTTAAAGGGATAGTTCACCCAAAAATGAAAGGACATAATTTTCTCACACTCATGCCATCCCAGATGTGTATGACTTACTTTCTTCTACTGAACACAAACAAAGATTTTTAGAAGAATATTGCAGCTCTGTATGCACATACAATGCAACTGAATGGTGGCCAGACCTTTGAAGCTCTAAAAATGACATAAAGGCAGCATACAAGTAAATCTGCATCTTCTGAAGTGATGTAATCACTTTGGCTAAGAAACAGATCAATATTTAAAAAATATTTTACTATAAATTTCCACTTTCCCTTTCAGAATGTGAAAGTGGAGATTTATAGTAAAATAAAATAAAGTCATACACATCTGGGATGGCATGATGGTTAGTAAATGATGAGAGAATTTTAATTTTTAGGCAAATTATCCCTTTGAGGATTGAAGATGTGTGACAGGATTCTCAAGAAACCTGTCAAGAATATGTCTGGGTTAAATTTTAACCCCCATATAAAATTTATATTTAATATGTATATTTATATATGTTATATTTGTTATTGTATTTTTTTATAAAGTTGTGGCATTATTTTAATGAGAATTTAATTCCCCCTATTCCCCTTATTTTAATGTGAAAAAGCCATAATTAAATATAATTATTAAACTTAGCATTCAAATAATTTGTATTACTATTATCATTACTATTATTACATTATAAAGTATTTTAATGTCACGATAGTATTTATTGTACTGATTTTAATGTATGCTGATTTAATAAAAAAATAACAATCACTATTGAGAACTCAAAAAGAAAAGTTCTCAAAAACGTCCAGATGCATTACGGTAATGAGAAGTAGGCAAGAAAATGTGCTGAACTGTCATGAAATTTATGTCATCTTAATGGTCCTTAATGGTTCATTATCTTATCTATTTTATTTAATTTTGTTTATGTCTTAAGTATAATGTATTGTTAGAATTCAGCTGACAGAATACTACAATGCATAATGGTGCAGAAATAGCTTTTTGAAATAAACTTGTCAGCAAATATTATTTATCTCTCATTAAATCCAGACCGGTGGTCTGGTGTGGTGATCTACACATTTTCATCCTCTGGTTATGGAAGATACCGTGGAAAATTCCAGAATGTTCACACACATTGATAGTGCAGCATCTCATCATGGCTGTCTCCATAGAAACTAGCATGCTGGATCATGCAGGCGGTTATTAACAGCCCTGATATATGTGACCTAAGCAGCCGGTCTGAGTGTGTGTGTGTGAGAGACTGTGAGCAGAGAGAACAGTTTGTACACACTGAATGCTTCTCAACACACTGCTCATGTTATTGGCTTCCAATCTGTTTCAGTCAAATTAATCTTTTTCTGAGAACCCATCCTCTCTAATCGGACCGAATGATATAAACCCTGAATTTAGGGATGTAGTGCTTTGGGAGAGTGTGTATACGTGTTTGTGTGTGCCAAATGCACACTGTGTACTCATAGTGAGCCAGTCAAACTCAGACATTTATTACAGCCTTATTTTTTCAATCTATTTATTCATCAGGATTTGATAACATGCTTTGGATGTAGTTTTCATCCCTCATCAAGAGATTTAAGCACAGCCGCTGGCCTCATTTTTAGAGTGCCAATCCAGATTATTTCCCTTGACCCACCATGTGTAGTATGTGGGCGGATTTGGGTGTTTTACGAGGACATTTCTTTAGGTTAAAAACTGGTAATTACAAGGGTATCATGCTATAAATGTGGTTTATGAGGACATTTCTAGTGTCCACATAATTGAAATAGCTTAAAAATCATAATATTTGTTTTTTGTTGAAAATATACATTTTTGTGAGGGTTAGGTTTAGGGTTAGGGTTAGGGTATAGAATCTATAGTTTGTACAGTATAAAATCATTTTGTCTATGGAGAGTCCTCATAAGGATAATCGCACCAACGTGTGTGTGTGTGTGTGTGTGTGTGTGTGTGTGTGTGTGTGTGTGTGTGTGTGTGTGTGTGTGTGTGTGTGTGTGTGAGCGTGTATTTATCACTTTGTGGGGACCAAATGTCCCCATAAGGATAGTAAAACCCGAAATTTTTGACCTTGTGGGGACATTTTGTCGGTCCCCATGAGGAAAACAGCTTATAAATCATACTAAATGATGTTTTTTGAAAATGTAAAAATGCAGAAAGTTTTCTGTGAGGGTTAGGTTTAGGGGTAGGGTTAGGTTTAGGGGATAGAATATAAAGTTTGTACAGTATAAAAACCATTATGTCTATGGAAAGTCCCCATAAAACATGGAAACACAACATGTGTGTGTGTGTGTGTGTGTGTGTGTGTGTGTGTGTGTGTGTGTGTGTGTTTTCTGCATGTGATGTCCCAATTGCACGAGAAAACTGCATCTGTAAAATTACTGGCTGTTAATTTTAAAGATAGAGTGCCTAGAGAAAAATGTAGGATTTCAATGTGTAAGGGTTTGTAGTTTAGGAAAATGAGAATTGTTTAAAGCTACTGTAATTTCCTTGCGGTTCTTTTTACTTTCCTTTTTCCCCATTTTCTCCCAATTTGGATTGCCCAATTCCCACTACTTAGTAGGTCCTCATGGTGGCACGGTTACCTCAATCCGGGTGGCGGAGGACAAGTCTCAGTTGTTTCCACTTCTGAGACATTCAATCCATGCATCTTATCATGTGGCTCGTTGTGCATGACTCTGTGGAGGCTCATGCTACTTTCCGCGATCCACATGCAAATTACCATGTGCCCCATTGATATTGAGAACCACTAATTGTGGGGGTGGTCGTGGCGTAGTGGGCTAAGCACTGAACTGATAAGCAGAAGGTTGTAGGTTCGATCTCCACAGTCACCACCATTGTGTCCTTGAGCAAGGCACTTAACTCCAGGTTGCTCCAGGTGGGGTTGTCCCTGTAATAAGTGCACTGTAAGTTGCTTTGGATAAAATGCATAAATGTAATTGTAATCACAACCACGAGGAGGTTACGCTACCCTTCCTAGCAACCTGGCCAATTTGGTTGCTTAGGAGACCTGGCTGGAGTCACTCAGCACACCCTGTATTAGAACTCACGACTCCAGGGGTGGTAGTCAGTGTCAATACTTGCTGAGCTACCCAGGCCCCCATTACTGTTGATCAATATGTACCTTTTCCAGTGAGCCAAACCCCTAATTGCCCCTATTTTTATCCTGGATTGTAATCTTCATATTTAACATAATGGTTTTGATGGAGATGATGATGATGGTGGTATGTTGTTCTACCATAGGCCCTGGAGGTCGCTCTCTCTCCCCAGCAGACTGGCAACTCTCTGTCTGTCTTCCCAGGCATGGTCTGATAGGTAACATCACCAAACCATCACACCAAATCTCATTTAGTCAACTCCAAATAGATAGCTTGCATAGTTTTTTTATTAAATTCAACCTAAATTATTATCAAAGGACATAGATTATTTACACTATCCATCACTGGATGATATATTATTTATGTGTATTTTTCATATAACTTACACAATGTATTTTATGTCTTTTGGTGGTTTGACCGCTTGATTGAATGAAACCTATTCAAGGCTACATACGGTACAGAGAAATTGCATTATAAACATCGCCATTTCTAGTTCAGTTTGTGCAGTTACACTAGTTTCATACACTAACCTGCAAACTCTTCATCTTCACTTTGTTTATTCTTGAAAAAGAACAAAAACCTTTGAAAACCTTCAAAACATGTGTTTGTATGGGGACTAGATCCACACCACAGGTTGGACTGCCAACTTCCTTAATGATACGTCCTCACAGTGATACCTGTGTCTTGTCCTACCCGCTACTGGCTTCAGTAAATTTTATATCACCCAACGCTATTACACCAGACTACTTTAAACAGAAGGCCAATTTACAGTGAATTGGAAAGCATGAATATTAGGCTTCTAATTAAAATGTCAACTAATGTTAATATATCGATGCCACAAAAACATATCGAGAAAATAACATACCAATCAATAATCGATATATCAATATTTAAAGGGTAACTAAACACCTGCTCAGAGTCTGACTCCACCCACTAGAAATATTTGAAAATGCTGGAAAAGTGGGCAGGTCCCGGCGGGGATAGAGGGAACGAACCGAGTGCGGGGCTGGGGGGGGGCACCTGAGACTCGTAGTGACGGATTAATTGACAGCTGCTGTCAGACTCTATGTTATTATTATACCTCACACGGTCGCAAGACGACATGTACATGAATCTGGCGTGGTGAGCTGGAACCTGCTTACGTCAGCTGTCACCGCTTACGACACGAAGTACCGCAACAGCCAATAGGAAAATTCAACTGCAGTAGCCACCGTTCAACCTGAAGAGGGCAGCACTCAGACGTTTTTACACCATATATTGTAGAATTAAAACACTTTATACACAAATGTCAAAAAAATTACTTGAATCAATGACCAGTACTAATAAAGCCCCATGCTTACAGATCATTAACTGAAAAAAGTTGGTTTAGGGTTTAGTTACCCTTTAATGACTTTCCTAGGTATTACAATCTGACGTCATCAAATTACCATGGTACTACCACAGTACTTTTTTGTAAGGGAGAATTGACAGAATTTGATTGAATAAGATGCGCTGTGATGTGCTGTATGTATTTGGTAGCCCCTTTAGTGTAGGGTACTCTTTCTGTGTAAGATCGATCATTCTCTCCATCATGCAAAACTTTGAAACGTTTACTCAGGCTTTCCTTCAGAAAGGGTTCATAATTTTCTCATCTGCCTTCCAGTAATTATGTGAAGGAGTGAAAGCCCTTTTTTCTGTGGTAAAAGGCATGCTGTACTGTGTGTGTGTGTGTGTGTGTTTGTGTGGAGTGTTTAATCTTCAAGTGTAATGATAAAAGGATTGTTTATAGAAAAAAATGGGATCAAAGGAGTACCATTCTTCTGTTAGTATAACCATGAACATTTCCGGCCTGGGTGTGGACACGCTTGATGGCGCATCAGTGTGCGGTTTGGAGGCCTGCGGTTGAGTCTTACTCAGTGTGTCTGTGTGTGTGTGGTAGCTAGTTACGGTCTGTCTCCAGTGGTGTGTTTGGGGGAGAGCAATTACAGTATGTCTTCTGTCACAGCAGACTGTAACATACACTTATTATGAGCCTTAGACTGCACACTAATGATTACACACTTCTCATGGATTGCCCCTGTTCACACACATACTCTAAATGTGTGTGCACTCGTACCCATTTCACACAGAGTAGTGGTGCTGCTTTTGATTTTTTCTAAAGCATCGTTCCCAGTAAATATAATGTAATATTTAATATAAGTATTCTTTTATGAAATTCAATGAAACTCTATATTATAAACTAACACATAATATGCCATTCGATCGATCGATCGATCGATCGATCGATCGATAGATAGATAGAGTGATTGATTGAGTGATTGATTGATTGATTGTAGAAAATGTATTAAGTGGTTAAATTTCCAAAATGCACATCACACCCCAAGAGGCTGTGCGGTCATGTAAGCAGAATATGAGAGGTAGCTGAATCCAGTAGTCTTAAATGTCTAACTGCCAGCAGAGGGCATCATAGGGCCATATGCTTTATGGAAAGTGGCTTAAAGGTGTTAGTTCACCCAAAAATGAAAATTCTGTCATAATTTCCTCACATTCATGTTCCAAATCTGTATGAATTTCTGTCTTCCATGAAAAACAAAAGGAGACATTTAAAATAAAGTTAGCTCTGTTCTTTTCCATACAAGGATAATGAATGGGGAAACAGGGGTTGCTCCAGAAATGACAAAAAAGCATCTTAAAAATAATCCATGTGCGCATACTGTATGTTTCCAGAAGCAATACAAAAGCTTTTTGTGAGGAACAGGCCAATGACAGAATTTTTTTTTTTTTTTTGGTGCTATTTCTTTAAGGCCAGCTGTCAAAACCGTCCACTAGGCAATGAGAGATGAACTGGATCAGCAGGTGCTAATGTCCAGCTTGCACCCTTTACCTCCTCCTGTTTTTGTCTCTTGCTGTTAATGGACATCTTTGTGTGTGTAATCTTCAAGGATTGCTTAGTAAACACAGATAACATTAAAATTAGTATTAAATTACCATTCAAATTTCATTGAAATTTCACTTGTCATTCTCTGACCAGGACATTTTGGAGAATACATAAATACTTGACACATATAGCTAACCTTAAACTGCAGAATCTAAAATACAGTTACAAATATACATAAACTCAGATTTCTACCAAATCTGTTTTGGCGGCATGAGGGGGACCTACACAATATTAGGCAGGTGGTTTTAATGTTGTGACTCATTGGTATATATATATATATATATATATATATATATATATATATATATATATATATATATATATATATATATATATATATGTATATCCTGTGTATATACAGTGTTTTTATATGTATAGCATATAGCATAAGAAAATTGAGATTGAGATTTCTTTTCATTGCGAAATTATTTTCAGGACACTTAAGCACATTTTACTCCACAATTCTCATTACGAATAGCTTTTTGCTTTTTCTGTTCCCGTTGTTTTCAAACACATTTAGGTTTTTAACAGTACTGTAAAATGATTCTGTTTTACAACTACTTTTTTTTAAAGGCAATGCCATGGGAGTACTACTATGATGTATAAATACTTTAAACTTTTTATATATATATATTTTTTTTCTCATTACGGTAACAAGAATATATGGGTAAAAAGTGGGTAACTGTTATGAAAATAATGTCATTATGTAAAAAATATTTATGGCCCAAAAAGCAGGTTTAATTTTTTAATGCAAAATATAATTTCTTATTTGTATCTTTTCATGGACCAATTTAAATGGACCAGGCCATTTTATTGACAGGTTTATGTGATAATTACCATACAGTATTCACTGTAAACTGATAGGTATTGTTGTTCAATAGGAATTGTTTTAAGATTTTCAAGTTTAGTGATGGAATATGATAGTGAAGTGATTTAGGTAGATTATATACTAAATGTTTTGTGTAGGATAGATCCGTGAGTTTGTATTTGTTATGTATTATGGGATGGGAAAACATATTTCAACTTCAGTTAGCCTGTACTGTAGATTAGGACCAAAATACACTCTCAGTAAATGCACACACTCACTCACTCACTCTCGTTTTCTCTCACTCCCTATCTCCTTCAAATGCACTCTTAATGTGCTCTCTGGACCTTAGTGCATTATCATTAAGATTCAATCCCAGCGTGCACTAGGGCTTCTTTCAGGATCAAACTAAGGAGACACTGATGAGGGCGTGTGTTGTGTGTTGCATTTGTTGTTCTAACAATTTCTTGTGAAGCGTTTCTGTTAGTCATGTTCATTTCTTAAAGATGATGTCATTTATGTTTCTTACAGTAATTTTCTCCCTGGGTGTGTGTATGTCTTTTCTTTTTGTGAATTCAGTGTTTTGCTTTCACCGTCACTGGTTAAAGTGAGGTGAATGCTAGACTGTGAGATCATGCTGAATGTTATGACCGCACTGAACACACACTCTCTTGCAGTGGACAAGAGCTCCAAAGGGCCCAAAGCTGCAGGGACAACAGCTGGCCTAACGCAGCAGCACAGCTCGACTGGGGGAACCGGACAGACTGAGGAAGAGGAGGAAAGAGATCTTCGTCTTCAAAATGAGAAGAAGAGTCAGTGCATCCTGCAGCTCCGTAAACTCATCGCTAATGGCAATCAACGCTTGGAAGCTCTTGCCTTGGTTGTGCAGCATGTCTTCAGCGAGGTTGGAGATATTTTTTATTTAATATTCATTCTTTCTGTCTTTCATTCTCTCTCAGTTTTGCACAGATGTGATTATATTGATATGCAGCACATTTTTTTTTCCTGCAATATTGATCTGTTGGCTGTTGACTGACTGGTTTGTGTGCAAAGAGCTACTTTATCATATCTCTAATTACATGTTGATTAGTGGGATTAAACTTTCATCATTAAGTTTCTGTAAATGGAAACCATACAATTAAAATATCTTCATTTCTGTTGTGCTCATGGATATCTCAAACAGAGTTCTGACTATAAAGATATTTCTTAGGACATATCTTAAATTAGCATTATGACTTTTTATGACATTTTTAAATATCCGTTACAGAAATCAAAAACATGCAAATTTCAAAATTCAAGTGATGTTTTTGCATTTTTAATGCAAATTTCAAGTGATGTTTTTCTCAACTTTCCTATGTATTTGTACTTAGATTTATCTAGGACTGGGAACAACATTGTGATATAATTTGGACTATATAACAGAACACAGGTGTCTCGAGATGTGTTCTTTTTAACTTGGCCACATCAGTCAAAGACGTCCATCTGGTGCATACTTACAAAAATGTGTCTGGTGTGAACAGCCCCTTAGGTGGTATTTTGATCTGTTTTATTACAGATATCTTCAATCTCCATTCTTAGTCATATTACAGTTTCAGATATATTACGTTCTATTTCCAACTTGTCAAATTCTAATTTGGTAAAAATGCTGTTGTAAAATGGGATCATGGATAGACAACTTTTATGTTAAAAGGGTTTGCCATAGTGTTAATAACTAGATGTAGAGCACAATTTGGGTTAGTCAATAATCCAATCACAACCCGAGCCCCTTATGTGTTCTTATCAGTATCTGCTTGCAACATTTTGAAAACACAGGTTACTCTGTTCACTCATTCATGCTCCTCGCCATCAAACCCACATGTTACTTAGCCATATTTTGATAGCTGACTTCTACCAGCACATTTAAGGGCATACAAGCTGAAAAGGAAACAGTCATTACAAAATCAATGGTCTTTTTGACTAAATGTCAGCCCGATCAATCTTTAGGTACAGAGCCTGGCATGATCAAATCACTTTATCACTTTATTGTCACACTACCATGTATACAAGTGCAACAGTAGGTGAAATTCTTGTGATCAAAAATCTGGGAGTGTCTGTTACAGCCCTTTACTTTGTTATTGCTGTATCCTGGAAACAAACCTGCTACAGTGTTTATCTACATTCGCTTTCTTTTGGTTTGCAAATATTTGCAGATCAAAGGAGCTGTCAATCAACAACTGTAACTAACATTTTAAGACTCTTATTGAATTATCAATTACCGTAACCATAGATTTAAACACACTGTTCTGCCATAGGTAAAATAGCTACTGTAATGCCCAGGAAATGAAACTGAATTTATTTTAGCATGTCTCAAAACAACTGAAATTAAAACTGAAATTATTTTGTCATTTTTCAAACGTTTAGCATCTGGTGTTTAGCTTGCCAAATCAGTAAAGCATAATAATGAATCCCCAACATTGTCACACCATTTATGATTGATTGAATGTCTTTGTAACATTTAAAAAATCTTGTTAGGGATGTTTTGGGAGATATTGGGTGGTGTCCATACTTTATAACTCTATTCTTGAGCTGACGTTCTACAATTCTTAGTCTTTTTCAGTTCAGGGCTACATCCATATTGTAGAATGTCAGTTTTGTCCCAGAACATTCTGTTCATACCTGAGGTCAACTATGAACTTCTTAGGCCAGTATGAATCCATGCCATTCCAGGCTTGTTTGTGCTGGTTTGGTGCTGGTCTAGTTGGTGGACCAGCATAGCCATGCTTTTCATCAGCATGGTCTTTCTGTTAAAGCCTGTTGATCAGGAAAGCTTTACTGGTTAAGGTTGTTAAGAAGCCTGGTGGGGACACATACACATCAGGATCCCATGTTTGGGACCAGCATCGAAAAAATAACATATGCTAGTGACCAGCAATGTTGTTTTTTCAACTGGGTTTGAGGGGTCGTTTAGGGATAGTTTAATTGGTGTATTTAGTAACACCCTGCTATTTTGGTTTATTTTTTGACAGTTAAAGTAGTTAAGGTAAATTGCCCACATGGCCCCTGAGGCAGAACTGCTGACATTAAAATCATCTAGGTCTACATTGCTTTATTAGGTCATAGATTACACTGTTTGTGGTGACACATGATGATCTGATGTGTAAACAGTTTATAATTCTAATAGTTGCTGTCTGCATTGACTGGTTGAGTATTGTTATTGTGTCTATTACTCAATTAGACCGTCCACTCAAACTTTCAGCAGATCTAGAATCCTGTACCCACTCTGGGTACTCTTCTGTCTTTGCTCTTCCTAGACCAATCTCTAGGTAAACACCATTTGATAAACTTGAAATACGGAAGTCAATCTGAAATTGCATTGCTAACCCAATACTTTCATAGTATTACATAGTGACATACAGGATATTCAACAAGAAGAAAATGTAGGGAGGGACTTTATCTGTCTGGAATTGATTGGATTGTAAAAAGTAGGTGTTACATATATGAATGGAGGGGTTGAAAAATAAGAGGAAATTGGTGACATCAGCCAAACAGGAAAGTTGCTTCAGAACCAGAGCTTGTAAGTTATTCAATTTTGAGAATAATTAAACATATAATATAACATATATAACATAATATAACATATAAATTACTTGCACCGATTATTCATGCACAACGAGGCCAAGAATGTCTTGATAAACACTGTTAACTTGGGTTGAAATCAGGAACATAAGGCCTATGTGTGTAAATTAGTTACTTAGCATGTACCCCAACCCCACACCTTGCTAAGTAATCTTAACCCCAGGCATACAATCACACCCACATACCTAACTCACCCATAATGACTCCTCTCTTTCTTTCTTTTCCTTAAATTCCTGTAAATTCTCCCATATTCTTTCTGTTTTTTTTCTTGTTTCCATTTCAGTCTTCATTCAATACATTCCTCACAGTCCTATATATAATGCAAACTTACTCTTATCTTCTTGTCTCTCAGCAGTAGGGAGTCTTCCCACTATCACTTCTTATCCAAACAGATTAAGTAAACACCTATCTCTCCTCTGAATTTGTACTTCTACTCAAGAAAAGGCACCTAGGGCACAGCTCAAATAATATCTAGTGAACACACACTTATTTCACTTTTTTTCCCCTCTTGAATAAGACTTAACTTTGGTGAAAGTTTACAGTTTTAGCCTTCATGTCAGCCACAGTGATTGATAGTGAGCACATAGGAGGTGAGATGTTGGTGTGTGGAATGCAGCAGCTGCTACAAAGCTTCAGGGTGGAGTTTGAGGGAAGGGGCGTGGACTGTTTCCCACCCCACAGTTTGGTTGACGATACTAGAGTTTCTCCATACTGCCTGCCCTTGGCTTTTTACCATATTTCATAGTATATAGGTCACTTGTAGTTTCTAGTTATGCTAATTCTGTATTTCTGTAGAGAAATTGTAAAGAGTATAAGCACTGAAATAAAAATTATGTTTCTCTGTATTCTTCTCTTTATTTTCGACTGGAAATCCTTGTCTTAAAACATAATAAACCAGTTACTTAATAAAATCTGACAAGCATTTGGCAAGTTGCATGTGCTTGAACCGCCATTTGATTTTTGTATCTACAAGCAAATGCATTACCTTCTAGTTTAGTCTCTCTTTCTTTATTCTTTTTACTCTTTTTCTTGCTGATCTTCAGTTCCGTGTGCTGCTCATCAGATCCTTGCATTTGTGCAATGAAATGGTACCCACGTTGACCATAATATTACATAAAGTCCAATACACCAATAACTGTCTCATAGAACAGTCAATATTGTGTTATGTAACTCGGATATAACCTTTATGGGCTACTTCTTGCTAAGTACCATGCCAAAATGTGATTCATCTACTGTGGTCTTGGTATATTTAGTAAGGATAAATCAAATGGTTTGCCGTCAACCAAAACTGAAAAAGGAAAAAAAAAAAAATGTATCCTCATTTTCTGACCCTTTAAACTGACTTTTCATGTACTTCCACCTACTCTTTCTCAGCTTTCATCTTTTCATTTCTCTGTTCTGAGTTCCTCCTCAATCTCTCTTAGGAGAAATACGGGGGCAGGCCAGTGATAGGGAGGAGGAGATTGTTTTTTTAGTGCAGCATGCCTGGAGACTGATGCCGACAGACCAGTTTTATATGATAGAGAAAGAGGAAAGACAGTTGTTTAAAATTGCATGGTTGTATGACTGGTAGGGGAGAGGAGAGAGCAGGAGGAGAAGATGGGCTCCTCCAGGAGCAAACCTGGCCTGAAGAAATATCCTGGCTCCAAAAAAAATGGAAAGGTGCAGTTTGGTTCCCATATTTTTTGTCCTGTGTGTTTTTAGGCTTATTAATTTTAAATATGTGTTTGTTACTGGTTGGTACTCTCGTTTCTCAAGTATATTTTAATTCTTGAATTCTAGCTTTAACCTTTGTTAACATGTGTTTGCTTTTGTCCCTGAAGTGTTGAGAGTCTGTAGTAAATGTTCTTTGTGTATGTTGACCAGGGAGAGTCTGGTGTTAGAGTAGTTTAGAGGTATAAACTCCTGTCTTATCTCAGGCCATAAACTAACTGTGAAGGAGAGTGTGTATGTGCATTATAGAAATGGACATAGTTCATAAGAATAATCAACATTGTGCTTGACCAAAGTGTGGAGATTGTGTGTGAGTTGCTAAATGTTCTGTTTAGTTTGTGAAACACATGTTCATCAATCTCTGCTATTTTTCTTCAGAACATAAAGTAACAAAAGTACAGTAATTTGTCCCTGACTCACAAATTTTGGCTATATAGTGGTTACAGTAGCATTAATACCACACACACATACATACCCCCATATCTTCCTGGAACATTCAAATCGGTCTCACACTGACTCTTGATGCTTGCTAATAAAAACTGATTGATATGGTTCTTATCCAACAACAACAGACCAGCTGAGAGCTACATGAAATACATTATGTAATTTTAAAGTCTTGGGGATTCTTGTTTGTGATTTGTATCCAAGGTGAAGGTCTATTCTATGTGTGAAATAAATTATGAAACATGTTTTCTATTAGCTTAATAACTTTACAGATTTTTGGGTAGTTAAAACATGTCCTTTAGTGTGATATGCTATACTTAATCTAAAACAATTTAACAACAATATTTTATAACAAAAAAATTAACAATATTTTTCAAAATTTTCTACAATGATACCTGCAGTTTTTATGATTTCATTAATTAAGAAATTACATGTAACATACTTTTAGTAAAAAAATATACACTTTGCCTTTATATAGGATACAATATTGATGTTGAAAAATGAATTCATTGGACATGTTACTTGTCATCTGTCCTTTTATGATTGTTCGTTTTTTTTAAATCACTTTTTATTTTTATTTTGTTTTTATCGTTTCTTACAGCGTGAGGTGGCACTCAGTCAGAGAGAAGAACTTTCCATCCAGCTTAACAAACTGCGACAGCAACTGGGTAAGCAATACACAAACAATTGCAGACATAGAGGCAGGGGTTAGGATTTAGGTCTTCTGTCCGTTTTCAAGGTAAATCGCTGAACGTAGGCTTTCATCTTGGTTAGTTAGCTGTCATTTGGCAGATGCTTTTATCTGAAGTGACTTGCAGAACACTAATTGTAGGCGATCCCTCTGGAGAAACATTGGGATTATTGCCTTGCTCAAGGGCGCAATCCTAATAAAGCAGGTTTGACTGATTGTCTAGATTCGGGGTCACACCTTCTTGGGATTGCAACCATTGTTTTTCTCACAAATAATTTTCTTATTAGTGGTACTTGTTACAATTTTTTTTTATATATATATATATATATATATATATATATATATATATATATTATTTATTTATTTATTTTTCTTTATACTTATATAAATATTTCTTCAGATTTGTTATCATTAACACCATTTAGTATTCATGTGAGGATTTGCTGCCTTATTGTGATTCCCCAGTCATATATTATTTCTTTCAATTATGTTATTCCCTACATTCCAGAGTGAGGCTATTTCATGTTTCATCGTGTTGTATGATATCGATGGAACCATTAAGTTCATTGTTTGGAAATTAAAAAAAAAAAAACAAACAAAAAAAGAATAATATGATAACCCACACACCAATCAAACTGAACCTGTGCCCTGTAGACATTTGGCAGCCTTTCACTATGTTTGTGCTTGGTGTATTTATGTGTATGTCTTTGCAACAAAATATGACTCCTCAATATGAATGATTGAATGAATGAACGGTACATTTATATAGCACTTTTCTGACACTACACTCAAAGCACTTTACACAGCGAACAGAGGACTCTCCTCAACCACACCAGTGTGCAGCATCCACCTGGATGATGTGACGGCAGCCATAGTGTGCCAGTACACTCACCACACACCAGCTATTGGTGGAGAGGAGAATACACCTACACATACATTCTTCGCATGTCTGGACACACACATTTGTAATTCTGTAATGTTAAGGATGCGATGCTTGTTATGTTTAATTAGTTTGGCCTCAGGCACTGCCATGGCCTTTGGTTTCAGCACAAGTGTGCAGAGTGCATGTGTGTGTGGTGTATGAGGAATTTTTCACTCACATTGACTTCTGTCTGCAATTCTGATTATGCAGCTGGTCAAAGGACACTTTAATCCTAAAGTTCGCTGCCCCTTTTAATCCACAGTATTCACTTATCTGAGAATTTGAGGGGAATTCTTGCTGCACTCATTACTGAAAAAGCTACAGACTTTGTAGAGAAATAGAATAACAGACCTACTAAACATCATTCTGGTGGAAGTGAACTGGTGGTTTCATTCTAAAACAGTAAAATCCCAAAATTAATTAAATCTTCAGCGAACTAAACTAGTACCTTCTATGTTCTACTAATTCTAGTTTCTTTTCTAGATTCTGCTGACTCTAAATTTGGACCAGTGGTACATTATAGAGTCTGTTTTAGAGTCTGATTCCTTAGAGAACTGAACCACCAGCACATTCTAGATTATATTTTTTCTTCATAGAATTGAACTACCAGTACATTCTAGATTCTGTTCTAGATTCAAATTGCTCTTTAGAGATTGTAACCACTGTTACATTGTAGATTCTAGAATAGAATCTTTTCTTGAATCAGTAGTACATTCTAGGTTGTATTTAAGGGTCTATTGTACTGTATCTTCGAATTGAACCACCAATGCATTTTAGGTGCCATTCTAGATTATCTCCACTCTTTAGTGATTTGAACTGCGTGATGTTCTAGATGTTGTTCTAGATTCTACTGACTCTTTAGAGATAAGGACATTTAATTCCATTACATGCTTGATTCTGGTGTAGATTCTAATGGCTTTAAGACTCTAATCTCCTTGATTCTATTGTAGATTCCGTTGGCTCCTTAGGGAAATGAACCACCAGTGCATTCTAGATTTGTTTGAGAATTGAACCATTTGTACTTTCTAGATTCTAATGGCTCTTTAGAGAATTGATCCACCCATGCATTCTAGATTATATTGTAGATTGTATTGGCTGTTTAGATAATTGAACCACCAGTGCATTCAAAATTCTAGAAAATATTATATTGACTCATTAGATAATTGAACCACCTGTACATTCTAGATTCTGTTCTAGATTCCATTAGCTCCTTAGAGAAATGAATTCTAATGGCTCTTTAGAGATTGTATCCACTAGTACATTCTTGATTCTATTGTGGATTCAATTAGCTCTTCTGATAATTGAACCACCAGTAAATTGTAAATTCTGATGGCTCTTTAGAGAATTTAACCACCCATGCATTCTAGATTCTACTGTAAATTATATTGTATCTTTAGAGGATTGATCTACCAGTTCATTCTAAATTCTATACTATATTATATTGACTCGTTAGAGAATTAAACCACCAGTACTTTCTAGATTCTGTTGTAGATTCTAGAGAATTGATCCACCCGTGCATTCTAGAGTATATTGTAGATTTTATTGGCTGTTTGGAGAATTGAACCACCAGTGCATTCTAAATTCTGTAATAGATTCTCTTGACTCGTTAGAGAATTTAACCACACATGCATTCTAGATTCTATTTTAGATCATTTTGACACATTAAAGATTAGAACCACCCATACATTCTAGATTTTATTCTAAATTCTATTGACACAGTACAGAATCGAACCATTCTTTGGTACATTCTTTGTGTTCTAGATTATAGACCCTTTCACACATACAGCATTTTTCAGAACATTTACTGCATTTTTCAGTTTAGAGATCTTGTGAACCCGACCTTTTTGAAAATACTGGTACATTTTGCTCTGCCAGTTTCTCTTAATGAGCAGTTGTATCATAAATGTCCATATTGGTGGTATGTGTAAACCGCACATGTGGTACATTTACTATTAAAGAAAACCCAACAATTTTCCTGTAATTTACCTGCTGCATGTGTGAAAGGGGCTACTAACTCTTTATAGAATTGAACCACCAGTGCATTGCAGATACTATTTTAGATTTGTTTGACTCTTTAGAGAACTGAACCACCAAGACATTCTAGGTTCCATTCTTGATTTTCTTCACTCATTAGCAAATTAAACCACCAGAATGTTTCAGGTGCTGTTCTAGACTTCTGTTTTAGACTCTGAATTGAATCGCCAATTACATTCTAGATTCTTCTCTAGATTGTACTTTATATATGGTTAGACCAGTATACTCCACATTCAACAGTTCTAGATTCTACTGACTGTTTAGAGATTTCAAGCACCAGTAGAGCCCTTCTAAATGCCGATGATGCTAATTTAATCTCCCCTTTCCTAACATACTTCTTCATCACTCTCACTTTAGGTAACTCGGTCTCCTGTTGTGAGCAGTTGGAGAGGGAAAAGGAGGAGGTGCGGGTGTCTTTGGAGGCGCTGTTACAGAAACTACAGGAGCAGCATCAAACAGAACTAGAGGAACTGGAAGAGAGACTGAAAGAGTTCTACTCAGCAGAATGGGACAAGACCCACCAGGCCTACCAGAAAGAGGCAGACAAATGCAGGGCGCTCATGCAGCAGCAGGTAAGAGCTTACCTGGGATGGTCAGTGCTTGCAGCACAGAAATCATGTGTCTTATGTAATCAAGATTAACTATTCAAATCACACAGCTCCAATCAGGTGATACCTCACCCTGCATGTCTGCTTTATTGTGAGTTCATTCCTGAATGCACACCGTCTCTTGTGTGTTTTTTCAATCTGTCTTTATGTATATTTGCCATTCAATTCTATTTTATATTGAGATGTTTGTCTTTGAGGTAGGTGTTGTATCAACAGTCAGCTCCAGGAGTTTGACACATACGTTTCCTAAAAACAATTCACATTTAACTTCAGTCAAGCATGACTCTTGTCAAATACAAAAGGATTTTACAGATGTTGCCATATTATTTATTGTATCTATGCTTGAAAAGTGTGTAGCAGAAAAGAGTGTATGATGGTGCGTTTAGTTTACAAAACTAGTTTGTGGACAAAATTGTCCCTAAATTTTAGCTAAATATAGCAAAACCTCTCTTATATATAAATAGAACAAAACCTTGGACACCCGAGTACATTCTCATTTGGAAAAATGAATTCATAAATTATATAATGACTTTTGCAGGGGTAAAGTTTACTTACAATTACCTCTATATATGTCTATACAAGCATGTGTACAGTTTATGCGAATGCTATTTCCCCCACCTCTCCAGATTAGCACTATTTTTTTCATTGATAACCATGCAGTTAGTGGACGTTTAACAGAAATGTACATGTACAAACTGATGTTACCACATAGAGAGAGATTTTTAAATACAGCTACTCCTGGGCCTTATCAAGTAAGTCAAAAATTAGGTGCAGTTTATTACAACAGAAAAATGTAATAAAAACAGAAATATCTTTAAAAATATATTTAGTGCTTTATCTGATAATGATGATGACTATGATTTTCACTTGCAGGTGGAAGAGGTGAGGAACCAACAGGAAGCCCTGAGGAACCAACGGGAAGTGGCACACACTGAGCGGATAGAGATACTGAAACGTGAATATGAGAATTCATACGCAGGTAATTTCACTACAGAACTGCAGTCATCAAAGGTGTACTATTCTGATATTTTTTTATTAAATGTATTATATTTGGCATCTGCAGGACCAAGATAATCAATTATAATGTTATATTCCAATTTTAGAGCTCAGGAAGATTCACAACCAGGACATGCAAGAACTTGACAAAACACTCAAGGAGTCTGAAGCCTCGCTCAACGTATGCATTACTGTCTTATTTTTATATGAACACGGAGACACAAACAAATTTAACTCATGAAATTATTGTTACTGAATGTCAATATGCAGTATTTTACTTAAGATTTGTGTTATTTACATAAAGGGATAGTTCTTTCTCTCATCGTTTACTCACCCTCATGCCATCCCAGATGTGGATGACTTTCTTTCTTCTGATGAACACAAATTAAGATTTTTGGAAGAATATTTCAGCTCTGTAGGTCCTCAAGTGAATGGTGACCAAAATGTTTATCTATATCTATAAATCTATATCTTCAGAAGCGATACGATAGGTGTGGGTGAGAGACAGATTCAATATTTTTTCTATAAATGTCCACTTTCACTTTCTTCTTTTCTTTTTAGTGTTTCACATTCTTTGTGCATATTTCAACCTACAAGTACTAAAAAAAAAGTACTTGTAAAAGTACTATATTGGTCTGTTTCTCAATAACACCTATCTATCGCTTCTGAAGGATTTAACCACTGGAGTCTTATGGATTACTTTTATGCTGCTTTATGTGCTTTTTGGAGTTACAAAATTTTGGAACCCATTCACTTGCATTGTGAGGACCTACAGAGCTGAAATATTCTAAAAATCTTAGTTCGTGTTCAGCAGAAGAAAGATAGTCATACATGTCTTGGATAGCATGAGGGTGAGTAAATGAAGAGAGAATTTTAATTTTTGCATGAACTATTCCTTTAAAGAAACAATTTGCAAATGTGTCATCATTTGCAATATTATACATATACTAGGAAAATAATGTGTATATGTCCTGATTTTTAAATAAATATTTAAATCACAATTCTCTTCACTAAAGGAAAAAATTCAAAGTTTGACTGCAGAAAACGAGACTTTAAAAGAAAGGTTAAGAGAGGAGGAGGAGTGGAGGAAAGCACTGGCAGAAAAAAGTCAGGTAATGACATTCACATATTGCTGATGGAACGCCTCTTTCGAGCAACATTATTCTATGGACTTGTATACAGTGCATTCAAAAAGTATTCAGACCCCTTCATTTTTTCACATTTTATGTTGCAGCCTTATGTTAAATTATTATTTTTCACATCAATCTACACTCCATACCCCATAATGACCAAGAAAAAAAACCAACAGATTTTTGATAACTTTGCTAATTTATTAAAACGAAAAAACTGAAATATCACATTGACATAAGTATTCAGACCCTTAAATTATTACTTAAAGCACCTTTGGCAGCGATTACAGTCCTTTTGGGTATGATGTGACAAGCTTTGCACACCTGGATTTGGGGATTTTCGGCAATTCTTCTCTGCAGATCTTAAGCGCGGTCAGGTTGGATGGGGACCATCGATTGACAGCCATTTTCAGGTGTCTCTAGAGATGTTCGATTGAGTTCAAGCCCAGGCTCTGGCTGGGCCACTCAAGGACATTCACAGAGTTGTCCCTAAGCCACTCTTGTGTTTTCTTGACTGTGTGCTTGGGGTCATTGTCTTGTTTGAAGGTGAACCTTCAGCCCAGTCTGAGGTTCTGAGCCCTCTAGACCATGTTTTCATTAAGGATAAATTTGCAAAGTTATCAAAAATATGGTTTTTGCAGTGTCATTATGGGGTGTGGAGTGTAGATTGATGTGAAAAAAATTTATAAATTAAAGCATTTCAGCATATAAGGCTGCAACATAACAAAATGTGGAAAAAAAAAATTAAGGGGTCTAAATATCTTCTGAATGCACTGTATTTAGGGGCGTAGCAACCATTATAACTCGTATACATTTTTAATTTGCACCTGCTTCACTTATTGGATGAATAAAATTGATTAGCATTATATTAAGAGCTTTGGGGCCACAGTACAAAAAAAAGAAACCCTGCCTTTAAGGAAATTAGATGGGACTAATTAGATGGGTGAATGTTGTGTCACCTAATTAATATTCATGAGCCAGGTTTATAATGTGCCCTCAAAGACTGGGTCCAGGCATTACTGTGACACACAGAGGTGTTCTGTACTTCTTTGTGATCACAGATGGTGTGAAACACAAACTGAACACTTGTTTCTCTGTGTGCAGAAGGACGCCCACACGCTGTATTTGGAACAGGAGCTGGAGAGTCTTAGAGCCGTGCTGGAAATAAAGACAAACCAGATACACCAGCAAGACAAGAAACTTATGCAGATGGACAAACTGGTGAGGATCTTGATATTTTACCATTAGTATAGCACCTACAAGTCTTATAAATTATCCTTTCCTTCAAGGGGTAATATTTACCTCCTCAATATGATTTTCAGTGATATTTTTTACCCTTATGAGGACATATTTAAAATGATAATAATTAGTGTAATTTCACGTCAATTAATTTAACATACTTTCTCAATCTGAATAATTAGACCTGTTTTTTATGACTATATACACCTACGCCTAGAATAGAATATTAAGAAATATCAGGTCTTCCAAATTAAACACGGAGGAAAATTTTTCCCCAAACTTTTTGAATTTCAGGGGTATTATCTCTTTCTGTGGCATTTTTGCCTCCTGCCCTAACCCTGGAATCTACTTGACAAAATAGAACTTTTCACTAAATACATTTTTTTTTTTTTTTTTAACACTTGTGTTTATGATCAGATTGATGATAATTTGAAACTAGAGGAGTATCTAAATAAGGTCCAGCAGGAGAACGAGGACTACAAGGCTAGGATGGACAAGCATGCTGCCCTTTCAAAGTAAGTAGATATTTTTAAGATACAAGACTCATCTTTTTTTCCCCTTGTTCTGGGATGCACCATGGAATTATGAATTGTTTGTCATTATCCGTGCATCACATTCTCCATTTATTTCCTGTTTAAATGTAGGCAGCTCTCCACAGAACAGGCCATGCTTCAACAGACCCTGCAGAAGGAATCAAAGGTCAACAAACGTCTGTCCATGGAGAATGAGGAGTTGCTATGGAAACTACACAATGGAGACTTGTGCAGCCCACGACACCTCTCGCCCACTTCCCCCTTCCACCCGCCTCAAAACTCTGCCTCATTTTCCACGACTCCGATATCACCCAGATAGCCTCTGACCTCAGAAACTGCCCTCACCCAGAGGCACCTATGGACCTTTTGGCCATTTGATTCCTATAATAAGACTTGTACAGTTTGTTAAGACTTCTAAAGTTTATAACTGTCCCCTTTTCCATTAAAGACAATGATGCACAGTTGCACTTCTTGATCAAGGAATTGCCTTGCTCGGTTACACATTTGTTTGTTCTCTTCTGCGTCATTCCTTTAAGTCTGTCTCTGCCACATTTTTTTTCCTTCTCTCTCCCTATCTTTCACAGACACACATAAAAATGTATCTGAGGAGGAAACACACCTCAGGGCTTGTACATAGAATATCTCTTCCTCAGACTGCAATTTTCTGTTATATTTGTGCTCCCTTTTCATTTTTTTAATTAAAAAAATAGTTTGTGCATAACAAGTAAAAGATGTAAAGCTGTCTTTTTCTTTGTCTGCTCACTAGAATACTATATGAGATTAACATAAAAAAAAAATATTATTATAAAATTTTATTTTTTTGGGGCAATATGCTTGGTTTGAGACTTTGCTCGAGAATGTTTTGATCAGTAAGACTGGAAAAAAGGCTTAACCTCAAATGTGCATATACAGTAGATCCAAATATTTGTTCTTAATATTGTGGAATGTATTTTCTTCTCTCCCAAAATTGCTTCTAGTGGCCTCCACATCCAGAAAGCTCTGAGTGAATGTCTCCATATCTCAACCACAGTAACCTATTTTATTTTATTTTATTAATGCATTAAACTTAAGGATGCTTCTCCTTATATTTTGTATTGGTTATTTTGATGCAATCCACACAGGAAGTTAATTTATTTAATGTTTACTTGCAAGTGTGAGCTTTTACACAGTCTTCCCTCACATTTTGAAACTGGGGCATCTATATTTCCTGTATAGTCCTTAGCATTGACTTTACTGTGTTAATGGCGGGCCATTGTCCCAACCCCTTTCAAAAGAAAATAATGAATAAGGTTTGAAGCATTAAGCCAAATAAACAAAAACAAAACAACAACCTACAGTAATTGACAGCTGTGGATTTCAGTTATTAGTCTACTGTGCCACCCAGTGGTCAAACCACAAACTTGCATGCAGGTTTGGGAGTTTTACCCATAAGGCGGAACTTCCTTTTCTACGTCCACCATACTTCTCGGACTAAATTGTTTCTGTTGACATCTAGTGGATATTAATAGAAATGCGAGGTTTTGTGTGTGTCATTAAGGGTCATGAAACAGTCATCTTTCAGCTCAAGTCCACCTCACAACCGTTCTGAAAAATGCAACTCAACTGGGCGTGACCAGCTGTGAGAACACTACCTTAGTGGATGGGGTGGGGGAGAAAGATGGGAGGTTGCTCATGCCAGCTCTTAATATCAAGATAAAGTTGGACAAACTAAGATTTGTATAGCTGGCAAAGATAAAGTTGTTTTCCTTCCTTTAAGGATCACAACACCACCTGTTTCAGCACAGTTGAGATCTCAAAACATTTTCAAAAGATACAGCTTTCGGAGAGAGAGAAGGAACACATCTGTCTGATCTAGTCACTCAGCATTATTTCACTAATGCAGTTAACAGCATCACAATTGCTCATCATGACAGAAATGCACAAATAAAGTATACACTGTTTGTAAGCTCACACTGGTAATTTTATATCTGCAATTTAATGCACAAGCAAATGCCAAGTCATATGTACTCTGTATTAAACATTTGTGAATGTTTTTTACACTTAACAATTTAGACTTATTCCAAGATGTTGATTCACAAATACAAGTGCTTAAATCGGTTAACAGACTTGCGTTAAGGATGGCTGGATCGACAGAGTATGTCTGTCTGGGACATTCAATGTAAATCGCATCTCAAATGAGCCCCAGTCAGAGACAGTCCATCTCACCGGATATCTCAAAACATGTTAATAGATGTGTGCTGCACGACCATTTAAAATGTTTTGGTCAAAAGACTATAATGTCCCTCTGTTAGTCTTCACTTCCCTTAACTTTTCCCATTCATTCTCTATGGTAGTGTCTTACACTACGGATGTAATATATTTGTAGCCACACGTCGACATGAGCGGCGCTGTCCCGCATTTTCGTATAGACACAGAGCGTATTTAGGCCACGCCCACAACAGGGGGAAAACAATCCAACCGTCTCCATTGACTTTGCATTGCGAGAGGCTGCCTCCTTGTCATTTATGACTTATAACAAAAAACAAAACAATGTCTAAAAGCTGCTGTGTGACAAGGTGTACAGCAAACAAATAACCCAGAAATACATTTTTATAAGCTGTCGGCCCCCAAAAATGGTTTATTTCAGGACATAAAAGTGGATCAATTGAGACAGAGCACAACTAGTTCTCGAACTACTCTGAGAACTTCGCCCACTGGAACACGACATAATATTGTAAAAAAAAAAACATTCATAATTTTACCCATGTCGATTGCTTGTTTCACCACTCTATGTGAACCTGAGAGGAGGAGATATATTAAGAAGTTAAATTTTATTGGTCTATGTCAGTGCCCCGTTTCCTTACCTTCCTTTTTTTGGAAAAATTATCCGACTGAATGGCCCAACATGAAATACCCTGATATATCTACAACTATTTGATCGAATCACCAGGTAACAGTACACGTAGACATACTGAGTGTCAGGATCCCACAATTTACCCACTCTTCCTGCTGATGCTTCATGTCTTATAAATTGCCTTGTGTATCTATTTTTGGCTCCTTAAAGGCTGGCTTTTACGGTTCGGAAAAGCTTATAAAAATGTTTTTGTTTTTTTGTTTTTTAGCTTGTTTGCTGTACACCTTGTCACACAGCAGCTTTTAAGCATTTTTCTGTCTTTTGTTATATGCCATAAATGACAAGGAGGCAGCCTCTCGCAATGCAAAGTCAATGGAGATTGATTGCCCCCGGTGGGCGTGGTCTTCAGATTATGACGCGTTGCGCTCTGTCTCACAACGTCTCAATCGCATCTCAACCGCTAGAATCAAGGTAAATAATGTTTGATTTAGTCTTTTATTCTATAGTTTTAGTTGTTTTTAACACTCTCAATGTCTCAATATTTTATGATAATTTAAACGGAAGGTTAGGTATTCAAGATTTGATTGAAGTTATTTTTGTTGACGTGAATACACTTAAACTGTTGTTTACACAACATAGTCTGTCATACGAGTATTTAGATTATGCTATATTAGTGCCTAAATACAATGAAACCTGAATGATAAAGTGAAGTACAATAACGTTATATATTTACCAGTGAGTTATTAGCGTACCTTTGTCATTTCCATAATTGTGAATGGAAGCTAAGTTACTGTTAAACATCGCTAAGAACATTAGCTCATGTTGATAACGTTACTGTTTTGTTTGTCTGCAATGACCACAATTATATCACTATTCTGTTACTGGTATCACTTTTCAACTTTGTATGTTTACTAATTAATTTATCTATACTGCACCTTTCAATATAGGTAATACAAATATATTATAACATTCTAGCTAAAACATAATTCTAAGACAATAAGATCTACATGTGAACTAACATTACATATATTATCAGTATTAATAATAGTATTACTATGTAGTATGTGTTATTAATAATGACATATTACATGTTACTTTCATTAATATTTGTTTTATATCTATCAACACTTTATCTAAATTAGTCTTTATTACATTTTAAAATTTTTTTAAATGTGCTTTAAATCTACAGGATGAAGAAGATAGAGTTCTGTACCAGAAGGAGGACAGTCCAGTTTAGAAGAGGCCCATCGGGGCATTTAAGACAGGACACCTCCGCTGAGGCAATGACGATAAAAACAACCCCTCCCTGCAAGACAAATCTGCACCTCAACTGGAGGAGGTTGTCTGCAGCTGCACCACGTAAAAGGGGAAGGAGCTGCTGTTCCTATCTGGATCCCTGTCAGAGGAACCTCTCAGCAGGAGGGCTTCCACTTTCACCAGGCTCGGTGGGTGATGGGCAACAATGTCTCTACCGAGCTGTTCCAGGCCCAGGGGATGACCGAAGTGGTTCACTGGAACTTTCAGAGGCTGGTGGACCTGAAGCTGCCTGACGTGGTCCTACTGGGAGTGTTTGACCCTGTTTTAATTGCAGAGCTCAACATGGCATCCACGAAGGTGACTGGGCAGGCCAAATATCCAGCACTGATTCACGTGTCAGCCAGAGACACAGTCGAGAGGTTTGGACTCCTTCTGAAGGGAACGTCTCTTAGGTAAGACACACTGAATTTACTAATTTACATTTTAATTCACATGCACTTTCAGATTTGTGTCATTGATATTTAAACTTATTGGGCCTACTTTTTAGGAGATGGACGTAGCACGTGTCCTGGTGTCTCTCAGTGCTGAGACCTGTGCCTTCCCACCAACAGAGGAGCTGGTGGAGCCCTCACAGTGGTTTGCCACTCCAAAAAAAGAATACACATCGTCTGAGAGACAAACAGGTAATTCATGTTGGCACATGTATTGTTGTCGGCTGGACCCATTCATATTCCATAACAATTTATTTTACCCTTGCACGCACAAGCATACATGGAAACGCACACACACACACACACACACGTGGAGGTACTACTCATATAGACACATACTAACATACTCGCATACCTACTTGACTTACTATTAACATAGTTTTATATCACTTCTACAGATCTGCTGAGCACTTCACCACTGACCCTGACAGCCTCTCCCCGTGCTGCACACACAGGACCCATTAAGACTGGTGGACGTATCTTTGTACTGGACCATGGCCGGTGGACGCAACCCATGAGAGATGCCATTGATGGACTCCTAGCAAAGTGCCATGAGAAGAAAGAAATGCTGAAGCAGATGGATGCTGACTATGCTGCCCTTGTGCACAGATCTTGCAAAGACACCAATAGTCTCCTTCATCCAACCACTAGGCAGCATATCTCTCGGTATGTGAAACACCTTGCCAGGGCCGGCCCAAGCCTTTATGGGGCCCTAAGCAGAATTTGATTTGGGGGCCCCTCGGTGCCGCCAATATGATTGAATATTGTCAATGCTTGATTATTCGCACACTATAAAATCTAACACACCCCACAGAACGGTAAGACTCAATTTTATTAGTTGTAGCTGTGTTGCTTACAACATACCAATGTCTGCCTGGCATGATTTTACCCTTCTACGGTTTAAATGTAACAGTAGCACACCTATATTTACCCAATCCTGTTGATCCTCTGTTACCAGTTTTGTGTACTTCCTAGAGAACAATTTGCTGTAGACTGTATCATTTCTTTTTGAATAAGTGAGCAGCTCCACTTAAATTTTTTCCCCATTAATTAACATTCTGTAGGTGTAGTGGAAGCTTCGGCCATCAGGTTTTTCAGGGAATGTGAAGTTTTCCTTTATAGGCAGTGGCCCTCTGCTTACCAGATCAGTCCTTTCTGAGTCGGACATGATAGATGACAACATCAGTGGATGCACGTGCTGGGAAGTGCTCCTCGCATGCAGAGGATGGACCTGATGAAAGATGAAAATAATAATTAAAGCTAGCCATGTTAGATGTCATATTAGAAGGTAATGCAACTGTCTGTCAAAAACAAAGGCATGGTTTATCCATATAAATATATTGATCTGGGATTGTTGAAAAATCATCATCAGCTGTAGCAGTGGAACTTGGGGCAGGTGGCGTTGGTTGTGCCCCACGTCCAAAATTTTTCAACAGTGCTCCTAGGGATGTTTCATAAGAGTACATATTTGACAGACTATTTGACAAAATATGTTATTTTCTCAACACAAATTATTATACACAGCAGCAAGCCATCTGTACTCCTAAAACAACAACTCTTAATCTATAACTAGCTAACTGAGGCATAATGATATTGGAATATAATAGCAAAATGGTAAACTACCAAAATGGTAGACTAATGTAAATATTGTTAAGTTGTCAGTTATCAGTACAAAGTTTATGGAACAGAAGCTTATTTTTATTACAAAAATATACACCCATGAAAGTTATTTTTACACAGAAGACAAAAACTTTAATCTAAAACTAGCAAAGTAATATGTTGTACTAATAATATATTAAGATGTCAAGGCTATTTACGGATGATTAATCAAACTTTCCTAAAAAAGAAGACATGCTACATAGGCTATGTTAACTAACTAGCCAGCTAATGTTAGCTCATAACTTAGCCTAGCTACTTAACATAACTTTATCGTGCTGTTTTTTCTCTTCCTCTGTTTTCTTCTTTTTCCTTTTCTTTGCACCAGAGGATATGTCCTTTTTTGTGACATTGCTGTTTTGCTGTCTGAATGTGCTTGCATCCTGCAGCCCGTTAACATAATATTGCATTTAATATTGCGTTTTTGTATAATTACCATTGTCCATTGGTAATTATACCAATGGACAATTATACTGTCCATTGACAGTATAATAAAAAAAAAAAAAAAAATTATGTGCTCTTGGGGGCCCCCTGGTGGCCACTGGGGCCCTAAGCAGCCGCTTAGTTCGCTTATGCCTTGGGCCGGCTCTGCACCTTGCCAAGCTAATAAACACTAGCTCCTCTTTGAACACCAGCCCAGAGAAGCTGTTGGAGACTCAGCAGCTTTGGCAGCGTCTGACAGAAACCTGCTCCTGTAAATCCACCAGTGGTGAGTCCTTCCCAGGATGCTCCTCTGACCCAGGCTACATTTGTGACAATGGTGAAGGAGATTGTGGAGAGGCAGCTAGCAGCTCAGCAGTTGCAACAACAAAAACAGCCAAAGAAAACCAGGACTTGTCTCAGTTGTGGGCAGCCAAAATCTCTTTACTTTGGCGAAGGCTCCTATGTCAATTTTGTTTATCAGTCAGCAGAGGTGAAGTACTTTTACTGCTCCAAAAAAGTCTTCATGACCTACGCAGCTGAAGGACTAACCAATGCACCAATGTGCTTTGAGGATTTTGCATCAACTGCCTTCTTCCAGCAGCAGCTCAACGCCTCAAAACAGAGAGGGGCAGAACAAAAGAGGGTAACAGAAGAGAGGAAAAAGAGGAAATCTGTAGAGCTTCATCCTCCTGGTCGCCTGTGCAGGTCCTGTCATCTGCCTCTCAAACAAGGCCCCAACAGCTCTCACATCCATGCCTATTTCCCTGGAGTCCCAGGAAAGTACATTTACTGTCCCACTAAGGTTTTGTACTTGTACATGTACCAGTCCCAGGGCATGATGGGAGAGATGACTTGGACTGAATTCAAGAAGTCTGCATTTTATGAGACTGAAAAGCAGAGATGGATGGTGGAGAAACGGGCATAGAACTGAGACTCACTGACTCATTCAGTCACTCACTCACTCACAAACGTAGACAAAACTGATGTTTTCAATGACACTCACACTCATACTGTCAGTTGGCAGTCAAATGTTCTGTTGTCTATTTATATTATTTAGTTCTTTGAATATATATATTCAAGTATATATTTGATAGTACTTTAATGTTTTTTTTTTTTACTTTGAATTTTTTTAGGTTTTTATTTGGAATAAGTTTTACTAATATATATGTGTGTGTGTGTGTGTAAAAGATTAATTAATCTTTACCTGGGTTCTCTATATGTAAATACGTTTTTAGGATGTTGTCTATACCTCTGTACATAATACACATTTTGACTTTGCACTAGTTAGATTTGAACCAGTGGGGACTCCTTCCCTCCCTATCTCCCTCCCACACTTTTAACCAGCCCCTTCATGTTTATACTGCCTTGCAGCTCTCTATTTTTCCTGATACTGCCTTTTTTTGCCCTCTTTATGTCGGGGCTGAGTTTGCTATCAGGTTGCCCTTGCACCGCTGCCACCTTGACCTAGACGATAGAGGTCCCAGCTTCTGTACACCGATGCTACTCCATGCTCTACTGCAGGATGTCAATGAGCCACATAGACAGCCACTTCTACCCTATGCCACAATGACTTTTTGCACCTCGTCAATTGAGCAAACAACACAAATTACATAGTGACTTTCAAACATAGTTGTAGAAACTGTTTTCCTTTTGTTTATTGTTTTTTTGTCTTTATACCAAACCCCTGGCCTAAACATTTGTTAACCATCCATCTCTGGGGAGGGATCCCTCTTTGATTTGCTCCTCCTGAGGTTTATTACTTTTCTTTCTCTCTTAAAGAGTTTTTTTGGGGGTTTTTCCTTGTCATTGAGGGTTACGTTTGGATATCTGGATGTCTATGGGTATTGTTATGCCCTTTGTGACATTGCTTGTAAAAAGCACTATACATATAAAGTATGATTTGATTTGATATAGTTCTGAATGTTACTCCATGTAACATAACTGGTTAATATTGACTTTGTTATTTGTATTTTTTTTTTTAAATAAATCCTGTTAAACGTCTTTTAATTACAGGACCATTTAACGACTGCTGTAATGTTGTCTTTTAAAATACAGAATTAGAATAAAACTTAAGTAAACAAATAAATAAGTAAACACAAAGGTTGGACAATTTATTGCAAAATGTATTAAGAATTAGTCCAGCTGGGAGGAGGCCTCGGGGAAGACCCAGGACTAGGTGGAGAGATTACATCTCCACACTGGCCTGGGAACACCTCGGGGTCGCCCAGTCAGAGCTGGTTAATGTGGCTTGGGATAGGGAAGTTTGGGGCCCCCTGCTGGAGCAGCTGCCCCCGCGACCCGACTTCAGATAAGCGGTTGAAGAAGGATGGATGGATGGATGGTATTAAGAATTATTATTTCTCAAATGCTTTATAAAAAAGTTATATAGTTTGCAAATCTCATCTACAGCTATACATGTGGAAATAAAAACCTAAAATAAAAATATGAAGTATCCAGTTTTGTGGAAGGTTAAAATACAATTGAATAATGGCCTGACGTGAATAATGAGGAAAATAATAAATATTGGAAAAATAAAACATTCAGCCGGGAATCGAACCGTGAATCTCAAATCTTGGCTGAAAAGGTCTTGAGGTCACAAAAGCCCTTTACATCTATACGCGACTGGCCTACTTTACACCTAGTCGCGTTGTTACTATCAAATCTGCCAACAGACTAGACAGTGGCCCGTTTCACACGTACTCCGTTTGCAGTGCGTATGCAGTAAGTATTTTTTTCCGTTCCCATGTTAACAGGTTAGAGCTTTTACACTGCACGCGGATGCAGTCCGTCGATCCGTTCCAGTTGCGGTGCGTATACAGCAGTGCAGCAATCGTTTACGGACCGAGTCTATTTTTGCTGTGCTGCACCGCAGTGAATTAAAGTGACAGCGCATTGTTCACATTAAAATAGACATATATTGTCAAGAAACTGTAATAATTTCATCATATACGCATAATTTCAGTTAATGTGTTCTACAGTTACTAAATTACAGGGTCAAGAAAAACAAAAAAGTATGATTATAGTCCCAAAAGTTGCAAAATGGCATCATATATGATTCGATGGACACACGAGTTGAAGCTGGTCACGTTGTTTAATTAATAATCATGAGACAGCCCATTCAGCAGATGAAAAAGCGCAAAAAATCCCTTCACGATGTTAATATTTTCTGAAATATATATTATCATATGCTCAAAAGTTTTGGAAATGCATGATAATTTAAATGATAATGGATTTTTATATATTGATGGAATTATGAATGTTACATTCATATAGCGCTTTTCTGACACTACACTCAAAGCATTTTACACAGTGAACAGGGGACTCTCCTCAACCACCAAAAGTGTACCGCATCCACCTGGATGATGCGACGGCAGCCATAGTGCGCCATTATGCTCAACGCACACCAGCAATTGGTGGAGAGGAGAGAGGAGAGTTATAGAGACAATTAATGAATGAGGATTATTAGAAGGCCATGATTGAGAATGGCAATGGGGTGAATTTGGCCAGGACACATAGGTTATACCCCTACTCTTTATGAGAAGTGCCCTGGGATTTTTAATGACCACAGAGAGTCAGGAGAGTCAGTTTAACGTCTCATCCGTAGGACCGAGACTTTTAACAACATAGTGGCCCGTCACTATACTGAGACATTTGGACCACACAGACCACAGGTGAGCACCACCTGCTGGCCTCTCTAATACGTCTCCCAGAAGTTTACTCCAACTATAATGATAATAGTTGAAGGGAAACAACTACCTATTAACCAAGTAATGTTTTTTTTTTTTTTTACTGGTCTTTTACAATTTTACAGTCTTTTACCATTAAAATTAAAAATATTTTTACAGTGTAAGTATTCGCTCTGTGCACAGGGTGACGCGACGAACGTTCAAAATCTGTGTGGTGGGCGGGGGACTTCCGGTTTAGGTTACTACCGGTATTTCCGATGAAGATGTTGAAGAGTGAGTGGCAAGCTATCAGTGAGTACCGTATGTAAAATGTTATCAGTAACTAAAGAAACGTCTTACATATCAAAGTATCAAATTGGCAACTCTAAATTACATTGTAGTGTTCCTCGATGTGCCGTTTCATCGAGGTATAATTCTGAAGTATGTTTTCATCGTTTTCCGCATCAGCCTGAGGTACGAGCTCAGTGGCTAGTCAAGATAAGACGCGAGAACTTCACTCCTACCGATAACACCAGGGTCTGCAGTCGACATTTTAAGAAGATTTCATCATCACAACCACAGGACGCTGAAAACTTGTTCAAGGAGCTTGTACATCATTACAAATCTATTGTATAGATTTGTAATGATGAACTATGTAATTAAACATTGTGGTGCAACGTTTGACATTTTGTATGAGTTATGAGTTTGTAGATAACTAGTCCACATAACTGCACATAATACAGTACTCAACAGTACTTTAATGCTTCTTTGCACTGTCAACTGCATTTCATTGGCTCTGTACCTGTACTCTGCTAAATGACAATAACATTTAATGTAATCTAATAACTACTAACACTGAATTCATAATAACAAAAGGTACCTTGTATAGGTTTGTTGTTTATGTACATACATGTGCATTTCTTAAAGAGAACTATTTACATTAACATTGATTTTCACACAAACACATGTTTTGTACAGTCTGATACAGTAATGCAACATTATGATTGCATAAGGCTCTGCCAGCCACACAGGAGCACTCGACCTCATAGAGCTGAACAGGGGTGGAGTCTTCAAGGACAATCTTTTAAAAAACAAAAAAGTGTGTTATAATCAGCAGAGATCACAAACTGATCAGATATCTCAAAGTCAAAGGTGCCTTTTGCATTATTTTTCAAGTTAGCTACTATGAGTTAGAGAATGAGGTTACTTTAGGGTTAGTAAGAAAGTAAGTTAAACACAACACAATATAAACAGCAAAGCAACTGTCTCAACAACCAGCTTCTGGGATTTCATATAGGAATGGTAGGTCTACTAGAACACTAATAGGGCAGGCAAGTGTCAGCATAGTGTTACCTACTTCAAACGTTTGGCTAGCTAGATAGTTGTCTAAGATGTTCAACTTGTTTAGGTAATTATACATTTGTTTGCCAGTTTAACCCATCATTGCCAAATTGAAGCCCCAGATCAGAACTGGTTGGATCAGACGAACAACTGAACTGTCTTTCATCCTACTCTGATAGTGTGAGGTTTCTCATGTTTCCTCAAAGTTCTATGACAGGTAACACGGATGCTGACTCTCCCTGTCTGTCTTTACTTGATACTGGGGATAACCAAATACTGTCAATACATGTAACTGAACAACACAAGTCATTAGTATATGGGTGATTCTTAGACTATGGGCACTTTTATGTACTTTGTAACCATAAATGTCATTTTTAAAAATATGACCAAAGTACAATTGATATGGATTGCAAGAGTAGATTTGTGTAATACTTTTTATATTATAATATTATAATAAATTACAATACTTTTTATATTTAGATTATAATATTCTTTTTATTTCTAAATTATACTTTTATATTCATTGATTTCATTTAGATGAATGAAAATTCAATTTTGTTGCATCATTTATTGCTTATATTTTTGCCTTGCCATCAGTTGTGTCAGTTATTTACAGTATGCACTGTAACCGTTCATCTGTGAGACAAATCAGTTGTATACATCAAACTCAGCAGTACACTAAAAACAGTTGTGGTTATGTTTAATGGCTTTGTGAATTGAGTTTACTGAGTGTGATGAGTTTAATTGTTTTTCTAATAAACATCTCCACTGTTTCTCTACATTCATGTTAATTCATTGTCATTTCCACCACCACCCTGTCATTTCCATCACCACACACATTTTTTAAAAATATTAAAAAAGTTCTCATCACACATTAAAAATGTATCCACAATTTACAAGATCATGCTCTACTTAATATAAAAATGCAAGTCATTTATTTTCTAATAAGCTCTTGCCCAAACCAATATTACATTTCAGAGTGTGACAGGTGTACTGTTCACCATTTGGTCCTTAGGGCAGTTAATTTATCTCATTGACAAATGTATAATTATTGTACATTGTGGAAAAACTGATAAAACTAGTTACAAAAATGATCTTAGACAATTCTTGACTGACATAAGTTATTCTGTTTTTAAGTAACAGCATTGAGATGTGGTGGAAATGACATTTCAATGCTGTTATTTAAAAACAGAATAACTCATAACTTCTTAGTTATGAGACTAACACAGTCTCATAACTTCTCTTGTAATCTAAGTTTGTCCTCTTACAGACCTTAAAACTAGACAAATTAAACTTATGAGACTGTGTTACGTGACTTTTGAACAAGTTTTTTTATTCAACTTCACAAGCCTAAAAGTGCCCCTTGTTGAAGAAACGCCCATACATTTATTCAATGTCAGATAGTAAAATGAACATATAATAAACCACATGTGACCAACAACTAAAATTAATCGTTTAATAAGTATTTTGTAAAGGTTACTTTCTAGCCTAACGTCACCTAGAATCATCGCTAATGTTAGGGCTACAGCTAGCTAAAGACATAGCATAACTTACCTTCATAACTGTCAATGAATGAAGAGACGTATATCTTGAAACCCTTTTCCCTCTTGCTCTTGGGAGCCGATGATGACGCTTGAATTATTCGGTGTACGTCGTTTATCGTTGTCCTTGGCAGATGTTGAAGGGATCTGGTGTAGAAAGCCATGTTTATCTGGTCCTAGTCTTACCTGACAGTTACCGGCATCGTCGATGAAGCTAACGTAACTTTAGACCGGAAATACCATCGCCCACCAGTGACGTCTGACAATCATGGAACGTTCGTAAAATCAACTAGCCAATAAGAGACATCAAATATAAAGAGAGACACAATATAAGAATCAGACTTTAAGAGTTAGGGGTTACATAAGGTTAATATATATACACACACACTGGCGGCCAAACTGGTGTTGAGCAAGTAGAATTCAATGAAGCTGTCAGCTGAGGACATGTGAAGCCTCTATTGCTCAACATAGAGACTATGTTGTACTTCTCCTTTTGTTTAGTTGTACATCTGGGCCTTCCACATCTCTTCCTGTCCTTGTTAGAGCCAGTTGTCCTTTGTCCTTTTTCCAGTGTACACCTTTGTATGAAATCTTCAGTGTTTTGGCAATTTCAAGCATTATATAGCCTTCATTCCTCAAAACAATGATTGACTGATGAGTTTCTAGAGAAAGTTGTTTATTTTTTGCCAGTTTTGACCTAATATTGACCTTAAGACATGCCAGTCTATTGTCTACTGTAGCAACTAAAAAAAAAACACAAAGACAATGTTAAGCTTAATTTAACGAACCAAATAGCTTTCAGCTGTGTTTGATAGAATGGCAAGTGATTTTCTAGTACCAAATTAGCATTTTAGCATGATTACTCAAGGATAAGTTGCAGGAGTGATGGCTGCTGGAAATCGGGCCTGTCTAGATTTGATAAAAATTAATTTTTTCGTGGGTCACGTGACGCCATGCAAGGAGCAGACGTGTAAACGGTGAGCTCTGTGCACTTTGCAAGTTTTCTTTTATTATTTTCATATTATAATCCGCTGAGATTCAATACACCCATCTACATGTGTTCTTTGACGTAAACATGGCAAAGAAGTCCTCGGGCTCTGGACACATTAAAAGACACTTACGAGCTCAAACTGAAACCTCTGATGGACCTGCGGACCAGGGACTCGATTTGGTTGGTGCGGCAGGAGAAATCCAGCGTCAACTGTCCAACATGTTTGTGATGCTGACCAAGGTTGTTGCTGATTTGGAGGATCTCGCTGTAAGACGTCGATCGATTACGGTGATGGAAACAAAATTCTCTGAGTTGGTTACAAGAGTGGCAGATGTTTAGAAATGGAACGATTATCTGGTGTAATCCACTAGTGACCAAGACTTACATGGAAAGCATTTTGGAGAAACTGGAAGATCTTGAAAATAGGAGCTGAAGAAATAACATACGGATTGTTGGAATTTCTGAGAATGAAGAAGGCAGAGATATGATGAAATTCCCTGACGAACACTTTCCGAGTCTTCGACATAACAGGCCATAAGCTGGAAATCGAATGAACTCACAAAGGCCCGGCTCGCAGATCCGCTGAGGGAGACAGGGCCCGATCAATTCTGGCCAAATGTCTGAGATCATCCAATAAAGATCTTGTGTTGCGCGAGGTGTGGAGCAAAGGAAAAGATTTCTTGGAAGAATCAAAGTATTTCCTTGTTCCCGGACTTTGCGAATTCAACAAGAGAGGTTCGCGTTCGAGTCAAGGAATGTAAGAAACTCTTACATAAATGGAAGATTGCTTTTGCACTGATGTTTCCGGCCAAACTGAGAACAGATACTAAGGATGGCCGCAAAGTATTTACGTGTCCCAAGCAAGCACTGTCCTTCATAGAAACAATCGGTGAGGAAGCCATTTGGTGTTTCTCATGTAGCTCCAGAGTGGATTAATTTGCTATACTTACACTTGGCTGTCAAAGGAAGCTGGGCGTCATTTTTGTTTCTGTTTGTGTTGGTTCCACCTAGCGGTTGGAGTTTGTTTTGTGGAATAACACTCTTTCAAGAAACGTATTCATTGATGGAAGATCGCTTTTACACTGAAGTTCCCGGCCAGATTGAGAATGGATACTAAGGATGGCTGCAAAATATATACATTCCCACACAAAGGATGTCTTTTATAAAGTCGACGGATTGAGTAAGTCATGGTGTATTTTTTTATGCAGCCTCCAAGTGAATTTGATACACTCAATACACTCTTGACCATCCGAGGGACTGAGACGCCTGTTTTGTTTCTTTTTGTGCTGGTCCTTTTTGTTTTAGTCATTTGTGCTTATGCCTCCTGTTGGCTTGAGTATGTTTTGTGGAGTAGTTTTGCGGGACATTGGAATGATTACGTCATCTGCTGCACTCATAAACAGCTGGCTCACTGAACACTTGTCTGTCTGTCCAAGGACACTGAATGGCTTTATATTGGCTGGAATTGGTTTTGTGGATGAACACACCTTCGAGACAGTTCTGTGAATGAATCTACATGTACTTTGTGTTTATTCTGCCTATTGGTTGGAGTTTGTTTTACAAAGTATTTTCTGTTATGTAATTTTGCCCCTCAAAATTTGTGCAAAAGCACCGGACTTGAGCAATCCAATGGGAAAATTGTCGCGTTTTCTCTCGTAGGCTACATGGACTTTTTGAGTTAAGAGGGATTGATGCCGGTTGGCGCTGTCGTGCACAGGGTTAATGCGTATGTTTTTCTTTTTTCTGTTTGTTTGGTTCGGGGGAAGTTCAGGGTTTGATTGTTGCACTAAAGTTGGAATGTGGTCTGTATAATATTGTTTTTGACACAGTTTATTTTTTCTATTATATCAAAATGTCAAATGTTAATATGAGTGGGTTATCTTTTTGTGAATGGGTTGGAGCACCCCATAAAAAGAAGGAAGGTTATTTATTTTCTTAAGCGTATGAAATGTGATAGTGTTTCTTCAAGAAACACATCTTTCCTCGTAGGAAGCTGAAAAATTTGGGAAGATATGGTGTGGGCATGTTTTCTTAGTGCTGACTCAAGTAAGAGCAGGGGAGTCATTACATTTATAAGTAAACATCTAGAATTCAAATGTCTCAAGCAGATTAAAGATAAATTAGGGAGCATCATTATTGTTCTAGCAGAAATTCAGGGGCAAAAGTTGGTTTTGGCTAATATTTACGCACCTAACGTTGATGATTAGGGCTTTTTTATTGATCTTGAAGGGATGCTGCAAGCCGCTGGCACCCCTTATGATATAATATTGGGAGGAGACATTAATCTTTTGATGGACTCAGTCCTTAGTGAAGAAAAAGTATGTAAGCTCCCTATAGCAACACTGACACTTCACAGGATGTGTACAAATCTTGGTCTTGCTGATATTTGGTGACTTTTGAACCCATCCATTAGGGACTATACATTTTTTTTATCAGTCCATAAGATTTATTCTAGAATAGATTTTTTCTAAATATCTTAATCCCTCATTTCATCTGTAGCGGACTGCTCAATTGGAAACATCTTAGTCTCAGATCACGCCCTGGTGAGTTTAGAAGTGTTGCCACATACGGAGAAAAATAAATCATATAGTAGGCTTTAATGTATCCCTTTGCGAAATCCTGATTTCCAACAAATGTTAAAGACTGAAATCAATGTTTATATGGAGACCAACTGGTCCTCAGTATCTTCTGAGGGCATGGCTTTGGAGGCACATAAGGTGGTTCTTAGGGGTCGGATCATACAGTATGCCTCATTCATCAAAATTCCAAAGCACGAGAACTTGTGGAGTTGGAAGGGAATATTAATAGTGCAGAGGCAGAGCTGAAGCGCCGAATGTCATCTGATGGCCTCAGAGAATTTACCTGATTGAAATACAGATATAATACTATTTTGTCATGGAAAGTGGAGTTTTGGTTATACAGGGCAAGACAGTCATACTTGAGTTGGGGGACCATGCAGGGAAGCTTTTTGCTATATATATATAAAGCAGAGAGAGTCTTTTTCTACCATTCTCTCAGTGAAATATGCTTGTGGTTATTACAGTCTGTGAACTATATGAGAGTGGAGTGTTAAGATGTTTTGAAAATTTGGTTCAACATTTTGGACTACATATACTACATATACACTATAAACTGTTAAAGTGTAGCCTATATGCAAAATTGTAAATAAAAAGTTAATCAAAGGGACATCTACAGCCAATGCATTCTCTGGTTACACACATTTGACATATTTGAAAATTATATATACTTGTAGTATATATAAAATTATCTATTAATATACTGAATATTATAAGCAGGGTGTAGATTCATGGGTGATGGGGGGAGGTAACCCCTCCAATAATTAAAACAAGCAACCCCCCCATGCTTCACATTGCCACCCCCTAATATTCTAGCCAAACCTAAGCCCTTAATTTTAAGTTATATTGATACTCACAGATGTGCAACTTCCAGAAAATACAAATAGTAACTATTTTTATCATTGCAGACTGGATCTTATAAATTGTTTATTTGAGTTTTATGGTGATTAATCTTTCTGAGGTCAGTAATTTGACAGTTTTTAAAATTGTATTTTAAACTAAGTAAGGACAGTAAACTCTATACTTATTTAATAGAAACTATAGCTTAGTCATTGTGATGCTGTCAGGTTTTAACCTTGCATTACTGCATTATTCACATACAACGGTTGTGCAAATCATTATATGCATTTGTTTCATTTCGCATGCATTTTCTTGGACCCTTTATCATTCAAATACAGATTAATGCTATTTTAATTTGTTGTAATATTTTTTTTTTTGATTTCTTTCACTAACTGTCCCTATCACCTTCATTCCATCAAACACAATTTTCTGCATCTGTACCTTTAAGACATCGCAGACAACTTCTCTATCAGTCCCCAAATGCTGCCGCCTAATAAATAGTACCACTGTCTTGTGTACTCGATTTCTTTGTTAGGTTCATAATATCAATAAACTTTTCATAAAACGCAGTTAATAAACACTTTATGTCAAAGCATATAACGAACAGATAGAAGTTCAAAATACATGTAGATTTACTGACAATAAGAGCAGTATCCCTCCGCCGGTTTGTTTGGATATGGGGAAAGATGGACGCAGCTGGAAAGGCAGTTACTCTGAGTTAAAGCCGCACTACGCATTGACACTTTATCTTGGATAGTAATACACTTCATATGTGAATTGTTTTGTGATACTCCAGTTATAAATTGCAGCAGAGAGAGCTCTTCACACCGCATTCAAGGTAATGTTACTGGTTATTCAGTGATATCAGACCGCGCTAGCTGGGCTTGTGCAGTTTCAATTTATGTTAGCTTGCTAGCTCTCAGACTAAGAAATCACACGTTATTTCAACAATTAATATCTTGTTTCGTAACATGGGGCAAATGCCACTCAAATATGTAACCTTTGCACTGATTTTATTAACATTCATAACATTTTAAATGCACCAAGAAGGCTGAAAGTGGACTAGTGGCTCGTGTTTGCTGACAGAGTGATGCACCGGTCAGATGCAACTGCCTTTGTGAGTCAGGTGGACAAGCCCTTGTTTTCGCCTAATATAGCACTATTAAATTAATAATGACATACGCTGGTATGTTCTCCATTTTATTATAATTAATAGTTAGGCATTTGGCTGTGTTATTACTCTCTATTAGTGTTTATTTCACTCAGCCGGTAGTTTTTGCGGGGAACTCGAGTTATAGTTACCATGGTGACAGGGCAAAAAGCCTTCACGCGCCTCTCTGTCAGTCATAAAGCTCACGTGTTTTAACCTGTTAACCTGCACCCCCACTCAGGGGCTCACAGCTGAAAATGACATACCTGAATTAAAATAAATATAGCTCCTGAGAACAGTGTACCACAGGCACAATTAAGGTCTCTTTAGAAAGAAGACACTTGGCACTCTACTAACAATGAATCAGAGTTGATAATGCTCAAACAAATAAAAAGTTATAAAAGTTGAAGTGCCTCATAAATAATGTGAACTTCAAAAAATGTTTTATTATTTCATGTACAAATATATAAAAATAGACCTGGAGGAATCCAATTAGGTAAAGGATTGAAAGCCACAAGTCTCATCAGTTTATATTTCAAATTTGAGGAAGATATAATGAAAAATGGGGTTCCTGCAAGCTTTTTTCCAAGACTATGTTGGTTCCATTTCTCTGTTCACCTGCCCGAGGCACATCCCCAGAAATGACATCCCCAAACTAAAATAATTGTAGTTACTGAACAATTTGCTCTACATGCACAATTTAGACATATTTAAAAAGAAGACACTTTGGAGTTTATTACCCAAATGTAAAAGTTGAAAAAACTTACACAGACAAACATTTATAGAATTTAAAGTGTCTTGAAGATAATTTGTACTGCAAGTAACATTTCATTATTTTATGAAAAATAAATGAACCAACCTGGAGGAATCCAGTTAGGCAATTGATTGAAAGCCACAAGTCTCATCAGTTTATATTTCACATTTGAGGAAGATATTATGAAAAATGAGATTTCTGCAATATTTTTTCCAAGACTATGTCCAGGTACCAAGAAGCCTCCTTGGATACCTCAAAAAGCATCCTAATGACCAAATGTTATGAAGGGTACTGCAAGCTATTTTAGTCATCATATACACTATTCATACCGATAGTCAGCCCATTCAACATTCAATGGCTGGTGATGGCCAGTGATACAGACAGGATTCATATGGATGGTCAGACATAGAATCAACAATCACACTGATGGCCAGCCATCAGACAAGCCATTGTTTTATAAGGTGCAGTACCTTATCTTTTCAGACCACAATGCATTTACTTTATAAATCAAATGGGAAAACAAACACACACACACACACACACACTCTCTCTCTCTCTCTCTCTCTCTCTCTCTCTCACACACACACACGTATAATGTGTGCATGTTACATAGCAACTCACCGATGTAAAATTGGACCATGTTTCCGTCCTCAAGCATATCACCGTCGTCGCTGTATTCACTCCTCAATTTCGTCATCGCTGCTTCGAGTGATCTCAAATAAAACATCTTCAGCAGAAAAAAACTTCTTTTGACGATCCATTTGATGAGATAATCCGTCCAGTAAGTAAGACGCGAAAACAGATGTTGACTGGGGAACCGTCTTTTTACTATGGCTCGTTTGTTGTCAAATGGCGGGGGTGTGGTCACAGCCTAATTCGCAGGTTAGTGGCTGATTCAAATAAATAAAAAAACATCTTGTTCGCGAGGAATTTAAACTTCCCGGATATCGTTGGAATCGTGCACTGCTTGGCTACATTTTCTATCAGTCATATCATTTCAGTTCTTTCATTGGCTTTCATTGTAAAGACAAAACAATAGGATCAGCATATCATGACGTCAAAAAACTGACCGCAGTGTTTGGATATTTCGACCTATATATTGCCTATCTTTGTATTTGTGTGTGTGTGTGCGGTCTTAATTTGTTCATTACACTCTAAGCAACACACCCATATAACGTTCGGCTACCGGAGTCTGTTTTTATGCATAATTGTATTGCATAACCGACAAGTATGATACTTCACCCTGAAGAAACTTCGATGTAAACAAAGGAATAACCATCGATGTTACAACGTTATTGTTTCTTTGGACTAAAAATGCTCTATGGGATGTTATTCAGTGGACCCTCACCTTTCCATCCAATCTGGAACTTCTAGCAGTGGATGCGTGTGTGGCTCGTTATTACGACACTACTGGTAAGTACTCCGTTTTTGATTACGAGTGTTTGATCTGTATTGCTTACATAAATGCAAGAAATACATTCGTTATAAGCTTTTCATCGAAAAACAGAGCTCTATCATCGATGCTTGAGGCTTACACCTTTAAAATGATATATAGTTTGCCAAGATTAATGATGTTCTTTCACGTTAAATCTATTCATAAACATTAAACTGGGGGTACTCTTCGGTGCGACTGCGCACTGGTGCAGGTTAACAGGTTAAGCACTGATTTAAGTCTGTGAGGCAGCTGGTGTTCATTTGTTAAAAAAGAAAAAAAAAGAAAAGAAATATATATCTACCAGTCCTTCTGAATGATAGGTTTAGATAAGCTTTGGTAGACTTCAGAAGAACTTTACCTGCAATGGTGAGGTGAAAGTAGTGGAGGGGGTGTTGACAGTTTGACCGGGTTAACCGTTTTAACGACCTTCCCTCATACGCAACAGCAGCTTTTCGGCACAGTAGCAGACCTCGTTCATATTCCCCTGGCATTAGAGTTCACAGACTTCTATCAAAAGTACTATGATACTACCTTAGGCTGTTTTGTTTAATTGTGAGACATGTGCCATGGTAATACTGTGTCGGCATGTATGAGATGTTAATACCATTAACATCTCATAACACCACAGTACATTATTATCATGCTTTAATTGTACCAAATTAAACGCTATTCAGACTTCAGGATGGAATGATGTTTTATATAGAGATGCACCGATTGCAATTTTCTTGGCCGATTCCGATTTCCGATGTTTTTGCAAGTGTGACCTGCTGATACCGATTTATTCCGATTTTCTTTCTAAGAACTATTATTGACTGCATATACAAACAAAATCTACCTTTCTTCAATGCAACATTTTATTTTCATTATAAAATAAATTATTAAACATTACAATTTCCCCCAAACTGCACTAAGTTACAGGATCTTCTCTCACTTAAACAACTCTCAAAATAAAGTGCTCTGTGACTGGAAAGAGGTAGAAATAACAATTAACTGCAAATTAGTTGCTGTGAGATGTCACTTTCCACTATTTTTCTAAATGGACCTTTTTCTCTTTATTACTCATCTAACAAAACAATTCCAAAGATCTGAAAAACTGAAGTGTCCAATACGCTCAACTTACGTTAGATGTCCAAATATCAGTTGTAAAACTGAGCACTGCTTCGGGAACGGCTTGAAACCATACCTGTCAACACTCCCGTTTTTCCCGGGAGTCTCCCGTTTTGTTATTTCTCCCAAAAAAACTGCCTTAATTTGTATGGCCCAAACCACGTTATATGAATAATCACATCAATATATTATTCCAAGGTGGTCCATTTGCCAGATCTTGAATGAAACACATCCTACTCACACAATCGACACATCATACACATTACAAATCATTTATGACCTCAACCTGGGAACCTACAACCCATTTGCGCTGTTGATATCTGCGCAGGCAGTAGACGCGGGATGTTAAATAAAGCATCACTGGTAGATGGGAGGAGAAGACTCCGCTGGTGCTCCAGTGAAAAAACAAAATATACATGTACATTTAACAACAGCTGGATGGAAGAATTTAATTTCATATCCCGAAGCCATATCGACAATGCCCACGCCTTTTGCAATGTGTGTCGCACTGATTTTAATATCGGACACGGTGGGAAAAATTACGTTACTCAGCACATTAAATCACAACGGCACAATTTGTATAGAATTTAGCCTGCCTCTGCCATCCAGCACCCCACTTCCCCTCACCCGGATTTGTGTACCCAAATGTTGACAGATAACAGGCTGTGTGTGTGACATGACACGAGATTAAACAACTTGGGCAACGCAACGTCGGAAAGTACCTTCTCCTCTGTATCGAGGAAAATTATCAGATTTCTGATCCCTCTGTCCTCAACTATGGAGAACAGCTGGTCATCCAGGGCCATGAATTCCATAATTTTCCTTGTAATTGCTTTGGTCTTTTCGCTGCTCATACCAAGGAATGAGAGGAGAGGCTGCTGACTTGTGACTGGCTCAGAGCTCTGGCTAGCTTTAGCCGCTTCCCCTTTTTAGATTCTTTTTTTAAAATGGGCATTTTCAGCTGGGTGATGGTGTTTTAAATGGCTAATTATGTTTGTTGTTCCGAAAGTTATTGTGGTGGTTCCCACACGGTTTACTTTGGCCTTACAATTATTACACATTTCGAACTTTATGTATTCTTCACTCACAGTGAAGATCTTTCACGCCAATGACATGTTTACGTGCAGCTGTGACGTTATTGCCTGCGCCGCTGGCAACAAAAAGGACCGGCTTGGAATCGGAAAGACGTGAGGCTGACCGGCCGGTCACCGGTCCGGCCAAGCATGTGGAAAATCGGCTAATTCCGGTCCCTGGCCGGTCGATCGGTGCATCTCTAGTTTTATATACACACACACACACACACACACAAACACAGTACTGTGCAAAACTTTTAGGCACTTGTGAAAAATGTTGCATAGTGAGGATGTCTTCAAAAATAATAGCATAAATAGTTTTCATTTATCAATTATCATCATACAAATTCCAGTATACATAAAAAAGCTAAATCAATATTCGGTGTGGCTACCTTTGCTTTCAAAACAGCACCAATTCTCCTAGGTACACCTGGACACAGTTTTTCTTGGTTGTTGGCAGATAGGATGTACCAAGCATCTTAGAGAATTTTACCACAGTTCTTCTATCTATTTAGGCTGTCTCAATTGCTTCTCTCTCTTAATGTAATCCCAGAATGACTCGATGTTTGGGGAGAGGCATGCAATGCCATCTGTTGCAGAGCGCCCTGTTATTTTCTAATCTTTTCTGTTCGCAAAAGTAATGTTTATGTGTCTAAAATATATTTTTCCTATTGACACACTAAAGCTGAAGATATAATTAACCATCTTAAGACAAATGTTTTTGTGAAACACCTTAAGTGCCTAAAACTTGCACAGTACATTGTGTGTGTGTGTGTATGTGCGTGTGTGTGTGTGTATATGTGTGTATATATACACTCACCTAAAGGATTATTAGGAACACCTGTTCAATTTCTCATTAATGCAATTATCTAATCAACCAATCACATGGCAGTTGCTTTAATGCATTTAGGGGTGTGGTCCTGGTCAAGACAATCTCCTGAACTCCAAACTGAATGTCAGAATGGGAAAGAAAGGTGATTTAAGCAATTTTGAGTGTGGCATGGTTGTTGGTGCCAGACGGGCCGGTTTGAGTATTTCACAATCTGCTCAGTTACTGGGATTTTCACGCACAACCATTTCTAGGGTTTACAAAGAATGGTGTGAAAAGGGAAAAACATCCAGTATGCGGCAGTCCTGTGGGCGAAAATGCCTTGTTGATGCTAGAGGTCAGAGGAGAATGGGCCGACTGATTCAAGCTGATAGAAGAGCAACTTTGCCTGAAATAACCACTAGTTACAACCGAGGTATGCAGCAAAGCATTTGTGAAGCCACAACACGCACAACCTTGAGGCGGATGGGCTACAACATCAGAAGACCCCACCGGGTACCACTCATCTCCACTACAAATAGGAAAAAGAGGCTACAATTTGCAAAATCTCACCAAAATTGGACAGTTGAAGACTGGAAAAATGTTGCCTGGTCTGATGAGTCTCGATTTCTGTTGAGACATTCAGATGGTAGAGTCAGAATTTGGTGTAAACAGAATGAGAACATGGATCCATCATGCCTTGTTACCACTGTGCAGGCTGGTGGTGGTGGTGTAATGGTGTGGGGGATGTTTTCTTGGCACACTTTAAGTTTACTTAAGTTTGTGAAGTTTACTTAAGTTAATGTTGTCATGCTCTCAGTGGTGTGATAAAAGTTGCTTGGCAGCTGGTCAACAAAACTCAGTTTGCAACGTATTTCTGACTGTGAGGAATGAGCTGAGACTTGATTTGAATTAGGATTATGTACTCATTTATGTAAGGTTCATGTGAATGCTGATTAAATTATTTCAGCAGGTTCTGAGAGTACATTATGGCGACAGGCGGCACTCCATTTGAAGATGGCACAGATGAGCAGGAGCAGCAAAACTGGACCATCTCCAATGGCAGCCTTGATGACAGACTTAATAACATGGTATTAATCAATCATTCGGATACTCCCAACTAGGGTTGCAACGGTATGAGATTTTCATGGTATGATAACCGTCTCAGAAAATATCACGGTTTCACGGTATACAGTATTACACAATTACTGTTATCAGTGAAAACAGAAGGGTTATTTCTAGGTAAATAGGTAATTATCTATTTATTTTTGAGCAAACACTTTATTATAATTGAAACTTGAAACCATTTATTTTATTGAAGTATGTGTAAAAAAAAAAGTCTCCCTTTTGAAAATAAAATGAATAGAAAAAATAAGAAAGCTAACAGAATTATAATAAACAGAATTATAAACATGATAAAAAAATGGCATGTAACTAAAGCATGTTAGCATAGCAGTGCAGATGAGTAGTCTTTAACTGTTCACGAGATTATCATTAAATCTGCCTTGGCATGTAAATACTCGATCACTTGGGCGGCCGCGAAAATATCTTCAATTGCTATGGCATTGTTATTGCCCTACTGTCCGCGACCCAGTCCGAATAGACCAGTTGAGAAACACTGCTTTAACTCACACACACACTCATGTCAGACCCCCTCGCCTTGCTTCTCTCTGACATCTGCTGCATGTGTGTGTGTGTGGCGCAATTTGACGAGTCTGACAGACAGTCGAGAAGGAAGGGAGATGCGCACGCGCATGTGAGAATCTCCGTCCGGTTGCATTTTTTTCTCAATACCGTAGATAAGCAAATGTACATGGTATGATAACCGTCAATTTTCAAACCGTGGTATACCGTGAAACCAGTATACCTCTGCAACCCTACTCCCAACATGACAAGAATGAAAGTTGAGACCTGTTTCAAACATAATAGGATTTATTAAATCAAGCCTGCTCAGTCTATTGTTATTGAACAATGAAGCGTTAGCAGAACAACATCACAAGTTCACATTAAATAGCCATATTAACATTTATGATTGTAAATATTGACTTTCTCAGGATTGGGGAGTGCAGCAGAAGAGGGCTAACCGCTCATCTGAGAAGAACAGGAAGAAGTTCTCAGCCATGTCAGAGAGCCGGCTAACCAATGACATCTCTCCAGAGTCCACTCCAGGAGTAGGGCGACGTAGGGCTCGCACACCCCACTCCTACCCTCATGTGAAGTATAGCACTCAGATGTCTGTGCCTGACCAGGCTGAGCTGGATAGACTCCGACAGGCCATACATTTCACGGATCTGGATGAGGTGAGCTTAGAATTGTAACCAGGATCAGGTTCATGATGCACTTTCACGAGCACATTAGCCATGGCCAAAGCAGGCTGTTGTTTCAGGATAGGGAGTGCATTGAGCTAAAAAAAAACAAAAAAAAAAACTGACACTCAAACCCTTAATAGATGGCTAGAAAATTTTGGCCAGCTCTTAAAGGAAATGCAAATCTCATAATTGTCCTTTGGTTAACCGAAATATCACTTTTCATCCCAACAGAGAAGCATTGGCAGTGATTCTCAAGGCCGTGCCACTGCAGCCAACAATCAGAGACAGCTATCTACTGAGGCCAAGAAACCTTTCAATTTCCTGCCTATTCACCTCAACACTAACAAGAGTAAAGAGTCCACTGCATCCGCCTTTTCCACACCTGGGGGCAAGGAACCCAAGAAACAAAGCCCAGGGAAAGAGCTGTTTGCCCCGGTGCCAGCAGCAAGTAATGAAGCTTTCAGTCTGGATGGTGCCCAGGGGTTTGTTTTGGAGGATGGACGAGGAGAACTTACTATTGAGAGCAGTCAGGTAATCGAGATGAGAATTTTTTTCTTTTTAATGTGTATGTGTCTGTTTGAACGTGTATTTATTGTTGGTTCAATAACCTTCGATTACAAGTTTTGGTCCGTATTTTTCAATGCATCATTAAAAGAATAGTTCTCGCAAAAATAAATATTCACTCATCATTTACTCACCCCATCCCAGATGTGTATGACTTTCTTTCTTTTGCTGAACATAAATGGAGATTATTAGAAAATATCTCTGCTCCTTAGGACCATACAATGCTAGTGAATGTTTACCAAAACTTTGAAGCTCCCAAAATACAAGGCGGCATAAAAGAAATCCATATGACTTAAGTGTTTTAATCCTTGTCTTCTTAGAGGGCTAGTTCACCCAAACATTTTCTCATAATTTACTCGCCCTCATGCCATCCCAGATGTGTATGACCTTCTTTCTTCTGCTGAAAACAAACAAAGATTTATTAAAGAATAAACTATCTCTTATAGCGATTAATCGATTTTAGGTAAGAACAGACCAAAACATAATTGCTTTTTTAACTGTTTATCTTTCCATTGCAGTCTTTAGGCACAATCATTATTTCAATATCAGTCTTGATGCATGCGCAGAGTGCTAGATGGCGCTAGGAAGTGTAATTTTGCTTGAAATAATGATCTCCAAGGAGACCTTTGCTTGTCAAGATTTTTATATATATATATATATATATATATATATATATATATATATAAAAAATCTATTCGAAAAACTATTGAATTTAGTGATGCTACTGCCGGATTAGGCAAAACTGTCTGATTCCATTCAGTTTTGCCTAATCCAGGCAGTAGCATCGCAGTTTCGCGCTGTGTTTACAGAAGCCCTTGGAAGGCGTGTATGCGCAAACCTAGTTGTCATGGCAACTGAATAAACAAAACCTCGCCTGGTCAATATTTACTCGTCAAGTGCAAGTCAGACATAAACTAAAAGAGGGAAAGACATAATATTTATTTTTATTAAAATTTAACGAAAGTACATTTACATTTTGTGCGATCTACCAGCATTGCCTTTGCGATCGACGTATTGGGCACCCCTGCTATAATGCATTACTAAATTAAATCTAATAAAATAATGATTCTTTTTTTTTAATTAAATGGTGACAAACTAACCAAAATCTTCACTTTAAATTTAATTACACCAATGGGTTATATATTCAATTTGATGTTAAGACACATTCTTTAGGACTATCTTATATACAGTAAAGAACAGTTTGTAAAAGCCTACTAGTTTTTAAGGCCTAGAATAAAAAGTAACAATTATGTTTTGTGTTTATTGCATTATTCAATAAACCAACATTATTTTTGGCAGCAAAAACTAGGCAACAACTATGGTTTTACCAACAGGGAAATTTAGTTAACAGTGATATTGAGCAGAATGCTTACATATAACCAGTTTTGACAGAGCTGCTGATAAAAAGTTAAATGATTATCATCGATTGATGAAATGAAAAACAATTGCAGATTGGTATCGGATGTTAAAATCCTGATTGGAGTATCCCTAATATTCAAGTTGACTGTTTCAAAAACTAATGATGATGATTAGTGGGCTGAGACCCTGTCACAAAATGGACAAAAACAGGTACAAGGTGGACGGTCACGTTTGAATACGAAGAAGACTTTATTTTACTGTTTATATATTTATTTGTTTGTGGTTGAACTGAAAAAAGGTGTAAGTTTGGTTCTTTTTAAGAGGGCTCAAGTGTGAAAACCCTAGTAGCCTTTTTGCAGTTGAACATGTGGAAAACATTACCATCATAATTGCAGTTCAAATCGCAATCTCAATATCTTTCAAAATAATCGCAATATGACTTTTTGTCCAAATCGTTAGAGCTGTTATGCATTCAGCGATGCATCGCGATTCATACTCAAATGATTTTGAATCAATTCTCAAAAGAATCAGAATAGATTCTGAGTTCAGTTTAAATCACGGCAGAGCATTGGTCCACGCCAAATACAGATGTGGAAACAAAGAAGCAAGTTAATTTCATTCACTAAATTCAAGTGCACAAACACGACTGTTTGCAGACCAACTGTATCAAACACATGACCATTTGTGCCCGAATGAAACTACAATCCCGACATTCTTTCACAAACCCATGCACATAGCAACAGGAGTTTATTCATGATAAGAAGCCAACAAAAAACATGAAAGACGATTTCGCACCCATAATTGCACTGATTTGCACACAACTGGGGGAAACACAAGAAAATAATGACAAGGCAGCGGTTCAGGAGATGTTGGTGATGTTTTCATTTGATTATTTTTTCTTCCTCCCGATGCCTTTCTCTACTCTTGCACGCTCTCTATTTCATTGGCTTTTGTCATTGCCAGTCACTTGTTTGTCAGGATAGTGCGCACACCTGACGATAAAGGTTTTATCTTCTACTCGCAGAGCAAACAGATAGAATAGTGCATATGGGACGCTTGATACATTTCTGAAGCAACAACTGCGCTATTTAAACCGCTTTACTATCACCTTTGCAGGTGAGGAGAGGAGAAGTTGACAGCTGCATTCTCATAGAAGCAGATATATCTCTCATCCTGGAGCAGCAACTTCCATTTGTGCTTAAAAATGAAAATGAATAGCATGGCATAGATTCATTTTAAATCATTTAAATCATTTACAAGGCTTAAAAATAATAATATAATCGGTTGAAGTAATCGTAGTCAGTGTTTTTTCATGGAGAACCAATATTTCTTTTTGTGCTTTTAAGAGATGTTTTATAAGGTTCTAAAGAAAGAAACTGAAAAACTGAGATACTCTTTTGAACTATAGAACCATTTATTTAATCTTGTGGGTGTTCTGTGTTTTGTTCACAGCTCATACTGAATGTAAAAGGCCAGTTTATGTAATGTGACTTGTTCTGATTTTTAAAACAGCTGTTAAATACAAAGCTGAAAGGGAAAAAATATAGAGTAAAAATACATTTTGAAGAAACGTTAAAAAGAAAGATATTGAAGGACAAGATGCATTATGATGCAGCGAGAATCGTTTTATAATCGAATCTTACCCTTTGAATCGTAATTGAATCGTGAGGCCAATGAAGATTCACACCTAAAAAAAAAATATATATATATATATATTAGTTCTGTTCTGCTTAAGAAAATATGAATCCAGTGTTTTGATCCATGTGGAGAAGTTTTATGCTGCCTTTATGCGTTCTATGTTTGTTTGTGATCTGCAGAAGAAAATAATTCATAAACATTTGGGATGGCATGAGGGCGAGTTAATGATGAGAGAATTTTCCTTTTTGGGTGAACTCAAATTCAGTGTGAATTCTTTTAATCCATGTCTGTTTTGGGTGAGAAATTAATTCACTGTAAATTTGGCACAGCAGGATTTGAAGCTCTATTACACTTCCTTGCACTTGACGCGTACACAGAGCGTACAGCACTCTGTCAAACGCGAGAAGTATAATATTTTAGTTTGCCTTCCCCAGAGGAAAGTCATACAAGTTTGAGATGGCATAAAGTTGAGTAAATGATGACAGGATTTTGTTATTAACATTTTTATTGATTCCATCCACAAAAAAACAATAAACACAACATAAAATACAGAATCAGTTATATAAATTTAACCACTCCCCCCGAACATCCCCCTGCCCACCCGACACAAACACGCATTTTAGTGGTCACTTATATTTATAACAAAAAATTAAAAACAAACAAAAAAAATATATACTTTCAAAAAACAAGAGTGTACATAGACATCAAAATTCCTCTCCACTGCCCCTCCCCAAAACCCTCCAAAAAAATCTAAATATCCACCCCACTTCCTATTAAACAAATCCCACTTTCCCAACCTTCTATGAACCGCCTCCTCATATGCCACAACCTCACACATCTCCCCTCACCACTCCCAAAACGAGGGTGCCCTAGCAGTCTTCCACCCCCTGAGAATGATTCGCCTGGCAAACTTAACTCCAGTCAGGACCCAACCTTTTAAGCAGCTATCCCCAAAAGTAATGACCTCCCCATTAGCCAAAATGCAGAGTCTGGGGCAAAATGAAAATTGTGTGCCCAACAGGTCACACATTTTTGAATCTTCAACCAAAATTCCTTTATCTTAACACATCCCCCGAAAACACGTGTCCCCGTCTTCTGATTGGCATTGCCAGCAGGTGGTTGTGTCTTTAAGATCAAGTCTATACAATCTAGAGCAGGGGTGTCAAACTCAGTTTCAGTAGGGCCACAGCCCTGCAGAGTTTAGTTCTAGCCCTGCTTCAAAATGCCTCCAAGCACCCCTGAAGACCTTGATTAGCTGCTTCAGGTGTGTTTAGTTTTGGTTGGAGCTAAACTCTGCTGGACTGTGGCCCTCCAGCAACCGAGTTTAACACCCCTGCTCTAGGGAGTTTACACACTTTTGCTTCACTCTGTAGGGTGCACAGGTTGGTTAGATCAGTTTTACTATCAGATATAATTAATAATTAATATTCGTTAAATTCTATCCTTGGGGCACCACTCTTTGACAAGAGAAAAATGATAGTAAGTGACTTGATGAAGTCTCATAAAATTCTACCCTGCAGATTGAGTATTATTTTCGTCAGCGAGAAGACACGTCTCTGCGTTGTTTCTCGGGTCCGGTGATCGAGAGAAACGCCTGAGGTAGTCAACGTTGAGAGAAAACGATTGAGAAGGGAAGCTGGTCGCCTTTTCCGTTTTCTAAATAAATTCACTGTTGTCTCGCAGTGAAAATTAAATGAAACCGGTTGTACTAAGTACACTACACGACTGGAACAAAGCTAAGTTAAACTTACTCTACCGTGGCCAAATGGTGAGGTTTAGAAAAACGTGGTCTCTCTTTGTCCAGAAGGAGGGAAATTCCTTTGTGTAGATATGTCTCTTTAGAGCGCAGCAAGGCTGTAGATGTAGCAGCCAGGCTGGATGCGGAGAGGGAGAGGGAGCGAACTCAAATCGGACCGCTAGTTTTGTAAAGAAGTTGATGTCATCGGTCATAGGCTGCTTTTGACCAATGATGTTTGAGATTGAGTCCATGGGCTGGACTTCCCATTTGGCTGTGAAGCATTCTGGGAAACAGAGTTCAATGTCTCCCCTTCGATCATAGAACAAAGGGCCATGTTGTCTCTGCTGCCATTTTTAGTGGGGCAAGGCCCTACAACTCTGATCAAGGATTGAGTCCATCAAAAGATTAAAGTCTCCTCCCAATATTGTATCATGAGGGGTGCAAGCGCCTTACAACATCCTGATCATCAGCGTTAGGTGTGTAAATATTAGCCAAAATCAACATTTGCCCCTGAATTTCTGCTAAAGCAATAATGACTCTTCCTAATTTATCTTTAATCTGTTTGAGACAAAGAATGTGTAGATTAATTTACAGAACTGTCTCGAAGGTTTGTTCCTCCACAAAACAAACTCTTGGTTGCTTGCGGATTAGCTGCTGATTCTCTCTCCGATGACTCCAGATAATCGATCCATTTCTCGATGTCCGACACTCTTGTAACCAACTCAGAGAATTTTGTTTCCATCGCCGTATTTGATCGACGTATTACAGCAAGATCCTCTTAAGTCGGCAACAACTTTCGTCAGCATCAAATACATGTTGGACAGTTGACATTGACTCTCTCCCACCGCACCGTCCAAACTGAGTCCCTGGTCTGCGGCTCTGTCTGGGGTAGCAGCTTGAGCACGTAAGTGTCTTTTAATGTCTCCAGATCCTGAGGATTTTGAATTCTTTGACATATTGTCCTCCTAGAACAGTTATGGAACAGGGTGTATCGAATCTCACCTGTTTATGACATAAAAAGTATTAAAAACTAGCAACGTGCACAGAGCTCGCCATTCACACGTCTGACCCTCACATGGCGTCACGTGACTCCATGGTTCATAGATCTTGACACAGTGACTTGAGATAAAAACACTTGTATTTTGCGAGTTGAGACTTTTAGAACGTTATGACTCATGACTATTAGATCTGTATATTCCCATTAGATTGTTGTGTTCACATTTCAGAAGTTATACAGTGGAACTGTCACAGATGAGTGCTGTAACAAGCACCTGAATGAGACACGCATAAGCACACATACATAAGTATCACACACAACCACCTCTGCATACACAGTCTGGCTGCTATCATTAATATTACACCATGTATACAGAGTTTTGTATTGTGTGTTTTGTTGTTTTAATGTTTGTTGCATGCTGTTTATCGCCTCATTTTGGTTTAATGCATTATTACAGCTGTTTGAAGTTCATTATTCTCTCTGTTTGTGAGTCATCAGGATTACCTTAAATATTCATATAAATGGACACCACACAATTCATGCAAGTGTATTGTCATTTATTTCTCATTTAAATCAGCATACATTTGGTTTATAGGCACACTGGTTCATCAGCCAAACCTTAAATAACAACATGTCCAAATTCTAAGCTTTTAAATTACACATATTTTTCAAATGAAGCTTTTAATGAATTGGCTAGCATTTACATGTTAAAGGGTTAAAAATATAAACTTAAAAAAAATATTGGTTATCGTATCGGCCACAATGAGCTGGGAGATATAAGTTATCATTATTGGCCCAGAAAATCCATATCCGTGCATCCCTAAACAAAAACCCTAACCTGCAGTATTTTGCTACTCTTGTGTTTGACAACCGTGAGAAGATGCACCGCTCTACTGTTTAGTTGAAGATGTCAACGGTATCTTTGGAGTGTGGTGTTTTGAAAAGTGGGGGCATGTCTAAATTAACACTCAGTCTCGTGGAAGTACAAGAACAGCTAAAATCGCTTACAGCACCATTAATGGAATGGAAAAATCATGAAAATCTTTTGACTCTCGTATTTATTTTTCTATTTTTTATTAAGCTAGTTCTGAATAATACTGATAAGAGTAGACATCACAACTTCCCTATGTTCATTCAGAATTTAGGCCAATTTAAAAATATGACACTGTCTGTGAAAGAGCTCTTCTTTGGTCTCTTTCTTTGCTCTTCTGTGTCTCTGTGCACTTCTTTCTTCCATTTCCCTCTGTTTCTCAGTCTAATTATCTATCATTATGTTTCTTATTTTAATTTCCTTTCTGTCTTCATTTATGTGTATCTGTGCACTCACATAGTTTGTCTCCATTCAGGTTGTCAGTAAACTGGTTCAAATTCGTGAATACATAGGGAAGGCATCATCCATGAGAGATGATCTGTTGGAAAAGAATGATGTGCCTGCAAACGTGGAACGTCTCTCTCTACTTATCGCTCATCTGAAAGAGCAGGAGAAGTCCTACCTGCGTTTTCTTCAGAACATACTGGTCAGTATTTGTCTCCAAGGTCTATTGGAAATTTCATATTTGTCATTTGAATGACTTTTATTGCCAAAATTTAATTTGAGATTGTAAAATTGTTTAAGGTTGTATGAATTGTGCAATTGTTAAGATTGTTCATATCAAATTAAGAAAAAATTAAGGGACTGTAGCCTTTAAATGGCTGAAAGTATTGTAATTATCTAACATTGTTTAGATATCCCATTTTTAGCTGTATTTCCATGTTTTTAAACTTTTAATTAATCCTGATGTGATGCTTTTTCTTTTTAAGTGGCTGCTTTCCCTCTAACATATAGGCTTTTGTAAATGATCACTGTGTGATCAGCCAAACACAACATTGTTCAGGGACCTGCATCCTCTCCCACTGCTCAGCAGTCTGTCAATAACCTGAATCATACCAGTTATGAAGTGTTAGGCTTTGTTCTTAGTTTCACAGGCTTGATTAATGTAGAGGCCAAATCTAGGGCAACATGTTCCACAGCATGTTTCTGCACTTCAGTGTGACCTCACTTGGAGTATCTTGGTTTTGAGTATAAAACGCAAAGACAATTTTTAAATTTTATTGTGCAGTTGCCTTTTCCTTGTTCAGTTTAAATTAAAAAAATTATGCAAATGTAGTAGTAACTGCATTTTCTTCCTTAGTATCTTGCTTGAACATTGTTTCCATTATTAGCTTAGCATTTGCACGTAACCCATAACTAGCAGCATTATAAGCAAGTGCCTGCAGCGTCTCTATCAAATTCGGTCTGTTCTGAGCCTTGCTCCTCCCTGCACTCTACAGGCTAGGGAAAATGAGGATGATGATGAAGGTGCCACAGTGGACTCTGCAGTAGGTTCAGGCTCTGTGGCTGAGAGCACATCTCTGAACCTGGAGCTGTGCTCCGAAGCCTCCAGTGCCATTGTGAGTACTCGCAAAAGGCCCATATTTTCCTCTTGGTTCCTTAACTGAGCATAGATAAGGGTGTAACAGGCATGCAAGGTGAAATCTAGAGCTCATACCTTTAAAGCATAGTTGGCTTGCTTGGATGTCTGAATGTACTGGAAGAGGTTATGGAGTTTGACCTTTTTTTCTTTTTCAGGTTTTTGAAAATAAATTATTCAGTATTTGTCCCATTTATGTGTAAAATCAATGGTGAACATTTTATTTTGTATGGACATTTATTTAGGATATATGATGATACTTTAGATGTGTGTCATATTAAACAGTGTTTTGTGGTGAGTTATAGCAGATTTCTGTGAGAAATGTGATGTTGACTTATTGCCATGACACTGCTGAATGAAGACATTTGAGACGTTTGCAGCTTAACAGGTTCTGCTTGTACTTTTGCTTTTTTTCTTGGACTCATTCTAAGATGCTTACTTGCTAATCATCTTTTGCAAGTAGCTAACATTTAAGTAACGTGGTCAGAAATGTAAGTGTACTTTGTGCTATAGAGTTTATTGGATTTTATTATTAGTTTGGTGCTTTGAGAACAGTGTGACTTCATGCTTGATTTGCCTTCCAATTTTATTGTGAAAATGTGCCACCAACAGTAATGTGTCTGTGCCAACCTCCAACCTCTGTTAGCTGTTGCTATTGCATAGTTCCAGGTTGATCAGTGATCCTGTTCTAATGAAATCTTTCTATTTCATTCTTTCTCAGGGCCATGGGGTGTGTGGAGAGCAGAAGGAGGAGCTAGAGAACATGCATAAGCAACATGACCTGCTGAAGAAGATGCTGGAACAGCAGGAGCAGCTCAGAGCACTACAAGGTCGTCAGGCTGCACTACTTGCCATGCAGCAAAGCGCTGAACAAGCCATAGCTGTGATGGATGACACTGGTGAGGGGAACAGGCATGCTTGTTTCATTCTTGAGTTTTAAAGTTATAAGTAGTTTTTTACATCATATACATGTGTGTTTTACAGTTGTTACAGAGACTACAGGAAGTGTGTCTGGTAGGAGTATAACCTCAGAGCTCAATGATGAACTCAATGATCTTATCCAGCGCTTCCATAACCAACTGCATGATTCTCAGGTACATGCACACAGACCTAAACAGCCAGTGGTTTAGCCTCTTCCTTTTCACTAGGGTTGTCAATGTAATGTTGACTTGCCACAATATCATAATTTTCACTCATGGAGTCATTTTCGTTAAGCAATAGCCTACACAATAATGCAAGGCAGCTTAATTTCAAACACTAAACTTTTTTTATTTATTTAAAGTAAAAATTCTATTAAAATGTGTGTTTTCAACTTTTTGAAAGATAGCTCTTATACGTAAATTACTTATACATATTAAGATATAAAAACAATTATAAATGTAAACCTAATAATTATAATGCTGATAATAATCACTGAAATATAAATCATGGTTCGAGGTGAATGTGTTTTTGTAATATTTTATGACTTAATCACAGATGTATAGGCTGTATATAAAGTGACCCTGCAGAGTTGCGCTCACAGCGAATTGAACTCATGGCACCTCCTGAGCTGAGATGGTCTGAGGTCATTTACAGCATTTTCATAGACGATACTATTCTTGCAAAAAAAAATTCAGAAGACTAAAACAAAGAAACCCTTTACATATGTGTGTTCCTCGGGACTGCATGCCTCAGAACAAACAGTGCATCAGACAAGAGTAAAGATGGCTTTTCTGTTATCTGTTCTTAAAAATAAAATAAAGTGTGTTTCTTCAAGTTTGTGCCTGTGTGTCTAACAGCATTTGTGTCATTCTGAATCCGAGATGTCTTACAGTTACCTGCCATGCACATTCTATTCGCTACCTGCAATTAAACGTCTTCTGTCTGTGTGCGTACTTTAATGCCTGTGTAATTTGATATGTTGGTAAAGAACATCTAGCTTTCAATGCGTTATTTAGGTTCATTTATCATGGGTTGCAAACTCTTCATTAGACACCCTTCTTTATTTAAGGCTATTCTATTCATTAAGCCATTGTATTGATATTGGAAGTTCCATTCATAATGTTGTACCTTGTAAAACCGGTAATGCTGTACACCGTGGCAACCCTAATCTAACACATTATGTTTTTGTACAATTAATTATTTAAAAATAATAAAAGTTTTTTACTACGGCTGTCCTTTATTCTAAAATGTTAATCTATAATATTCTTTATATAATTAATCACACTGAGTTAACGTTTTAAATCAACAGCTCTTAAATTAACATTTTAACTCGTGCTTCCTGACCCGTATGTAAATTCTGGAATAAGGTGTTTTATACAGTGACACAATGTTACTGTTGCCTGTCTAAAACAAAATCTAAATATTAGACTTATATTTATCTTTCTCTCAGTCTCGGACAGTCCCAGACAACCGACGACAGGCAGAATGTCTCTCTCTCTCTAGAGAGGTGTGTCGATCACGCACTAGCCATAATTCCTGGGGTCAGTTGCCCACCACTGCCCCACTAGCAACTGCATCAACCTCCGCTAGCGCCAAACTACAGGAGCTACAGGACAAAAAAGAGACCATGGACAAGATCCTCCAGGAACTCCACTCTCTTAGAGATCAGACGCTCAACAACAGCTCCTGTAAGGCACCCTGCAGTTACTAATACTTTATCTAGTTTCCTATTTTGTAAAATACCCTCTTTTCCCTTTAGATGGAATATTTATTCAAAAATATTTGTGTTTGTTTGTTTGTATTGCATTAGATGCTTCTCTCAACAAGTACGGATGTGTTTAATGTGTTGTATTGCTGTAACTTTGCAATTGATGAACAATCGAAAATGTCTTTTCCCCCAAAACCTTTTGTGGACAAAACATTTAAATGGAATAGGTTGTGAAAATAAGACATGACTTGGGACAGTTTGGCCTTTTAAATGGACTGTACATCTATCCCTCAAACCTTGTCTAATTATGGTGTCTTCCCTGAATAAGGTTAAAAAAAATATGATTGTGTTTTTCAGGTCAAAGTGTCGGTCAACGTGTTGTACGCATGGGCGTTTCCATGCGCATGTCAGTTTTGGATAGAGTGGGAAATGAGCCACGTCCAGTGAGGCAGGACTCTTCCTCTTACAAACAGAGAGATGATAACAGCCACCCTTCTGACAAGCTTAGGTATCCCTATTCTTTTCTCTATCCTTTATCTTAAATGCATGTATCAAACGTTTTTTATTTGTTATTAGTCTTTAGTGCTGTATTTTGCTTCATATCTTGTTTGTCCCTCCCTTTAGGAAACTAAAAGAGGTGCATAAGCGTTTGAATGAACTGAAAGAGCTTGTTCAGTATTATGAGCAGACATCAGACATGGTGGTGGATACAGTTAACGAGAATGTGGAGGATGATAAGGAAACTGAGGATGGATCACTTTTCGAAGCTATGTTTGATTCAGAGCAGGAGAACCATGAACCTGTCACCAACATCAGGTACCAGAGGAATCTGTGTTAGGAGGAATCTGAGTCATTTCATTCCTGAAATAAAGTTAGCTTCTGTGTTGTACATGAAGTAACACTCATTGTGGAGTTTCTGATTTTGCTCATATTAGGTCAGGCATCATCCCAAAACACTGTCAGACACATTTTAGGGTGGGTGAACCAACCCTGGGTAATCTCTAGCAGTTTCTGTGCCACTTTTGTCCACATGGTGACTACTATGGGATTTGGAGAATACTTAAAGGATTAGTTCACCCAGAAATGATAATTCTCTCAGGATTTACTCCCAGATGTTTATTTCTTTACCTCTTCAGCAGAAATGAAATGAAGATTTTTTTACAGCATCATGGCACCCATTCGCTTTCATTATATGGACAGACAGAGCTGAAATGTGTTTATAAAAATCTTCATTTCGGCTCCGCTAAATAAGGAAAGACAAACACATCTTGGATGGCTTAAAGGTAAGTAAATCATGATAGAATTATCAATTTGGGTGAAGTAATCCTTTAAGTAATCTCTCCTTTCTGTACTACTTTTGCAGGTAGTTACAATGAACTGGCTACTGTTAAACTGAGTTAATCTTTTTTGTTTATTAGAAATCCAGCCCAACCTCAGTCTCCAGGTAACTGGATGGAAATGAACAGTCTGACAAAGGCTCACTGCACCTCCAATAACAGAGATGGACGACTAAACACAGAGTGTGAGATTAATAACCGTTCAGCAACGAACCTCCGCAGTCTCAATGCTCCCTCAGTCACAGGTCAGACCTCACATTCTTTTAACATCTTTATTAGGACTGTCGATTTAACGCGCTAATTCCGTGCAATTAATTTTATAACGTAATAACGTAATTAATCGTAATGCCACCGGACCATAATTAGTAAGATTCCTGAGAAATGCAAGCTTGTAGTACCACCGGTTTACTCCAGAGGGCAGTAAGTCAAACTTTAGCTGTGTGAGCAACATGCAGTTTATACAGTGAAGAAAACAACACTCCAGTAGGCATAACAACACAAACATGCGTTACATTCTTGCATTCAAAACACTTGAAGGAGCGCAAATGCGAACTAGGGTATCAAGATGTGTTTAAAGATTGAGTATTAAACTATATTTAACTTGACACCCTGACCTAAACATTTAATGCCACCCGAGACACTACACGAGCATGTCTGACGCAAGTGTAAATTAATACACAATAGCACATTATCCTATTAGCATATTTTTGCTGTGGTATCGAAATTGTTATCGAGAACCGTGAAATTTAACTGGTATCGGTACCGATTACTGAAATTTTGGTACCGTGACAACACTACTCTCTACTACTCCTAAATACAGCATTTTAAAAAAAAATTTTAATCTAAGCTTTATTTTGAAACACCTTAGTCAACATGAAAATGCTTTTGAAATATGGTTGCACCAATGTATCAAGTGCCCCAAAAGCCCCTGCAACCTTGAAAATAATAATTAGGGCCAAGCAGACCAATATGACAGAAAATCCACGTTTGAATGCTATATTTAAAACCTGCTTATAATCCATGAACCGAATTACTCATAATGTAATAGAATTGTATTTTATTTTTGACTAATAGGTGGTATTGCGACCAAATTTATATGAGAATGTCAGGCGGTGGTTATATTGGCACAATATAAAGTTTCATGTCGATTAACCAAAGCGTTGAAAAGATACAGCCTCAGATTCATTTTGGGATCTTGGAATATTTTAGGACAACGGTTTGGTCTATAGCTTTTGATAACTTTTTGCAAGCTTGGTGTAATGATGACGTAGGACACATTTGATAAAGGTCTGATGAATGGCATAGGACTAGTTCGCCAATGTAGACTTTTTGCGATTACATATAGTACATGAATGATTCGACTGACACCAGTGGTACTTGAGGTAAAGTTGCTCAAAATGAGGACTGCTATCATAAGATATGAATTACTTGTGTTTTGTGAAACACTGTACTTTACAAAAACCACATAGCATCAACTGGTGGCCAATTTAATTGTCAAATTTGAAAAAACCTTTTGGGCAAAGAGTCAAATATGTCCACCGTGTTTCATTCCAATCGGCCTTTGTTAACCTTGTCTAATAGCTGAATTGGCCATGTTTTCGGCCAATGGCAGGCATGTTCCGTAAGCAGCAATACCGGGTTCAAGTCAATCATCGGCAGCTTGTGCAAACAAAAGCATAATGACAAGTTTCAAGTCAAGATTAAATGAATGCTTTAGGAGGAGTTAGAAAAGTATCATTTCAATGAAATTCAAAATGGTTGAGGCAATAGGGCAGATCATGGGAAATATGGCATCATTGTCATAACCATAACTCAAGAAACTGGATGAGACCAGTCTCACGAACATAGGCCATATTATTAGATTATAGGCCACACTGTTGAGTAGTTAAGAGCAATAAAAGCTATTTCTCATATTTCTTGACCAATAGGTGGCATTGTTCCGAACTTGCTCAGGTACAATCAGGGTATGATAGCTATCACATGCACCAAGATTAATTTTAATAGGCCAAAGCATAACCAAGATGCAACCTTGTTTGGAGTGCTCTCTGTCAAATTCATTGATGATTGGCCATTGGTGGCCATGGTTACCACATGTGACTCTACCCTCCCTAGCAACCGGGCCAATTTTGTTGCTTAGGAGAGCTGGCTGGAGTAACTCAGCACGCCCTGGGTTCGAACTCGCTACTCCAGTGGTGGTAGTCAGCGTCAGTATGCGCTGAGCTACCCAGGCCCCCTAGAATAGTTATTTTTTAATAAAAACTGATAATTGAAAAGAGTTATGCTTATGAATGGAAATAAGCTTCAGTGGTGTCTATAAAAGTTTCAGTAATAATAAATGACTGTGATTTTCATCCTAGCCAGTGCTGAAAAAAGTAATAAGTATCACGTGACAGTGTTGTCTATGCACTGTTTCAGTAGCAGTCAGGACCTCTGTACAATAATTTAAACTTAAATACTGAAACACTTTTAATTACCATTTAAATAAAAACTGACCTTTCTGCCATCATTTACTCACTCTTGTCGTTCAAAACCAGTATGACTTTTTCATCCGTGAAACACAAGATTGAGGGACGAGAGGATCGTGTTTGTGGCCGTCCAAGCTCCGAAAGCACACAAAAAAAGTGCCATTAAAATCATCCATAACACTCGTGCCTTAGATTTAAATTCTTCTCAAGCCATATTATTTCAGACCGAAATGTAAGTGTTAATTCACCTCGTCACTCATTTGAAACTGGCATGCATGCAAGAATGTCCTTGTTAACATGAGCGCACCTGATATCAACGTTTTGGGCTTTCAAGAGCTGCGCGCGCAGGACGCGCTGTGGCAAATGTTTAATCCGGGCAAAAGTTTCAACAAGGCAGGAGAAAAGGCAGAGGAAATGAAATTGCACACGTCACATTGGTCTTTATATGAATTTCCACTATTTTTGTTGAATGAGATTTTAGGATGGGTTAGTCTTATGTGCCCTCCTTGCAATACCTCCGGGGCACGCCCCACACTTTGAGAACCACTGGGCCACATCCAAAACCTATTTGCTTATATCTTTGCAAAGATTCAACGTATCAATATTCTTTTAATTAGTTTTTGTCAAGAGGGTCTGTAAATTATATATACCAAGTTTCATGAGAATCTGTTTGAAAAGGTAGATTTTTCAAATAAATCGAAATTGATAAAGTTTATTATGGAAATGGAAATTCAAGTGACCATATCATTGTGGGGCGCTGGTGAATTCAGAGAAGCTACAAATGTGTATTGTAACCTATACGGTTCCGAAGTTATTAGCAAAAACGTGACTTAGCTAATTATACCGCCACGTGTGGCCAATTGTCACAAAATGTGATATGCGGCTTCGAGTTGACACCCTGCTTGTGTATAGTCATTTCCGTAATGACTCAGCCATTCCCAATAGGATTTATATTATGCTGAAATTTGATTAACGCGAGACCGCTTGTGGTTTAAATAATCAATACATCACAAATAGCAAGAAATACATTCAAAACGTTCAAATATACCATCTACTCATTTTTCCAGTAACAATAAAAACATCCAGCTATGAAGTATACAGCATTTAAATTGAGCCAAGAGGTAAGTTCTATTTACCTGCTTCATGTAATATAATTTTATGGCATCACTGTTATATACAGTATAGGACCAAACTCCACATACCTTCTGTGTACTGCGCTGTGGGAAGCGACAAAAGTCAGCAAAACTTCTATTTCTATTTATAAAGCTTAATAATGTGATACTGCTTTTTACATACCATAGCCAAAATTACAAAGTCAACCAGTGATGAAATAGGAGAGCAGCAATTAAACACTTATAATACTACTACCATGTAAGATGTGTTATGATTGTAACACATTGTATAAAAAGCACTATAAGGTCACTATACAGTATATATTTAATTAAAGGCCATACAGTATACAAATGCTGGTCATTAAACAACACATAAGATTTTGAAGCACAGAATTTATTCACACCACCAGAATACAATGTAAAAATATTTACACACAAAGTTAATAATGGAAAATGCTGGATGTTTTTTAAATTAACCACACTACAAAAGAGACAACATGTGCATGACAACATAAATAAAACACAATAATATATAAACTCCATGCATATTTGCATAGGTTTGTTTGCCTCGGTTGCTTTCTGTGTTCTCTTGTTGAGCTAAAAGCAGATCTTACAAGGTGGGATCATCACAGATGTTTTGTAATATTGGAAAATAAAGTGACCATATCATTGTGGGTCACTGGTGGATTCAGAGAAGCTACAAATGTGTAATGTAACCTACAGGTGAAACTCGAAAAATTAGAATATCGTGCAAAAGTTCATTAATTTCAGTAATTCAACTTAAAAGGTGAAACTAATATATTATATAGACTCATTACAAGCAAAGTAAGACATTTCAAGCCTTTATTTGATATAATTTTGATGATTATGGCTTACAGCTTATGAAAACCCCAAATTCAGAATCTCAGAAAATTAGAATATTGTGAAAAGGTTCAGTATTGTAGGCTCAAAGTGTCGCACTCTAATCAGCTAAACACCTGCAAAGGGTTCCTGAGCCTTTAAATGGTCTCTCAGTCTGGTTCAGTTGAATTCACAATCATGGGGAAGACTGCTGACCTGACAGTTGTGCAGAAAACCATCATTGACACCCTCCACAAGGAGGGAAAGCCTCAAAAGGTAATTGCAAAAGAAGTTGGATGTTCTCAAAGTGCTGTATCAAAGCACATTAATAGAAAGTTAAGTGGAAGGGAAAAGTGTGGAAGAAAAAGGTGCACAAGCAGCAGGGATGACCGTAGCCTGGAGAGGATTGTCAGGAAAAGGCCATTCAAATGTGTGGGGAGCTTCACAAGGAGTGGACTGAGGCTGGAGTTACTGCATCAAGAGCCACCACACACAGACGGGTCCTGGACATGGGCTTCAAATGCCAAACGTCTTACCTGGGCTAAAGAAAAAAAGAACTGGTCTGTTGCTCAGTTGTCCAAAGTCCTCTTTTCTGATGAGAGCAAATTTTGCATCTCATTTGGAAACCAAGGTCCCAGAGTCTGGAGGAAGAATGGAGAGGCACACAATCCAAGATGCTTGAAGTCCAGTGTGAAGTTTCCACAGTCTGTGTTGGTTTGGGGAGCCATGTCATCGGCTGGTGTTGGTCCACTGTGCTTTATTAAGTCCAGAGTCAACGCAGCCGTCTACCGGGACATTTTAGAGCACTTCATGCTTCCTTCAGCAGACAAGCTTTATGGAGATGCTGACTTCATTTTCCAGCAGGACTTGGCACCTGCCCACACTGCCAAAAGTACCAAAACCTGGTTCAATGACCATGGTATTACTGTGCTTGATTGGCCAGCAAACTCGCCTGACCTGAACCCCATAGAGAATCTATGGGGTATTGCCAAGTGAAAGATGAGAGACATGAGACCAAACAATGCAGAAGAGCTGAAGGCCGCTATTGAAGCATCTTGGTCTTCCATAACACCTCAGCAGTGCCACAGGCTGATAGCATCCATGCCACGCCGCATTGAGGCAGTAATTAATGCAAAAGGGGCCCAAACCAAGTACTGAGTACATATGCATGATTATACGTTTCAGAGGGCCGACATTTCTGTATTTAAAATCCTTTTTTTTATTGATTTCATGTAATATTCTAATTTTCTGAGATTCTGAATTTGGGGTTTTCATAAGCTGTAAGCCATAATCATCAAAATTATATCAAATAAAGGCTTGAAATATCTTACTTTGCTTGTAATGAGTCTATATAATATATTAGTTTCACCTTTTAAGTTGAATTACTGAAATTAATGAACTTTATACGATATTCTAATTTTTCGAGTTTCACCTGTATACGGTTCCGGCGTTATGTGAAAAAACGCAAATTGGCTAATTATACTGCCACCGTGTAGCCGAATGTCACAATTTCAAATGCGGCTTTGAGTTGACACCCTGCTTGTGTATAGTTATTTCAATTATCCTCCCAATTCCCAATGCGAGTTATAAGGTGCTGAAATTCAATTGGCCGGTGGCATATTTAATTTGAACTTTGTCGATCAAGCGGCTGCAAAGTTATGACAGTTGTTTTAGTTGTAGCGCCCCCTAGGGACGGAGTTTTACAAAACATTGCTGACATCATCTTAACGTCCTGTTGACTGTGCAGTTTGGTTACATTTGCAGTTTGCGAAGAGTAGATATTGGTCAATTTCTCAAATTGCATTAAACCGAAGAAATGTTATCGTTTATCGTTAAGGAATCAAAGGAAAAAATAATTTCAATTCTAGCCCTTACATTACCAGAGATGTTTATTATAGCTTAGGGTCAGATGGGTGTGTGTTTGTGCGCTTGAGTAGTGAGGGGGATTTGGGATCATCCTGCCAAGTTTGGTTCTCCATGACTTCAGTCCACTTGACATTGCGTTTACTAATGCATATGGGGAGTGCATTCATACATGACCTATTTGAAACCTATCTACAATAACGCCAATATTCTAATATTGGCTATGGTGTTTGAGCCCCGCCTGTTTTGGTGAGAAACTTACCGCTAGTTTCGGCACAAACTGACCGCTATAAAACAGGTGCACAGACACCATTTCTTCAGAATTTCTTCCTTCAAGACAGTGATTACCTCTTGTCTCGAAGCCCTCTACCTTCGCCGTCAATACACACCAGTCAGCGGTCGGAATCTTCAAGGTAGTGCGAGAGACACATCCCACCGTCAGACAGCTGCGTTTTCGGTCTGGGCCGCACCCACTTTGTCAGCTCTCATGGAGACAGACCATCCTCACTGTGAGGACAGGAGTCTTGTTTTGAGGGACGATTCAGCTTCTCGCGGACTCCCACCCGCCTCTTCTGTGATTCCCGAGGGCTCACACGAGGGGGCACGGCGGGGCCGCGAGGTTGAGCAGGACGAACTTTTGGTGGATTTCGTGCCGGAACACGCCCCACGAGCCCCTCAATCTCCATGAAGTGCATATATCCCCATACACTATGCGCGAGACGAGCTCCGGCCCTCTGAAGGAGAGTGCGGCCTCGTCTCTTTTGGTGGATCTGACACTGGGGATAATGACGATGTCATGTCTCTCGCCGCATCAGGCAAATGGTCAGTGGATGATGCTGCTGCCTCTCCCCCCAGCGAGGGCAAGGAACGTGCATGCACCACTGACAGGGAGATGTTCCACGTCCTTACAAGAGCAGTCGAAGAGCTTCACCCTGACTGGTCTACCCCAGAGGCACCTGAACAATTTTGCCTCGATAAATGGTTCCAGCAGTTTGGACCCCATCAAATGGCAGCATCCCGTACAATTCTTCCCCGAAGTTCATAATGAACTATTCAAGTCCTGGCGCGCGACCTTATATGCCGCGCTCGCAGTGACGCCATCCTCTTTAATGTGGATCATGGGAGAGAAAACGGTTATGCCCAATTACCCCCTGTGGAGGAGGAGGTAGCGGCACACCTCTGCCCAGCGAGTAACATGTACATCCTTCCAAACTGTGTCGACAAACATCTGCACTGGCGGGAAAAGCTTACTCCGCAGCAAAACAAGCTGTATCAGCACTCCACACAATGGCGGTGCTCCAGGGCAGAAATGAGTGATAAGGAAAAAGCCACTCTTTTGGATGCTCCAGTGTCTCCAGCTGGCCTTTTTGGCAGCTCTATGAATAAGTTTTCTGAGCGATAAGTCGCGATTCAGCAGCAATCATAGGCTATGACACACTTTATGCCCACACGGAGTACATCACAGCTGGTTCGCCCTCGCTCTGTTTCGAGCCAGTGCGCGACTAAAAGCTCCATCCCTGCTACCTGCGTAAATAAGAGGAGTGGAATATACGCTGGAGTGACATCAAACATAACAATTCAAGGACTGACAACTACTGACAAAACTAGAAGGTGTATATATATATACACTTGGAACTTAATGAGGGAATGACATACAGGTGGGGATAACGAGGGAGTGATCAGGGCAGTGACTTCTGGGAAACGTAGTGCAGGAGAGAACTTCAAAATAAGAGCCCTTGAATGTGGTGAAGACAGACTGTGACATCACCCCCCTCTTTTAATGTGCGACTCCTGGCGCCCCAAGACAGATGATTGTAGGGAAACGCAGAAGAAATATCCCAGGGGAATGATCAGGGCCTGGGGGGCGGCTTCAGGGCTGGGACTGGTTCTGGAGGCCTGGGAGATGGCCACAGGACAGGGACTGGTTCTGGAGGCCTGGGAGGCGGCCACAGGGCAGGGACTGGCTCAGGTGGCCTGTCTAAGGCGGACGGAACCGCAGGAGTCGTTGTCTCTGGGGGTGGAGATGCTGGCAGAATAGTCTCTGGGGGTGGAGACGCTGGCAGAATAGTCTCTGCGGCCGAGTCGAGGGAGGCGGAGCCGTGGAAGGCTCGGGGCTTAGAGCCTTGGAGAGCACTGGCAGAAACTGAAGAGAAGGTGCCCTCTTCCTTCTCTTTCTCCTTCGGCCAGCAGGGAGCATGGTTACATGGACGGTCGAGGCTATGGGCGCTGACTCTGGGACGGTCGAGGCTACGGGTGCTGGCTCGCTGACCGTGGCAGGCATGGGCTCTGGCTCGCTGACCGCAGCAGTGAATCGGCCACTGGAAACAGGATAGGCTGAGCCCCCCCCCCCCCCAAAAAAAATTATTTAGGGTAGTTGGGCAGAGTGGAGTTACCTTGGAGACAGGGGCCGTGGAAGGCTCTGATTTTCTGCCATAACCCTCTAAGTGAGGAGAGAAAACTGGTAGTTGAGTAAAGTCGGGGAAGAAGGGTAGCGAGGGTAAATGGAGGACCAGGGTGGCAGTAACCTAATCAACCAGGGGGAGATTCCCCACCTCAGGAAGCACAGTTGCACAATGGAAATGTAACCCCATTCCATACATGGGCTTGAGGTACCTGTCTGGAAAGCCTGTAGTTGCTGCGCAGTGAAGGAACCTGGTTGAGTATTCCAGTAGGGGTAGATCCTGCCTGAACAGCTCCAGGAATAAAGCCGTTGGATCCATGCTCACGTGGACAAGGATTAAGTCATTAGGTAATCCTCAGTAGGGGTCAGTCCTTCTGTAACGTTTGGTGCCCAAGGAGTCAAGAGGAGACGCAGGAGTAGAAACTTTAAATCCTTTAATCACAATAACAGGAGTGGAACAAACACTGGAGTGACATCAAACATAACAATTCAAGGACTGACAACTACTGACAAAACTAGAGGGTGTATATATACACTTGGAACTTAATGAGGGAATGACATACAGGTGGGGATAATGAGGGAGTGATCAGGGCAGTGACTTCAGGGAAACGTAGTGCAGGAGAGAACTTCAAAATAAGAGCCCTTGAATGTGGTGAAGACAGACTGTGACACTCATATGTTTAATAGATAAAATTTTTGTTCAATGGAAATATATTTTAGAACAATTAAAACTATTTTGTACCTCTTTCTAAATTTTTTAAAACTATTTTGTACCTCTTTCTAAATTTTTTAAAGCTTAATTCCATAGTAAAACCCTCATTTGTTGACAAAAGTTGCAGTCTGTATCAGTCTATAGTTTTTTGTTAAAACAAAGTTTTTGTATTGGCCAAAATTTGTTATATCTGTGCATCCCTAGTTTGTAGGAATGTATTTTATCCTGCAGGAGTTAATTAGATTGTGCATAGTGCTCTCTGTTTGATATATGGTTGGATTAGAGGGGTTGAAAAATAAGAGGACTTCATGATGTCAGTCAAATAGGAAAGTTGGATATTCATGTGCACATATTAGTTTAAAATATGGTAAGGTTTGATTTCATATTCACTTTAAAATAGTGCATGCTTCTCTCCACTGTGTGCAAAGAAATCCTCAAATTATTTGTCTCTTAACTATTTATTTTTATTTTCATTGTTTTCTCTGCAGAATGCCAATACAACCCGGACAGGCCTTATGATGGAGTTAAGGATGAGGAGGATGATGATGAGGCACTGGCGGAGGAGGATGGGGCGAGAGGTGGAAGCAGAGACAGTGATGGTTCAAGGTCCAGTCGTAGAAGCAATCTAGGGGGTGATTATATTCAAAAGGTTCACCGTCTTCAAACAGCTAAACAGAAACTAAGACAGCTGCAAGAACTAGTTGCTATGGTGCAGGTGAGTTCACATTCATCACGTTCCATGAAAAACTAATAATATATTGTCAATACGTTGAGAGGTTCTGTTTATTCTTCATGCAAATGTAATGTGAATGGAGCTTTCTAAATGACTTGTTGAGCTGCAATATTTTTCTTCTGTCTGTTAACGTTCATTAAGAGTGATGATTCAGATGGTACTACAGCTAATGAGGAGGACGGTTTGAAGCAGCAACCCAATAACACCAGAGTGACTGCTCCAAAAGTCCAGAGGGACAACACCCTCTCTGACAAGGCCAGGTTAGTGTGTACTTGTGAATGCAAAGTCTTTCGTTTTCAGTTCCCAATGTGTTTGGTGTGAAAAATTGCTTTACAGAAGATTTTACTTATTTACAATATTTACACTTATTTGCATATACAATTACAATGTTTGTGTTTTAGAGAGAAATTGTATGAGGAGAAACTCAAGCAGCAACAGCAGGAACTGAAGCAGCTTCATAAAGAGCGGCAGAGACTAATGGATATTCAAGGCAAGATACAGGATTTAGAGTGGGCTTGTCCTGACTTCAAGGTACTTCACATATATACACACACAAAAACACTTATGTGACTTAGAATAGGCTGCTATTCACATATACAGAACAGTTGTACAGCTCCTGAGATGGTTTATTTCCTAAAATGAATCTGTGTCTTCTTTTTCCAGTCACCTGTGAGCAGCAGTGCCAGTGGTCAGATGATGAGTAAGATTCCTGCAGCAGCCTCGGCTCCTGCTCCTGCTCCTGTACCTGTACCATTACGCTCTTCCTCAGATAAAGCCAACACTAGTGGACTCAAACCCACCGCTGAGCCTCCTCCTGTCACAATCACTGATAATGAGGTGATTGGAAGTAGAATTAAGATAACCTAGTTTAACACTATTTCTTTTCAAGTAAGGATATTTTTAAGCAAATATATATACATGTCATAAATGCAGCATTTGTGTCTTAATCAGTTGAACTCCGAGCATATCACTAAACTGCAACGCAGACCACACTCAGAGCAGCTCCTGAAGAGCGTGCGAAGATAAATCATCTGCAGATGTTCGTCCATACTCTGCGAAAAATAAACAGGGATTTTGATAGTGGTCTTTGTAATTGCGGGTTCATACACAGTGTTAATTACATGCAGTGATGCAGAGGAGGAGATGCCCCCTTGTTTTAATTCTGAGGATATGATAATGAAGAAACATATTTTCAAATGTACACACAATCTCAAATGTGTTCCTTCATGAGATAAAAATGCTTGTAGGTTAATTCGGAGAGCCTTCAAATAAAGAGAAAGGGAAGAATTTATGACAGAAATATTTTACTATTGCACAGAATAATATAATTATAGCTGTCAGTTGATTAAAGGGCTGCTAGGAGTTTAGCTATGTTAACAGATTTTGACATTCTGGAATATTTGAAGCTGTTATCGACGTATAAGATATAATTATAGACAGTAATTTTAAAGCCAATACAACATTTTTTTTGTTTTTGTTATGGTATTTTGTGATATTTTACATTTTTTTTTAAATCTATTCCATGTTCAGTAACGCACTTTTTAAAGTTTGATCCACAATAAACATGCATTTTGCGTGCAACTCCTCCCCCGCCCTCCAACCACTGTGCAAAACCGTTCAACAGCTGTGGTTGGCCCTCAAACACAGCAGTGGTAAAAATGTGCCACTGCAAGAGCCCTATTAAGCATGACTTTGAAATCCAAATGAAAGGCGCTACTGTGAATAGGCGAGTTCTGAATGGCATACTTTTACTGTTTCTGTCATATCTGTATATGGCAGCAATAGCAAAAGTAGTATGGTAGAATGCCATTCTACATATGTCCAACATCTTTTTTTGCTTTTAGGGTTGGCACTGACCACGTACCTATAATAATACTTCATTCGAATACTCTGGTAATCATTAACGGATGCATCAAAGGGTCAGTGACAGCAGATTCAATGTTTAAATTGTTTGAAGTGCTGCGTCGACAGACCGTACACAGGAGGACAAGCTATCCTGTCACAACGGTCCCTCATCGGTGCCATTTATCATATGTTTTTGGCTTTCAGCTGATAGTTAAGACTTGACATAATTGTGTGGTAATTAAATTCCACCTTGCAAAGGCTGCAAAGCACTTGATTTTTGTCAAGTCATGTGTTTTTTTTTTTTTTTTGTAAGTGGTCCTTTCTCCATGACTTGATAATTTACACGAAATCGCTTTTTTGTGTTTCTAGTGTGTATGTCAGTGAAATGACCCCAGACACATAGCAAAAGTTCCGCCCTATTGGGTCGTTGCTAATGATGGCCATGTTTGATTTCCGGTTTGGCAAGTGTGGTCATAGCCATTTCTAGTTTAGCCAGAGGCTGCTGAAAATGGTATTTTATGAGGATTTTACAAAAAATGTTTTGTAGCATCACAATGAAGACACATAAGGACGATCTCATAAATGGTGTGTTTATTTAAGGCTGTCGTCTGCCACAGTTACACCATACACTCTGTTACTATTTGGAGAACCACACTTGAAACATTGGTGAACCCCTTCTGCCCAAAGTTTCCCCCTTTTACACCCTGAGCAGAGCAGAGGTAAAATAAACTAACAATGAAAACAGTTTTAAAGTTATAGTTTTATTTGGTTATTGTGTGTATCAGCTGTGGTCGGAGATGCGAAGGCACCAGATTTTGCGTGAGGAGTTGAGACAGAGGCGAAAACATTTGGAGAGTCTAATGGCTGAACAGCAGAGGAGAAGCACACTCAATGACTCTCCATTCAGGAGTGACACTCGCGATACTCAGTCCTACAGCCGTGATGAGAGGTAACACGTGGCCTTAACAGCTTATTCTTGATCCAATTGATTGAAATTGTGTTTACATTAATCTCAGATAATGATAACATGTTATAAATCTGTCAGAACTGTGGCTACCTGGGGTGGGTCAACCCAGTGTCCCCTTGGTGATGATAGTAATTTCTCATCTGAGATGGGGGCTGAGGAAGACGATGATGAAGATGAGCACGATGGGGGAGTAGAGTCCAGTTCTACTGATGAACTGCAGGCTTGCTCTACTAGAAAACAACGCAACTTCAACATGAACAAAGACACAAAACAGTACATTCACACTTGTAAACACCAGAATTGTTCTAGGGATTAGATCACTCCAGAACCAGTAACTGTTTTTTCAATTTTCTCTGTGTAGTCTGAAGGTTCAGAGGGAGGTTAATAGGAGTCCTTCCCCCTGTGAATCGAGAGGTCACTCTTGTCAGCAGCAGGATGACAGAGGGAGTTGCAGCAGAACCAGGCGGCAAGAGAACCTGCGGTGGGCAGCAGATCTGTCTCTCTCTGAGGGCATAGCACCAACACACTGGATGGAACAGATCACAGACCTTCAGAAACAGCTCAACTTCAGCACTACCATGTGCCAAACTCTGCTACAGGACCAGCAGGTTAGATAATGCACACCATTTTTTACTCTTTCGCTTCTGTATCTCTTATCTCTCTCAATAACTGTTGTCTTATCTCTCTTGTCTCTAGACTCTTTCAAGCATGCTTCAGACTCTTCTGACAGGCCCCTATGGTGCCATTCCCAATAATGTGACCTCTCCTCAAGTCCCTCTCATCATGCACCAGCTAAACCAGTGTTATATACAGCTAGCTTGGCAGCAGAACAATGTCAATCGGTGCGTCTTTAACATTTCTGGAAGCTTTTAATTAGAAGTCTGATGTAAAGCATGAAGAAAAAGGCAATTACTGTAGATGGCTCAAAAGTGCTTGAATTTCACAACGAGTTGTCAATTTTCATCAGTCACGGATAGGGCTGCACAATTAATCAAAATCTAAATCATGATATGACCTTGTGCGATTATTAAATTGCAAAGGGCTGTGTTTTAATTAAATAAATAGTCTGCTCGCTTTAAAGTGTATTTGTGCTGCTCTGTCCAGTTTATATTATGTTAGAGCACTATTACAGTGTTTTCAGAGCAGTTCTGTGCTCCACAACTCCATCTCATTCTTACAGTAACAGAAGTTCTTAGAGTTTGGTACCGTTTGCTTACGTGCGCCAAGCGATTTATTTACACTAAACTGGCGCGTCCTGCTTGAAGTGTTTTTTATTATCATCTGCGGTAGCAGCATCTCTGTCTCCGGTAGCAGCATCTCTGTCTCCGCCAAGCACAGGTATCATAATAACAACATGCAATACAAGATGGGGTATAATTCAAACATCTTTATTAAATGATTACTGAGCAAACGGCATTAACAGTAGCATGTGTAGAGTCCAGAAACATGCATGTGACGAGGAGGAGGGCAGGGCCGGGCTGTGACTACGCACGCCCGGCCCCCAATCAGGCTAATCAGCCGAGGAGAGGGATAAGGACGAGCCAGATGTGGCAGTTCGGGAGAGAGAGAACAACACGCAGCTGCCGTGTTTGTGTCTTTTTGTTTTAGTGTACATTTAATATTACTTTAACTATTCAGCCAGTTCCCGCTGCCTCCTTGCTCATTTTAACCCTGTTACATTGGTCCCGAAACCCGGGAAGGAGGTGGAGTCATGGAATGCTCGCCACTGCCATCTGCACAAAGAAGCAGCAGCAACTCCGTCTGCCATATCCAGGCGGCTGCTCATTTGGATGGACGTCAATGGCGAGGACTCCACGACAGCACCCTCCTCCTCGTCACAATGCACTCTTCTTCTATTCTCCTGTAATTTATTTAACTCACGACAGTAAATTACCAACAGCCAACAAAATAAAAATTAAGGAATGTACATAAAATAAATCTTTATATTAAAATATTAATTATTAATCATTATATTGTAGTATCTAAAAATATTTAGATACTATAATATAATGTTAAATTAAATATAATAATATAATTAATACAAATAATTAAATGGTTACAAACTAACCAAATCTTTCACATTAAGTTTAATTACACCAATGGGTTCAGTTTAACTACAGTTTGACATTGAGCCTTGTACTTTAGGACTATTTTTAGGACTTATCTATATAGTCAGTGTTTCCCATAAATTACCTAGACTGTGGCGGCCTATTTTCAGCATCTGAGGAGCAAATTCAAAACGGGTAAACACTTTTGCTTCATTTCTTTGATGGCTCACAGGACTCGACATTAACGCTTGTCTGCTTCTGCGGGACAAGTGGATTTTTGAAGGGGCAAGATAAAGAGTGTTTTACTTACCCCACCAGACAAGCAGACTGATTAAAATGTCAATAACAAGCACTCGCAAGTGTTCTTGTAACAGCTGCGCCCTGTTTGATTGACAGGTACGTATGTGTGTGTGCTGAACTTGCGCATATTCCGAAAATGCTCACTCTAATGTTCGCCTGAATGGTCAAATACATTTAAAAATTCTGCCAAAATGCCCGTCTTGGTGAGGAATTCAAACGTATGTAAACAAGGGAGAAAGAAGCAGATTTATATTAAAATGTCAGACTTGTAAGTATAAATGAAATCTAACAGATCTGGGTAGGGTTGCACCAGCTGTGCGTAAGGTCTCATGTAAGATGGGATGTTAAGTTCACAGTAAGGGGTTAGTAACTACTAGTTAGTTTGTAACTAAGTCAGTGCTTAATTTGGTGGCACCACCTGTTCTTAAGTCAAGGCTTAACTAGTAGGTTGACTGCAAAACTAGGCAACAACTATGGAATTACCACCAGGAAAATTCAGTTGACATTGAGCAGAACACTTACATATAACCAGTTTTGACAGAGCTGCTGATAAAAAGTTTAATTTTCATTGGATGATTAGATGAAAAGAAAATTTAGATCTGTATCGGATGTTAATAACCTGATTGTAGCATCTCTACTATTCAAGTTAACTGGGTTTCAAAAGCGAATGTTGATTAGTGGGATGAGACCCTATCACAAAATGGACTAAAACTGGTAGACGGTGGATGGTAAATGGTCTGCACTTATATAGCGCTTTTTTTAACCTTAGAGGTTACCAAAGCGCTTTACACTGTTTCCCAATCACCCATTCACACACACACTCATACACCAATGGTGGCAGTTTGAATATGAAACTTTTTTTTTTCTTTGTTTCACTGTTCATAGATATATATATATTAGTTTGTGGGTGAATTGGAAAAGTCGCAGATTGGTTCTTTTTATGAGGACTCAAGCCCTAGTCACAGCTTTTAAAATGGGCTCCTTTTTTGTGGCAGGTTGAAACAAGCTTTGAATGATCTGTTAAGGCAGAAGCAGCAGAATCAGTCATTGTCAGGTCAACAGCTGCATCAGAATGTTGCTCATGATTCTGTGCCTCATGCGCTGTTCTTAAACTACCCAACTGTTAATACACTCAACATGCCCGGGCTTCCCAACTTCTCTCCTTTCCCTACTGGTAAGTCCATAATCAGTCTCTGACTGTAGATCATGGCCCTGAAATTCACTCAAGTAATCTGTTAACTTTTCTCTAATTTGTTTGCCTCTCTTATCACTTTCTCTCTCAAGGCTTCAATTTCAGCCCCATGTTTCCTTCCTCAGTAGGAGAGTTCCAGCACAACCAGGCCAGTTCAGATCAACAGCATGATGCAAACATATCCCTTAAAACAGAGTACATGAGTTTTCCTCCTCTACAGAGATCACCACTAAACAACACTGAGAAACGGTACAGATGTGATTTTTATATATTTATGACAAAATCTAAAATACATAATGTAAAGCTGTCAAATATTAGCGATGACCCGAAATGGCCTGAAACCGAAAATTCTGAACACATTGGGCCAAAAAATTTAATTTAGACTTTGTTTGGAATAATTGAACAAGTTCTTAATGTTATTATTAGGGGTACACTGTTGCCATATTTCTGTAACTACACATTTCATTCTAAAATAGCCTATTAAGAAAACATTTATTGTTGTCTACTCGACTGGATAATACAGCAGAAAAATTAACATTAATTCCTGTGAAAATATTCCGTGAACATAAAGCCAGTATTATTGCCACATTTTCCCCACCACTTTGTATGTGGGCCTGGAATGTGGAATGGATTCTTTAACACTAGAAGCGCAGAGCCACTGTAACCTACTCTTAGCGCGATTAAGGGGTCAGAAGACCGCGATTAAGGGGTCAGTCTTCAGACAGGGACACTGCTATTGACACAATGATCTCTAGATGGCGCTCTTGCATTACCATTTCAGAATATTTAAGAAGACAATATTATCTTAATATTATAATAATTATTATGATATAAGGACCATGATAATTATTTTTGTGTGTGCGCAATTAAGTTCCTGAACAGATTTCGTGTTCATTAAAAAAAATGTGGCCTATAAATGCTTATAGACTAACTAAGCTATTGATTCAGTAAACTGAACTGTGAATGTTGATGTTTGTAACTCTGCCATATACATTTCCAACATCCCAACCCCCTCTCACATGGAATGCAAATGTGGGCATTCAGGTTCCTGGGCACTATCATCTCACACAATATCTCATTTCACACATTGACTCCATTGTGAAAATGGCACATGGTGTATAAGTGTCGTTGTTTTGTGTGTTAGTTTACAATAAAGACATGAGAGAGGCTGCATTTTTACCATTTATTGAACTTGGAAAAACAACTGTAAAGAAGGAGGCGAAACTTTAAATTGTTTGTGCGTTTATGGCTTTTTGGTAAATAGTAAATATTTAGTAAATTGGAATATAGGCTACAAAAATATATGAATTTTCCATTATACTATACATTCTGCTATAATATGCAAGATTAAATACAAATATGTTCTACCCAAATAAAAATAAAAAAGAAATACTATATTAGTGCTATTTATGTTTTCTATGTGCCGGTATACTCAACCAACAGCCGAAATCTAGAGTGCACTCCCCCTCAATGACTGCGTCATGCGTCATTTTCCACTTTGTCAACATTCCAAACACACCTGTGGTGGTTTCTTGGAGCATGTGCCACAGACAAGTCACTTACATGCCTGGCAGACCTCAAAAGTTTTGTTCCTTGAACATCTGCCGACTTGACATTGTCTCCTTTTGGCAGGTGGGGAAGGGGTTCGAGGAAAAAGTTGCTTCTGTGCTACTACACCTGCTGCCTTTGTCATTTTTTTGATGCGCACAAAGCTCCTTTACCAGCTCAAGAATAAATTGCTCTCTGCTGATGGTTACGTCCATGTTTGTACAGAATGTGTGCATTAACTGCATCCAGGTCCAAGACGTTGTAAAACACTAAATGCCAGCGACGGGATCCATCCTTTACCGTGGATCCAGTCGTGCCATCTGGTCCATTACATCAATGCTATTATAGTGGGGAATTGTATAGGGTAGTTTCTTTGTGCCATTATCATTTGAAACTGTCTGATGCATTGTACGCAGGATGCATATATTTTTCTTTGGCTTTGCCAGTTAAATAGTGAGTGTGACTTTTCCAGCCCTCATTACATTAGTGGAAAATCTTTCCGACTGTGCCTATGTACATGGGGGCATCTCTCGTCTGATTTTATTCATTGTGCCAACAATGGTGGTTTTGTTCGCCAAAAGATTGTTTGCCAGTTGCAACGAAGTGAAGAAATTGTCTGTCGTTACATTTCTTCCCTTTCACAGGAAAGGCTCAACCAGAAGCATGACAACATTGTCCAATAACCTCTGACCAGCCGGCCTACTGTCGTGTTTCCCTAGATAGGGATATGTGTTCAGCATGTATTTTGTTTCAACATCAGTGGCCACCCAGAAATTTATGCCAAATTTGTCCAGTTTATTGGCCATGTACTGTGTGAAAGATGGCACGCCTTGGTAGGGAATAGTTGTTCATCAACTGTTATGTTCTCACCAGGCGTCTATGAAGCAAAGATGTTTTTCACAAATTTGTCAAATATCTCATATATCATGGCAAATCTATCTGTCACAAGGCGGGCAGCTCTCGTGTTCTTGTCATCAAAGCGCAGATAGCGCATGATATCTCGGAATTTCTGTCGCGACATTGTCTCTAAAAAAAAGGTGGCCAGATTCATTAGACCAAAAGTCACCCAATTTCATGCTTTGCCTCCCGTAACACCTCTTAAATAAACGAGACCAACAAATGCTTTTAGTTTGTTTTCTGTCTGTTTGAACTTTTCAGCATTATTCCATCCAGCTTCCTCATCAGTGTACTTTCGTATGTTTTACCACATGCCTGTGTCAATCAAACACTGTAAGCTGCTCAATTAACTTGTAATATTGTCCTTGGCATAAGATGTTGGCCCTAGGGTTTCTCTCATTATATTGGCCTCTTGGGCTCTACCCCGAGGGTTGCCAGGATTTTGTTCAACACATACTGTGCCATCTCTTGCAACCTCTTGAAATGAGTCCCCAGCACACTCAATTTCAGAGTCTGATCCTGAATCAGATTCAATATCAACGCCACCTCCATCGCCTCTCTCCTCCTCTCCATCGAATACCTCACATTCCTTGCCCTCCGATTCAATCTCATTAATATTTTGTAGCAAGTCCAGCACTTGTTGTGCCATCAAATGCAACCTTCGAGTCATTGTAAGTATGCCCCAACTACACAGTGAGCGCCAGGCAATCTGTGGCTACTTTATAGCTCTCGATACAATGATCATAATAGTGGTGCCCATTTATCAGCTTACAGTACTTGTCAATTGCCCTAAAATAATTTTCGATGCGTCATATATTGAGTAGATGAAATTTGCATGTGTATATATATCATCTTAGCATTTTTGCAAATTGACCTCATATTTCGATTCGTGGTTCATTAGTATGCATTATATATATATATATATATATATATATATGCGCACTAAGCATTTATAGGTGAACTTATTTTTTTAATAAACACTAAATCTGTCAGAAATTTTATTTTACTATTAATTACTATGTACGCATAAACGCATGCACCGAAAAGAAAGCTTTTACAATGACCCAACATGAGTTTTTCACAAATGTATATAATTTGGACTGCTTTACCTGTAAAGTGTATTATCTTATAGCTAAATAAAATGTATATCAATAAAAATATAGACAGTAGACCTATAGTAGCCTATATTTTTTAAATAACGCAAGTATCTATGTTTTACCATTTATTGTTGCAACTGAAGTTGCGACATAGATATATATATATATATATATATATTAGGGCTGTCAATCGATTACAATTTTTTTTATCGAATTAATTACATTTGTGTCCCGATTTATTTAATCGCACATCCAAATATTTGCTGAGAAAGCCCCTCATATAACAATAATTCAATATATAATGATGAAATAATTATACAGATATCTTTAAATATAAAAAAAATATATATAAAATAAAACAATATTCAGATAATTAAAGTGCATTACAATCTTGTGGCAGAAGAGTTAATCATTGATAAGCTCGTTCAAAAAGCGGCTTTAGAATACAATGTATTGTTTACTACCATATTCTTGAACATAAGTCAACATTGGCATACAGTTCACAGCAATCCATTTCACAAGTGAATTTGTAAATCAGTTGGAGATTTATTATTAGGGCTTGTTTAAGGACCCGTCAATGCACACCTGCGTCAGACTTTTATTTTTTTTTTTAAACAAGCCAGGGGTATACATAGTACACTATAATGCCAAGACATTATATTCATTACATAATGCAGTGGTTTTCAATTCTTTGTTGGTGTTGGAGTTACAAAGAGTATTTAAATAATATTTTAAGTCTTTACAAAAAAGTGCAAATAGGGGCTTTATAGACATAAATTTACAGTTATGTATTAAAAAACTTGGCAAGAAAAATAAACAGATCAATCAGAAAATATTAACTTATCAAAACTGTGAAAACCAAATAAAACGTCTTAATAAAAGCAAAGAAAAACTAGTTAAAATAGAGGTACGTACAAACAAACTAAATTTTCTCCAAAATGCTACAACATGGACACATTCCCAAAAAATGTGAGAGGCAGATTAATCTACAGCATTACAGGAGCAAAGTGGATCTATTTCAGGGAGCATGTTTCTTAAAGATTGACAGGGTAAAAACGGTGTAACAGTTTAAAGGACACCTCCTTAACCTTGTTGGTAATTAAATATTTGTGAGGTAAAGACCGTACGACCTGCATCAGACATGCTTGTGTCGTGTCTCGGGTGTGTTGCGTCATAAAAGTAAAATGTTTAGTTCACTGTGTCAAGTTAAATATAGTTTAATACTCAATCTTTAAACACATCTTGAGATCCCTTGGTTCGCATGTTTATATTGTGTGTCCGCTGAAGATTTGTTCATGTTTTGTTCACTGAAATATACTGTGCATTTCTCACACAGCTGAAATGTCACTTACTGCCCTCTGGCGTAAACAGGTGGTACTACAAGCTTGAATCTCTCAGGAAAGCATTGCGATTAAATGCGTTAATTTTTTGTGGACTTTAATGTGCAACATAAACAATGCTTTTTTCCATATGAGTGATTCTGTCACCGGATTTTAAAGTAACAGTTTCTGTTCAAATGTTCTGCCTTTTTTTAATCTTTCGGTGGCTGAAATTTTGGTTCATACCTATCAAATATCCTATGATGGTATGAATATTAGAATCTATATGTATTCAACTGATCTTAGTAGAATTATTAATTTTAGTCAGCAAAAATATTTAACACATAATAGTTAAATGGGCTACTGGATAATGCAGCAGCGAAATTAACTGTAATTCTACTTCATTTCTGCAAAATCCAAGTAAACAAGTGTAAACCATTTGTAGAAAATAAAAATCACAGTAAAAATACATGGTGTAAACTTACCAGATGATTAAACACACATTGAGTGTGTTCAGGCACCTTAAATGTTGGTTAGCAGACTGCTAACTTAAAAGTCAACTGAATGGCCTAGTTAATAATTGTCCAAAACGAATACCAAAATTACACTTAATTGCAAAAATGTTGTGTGTTTTCCTCTCTCCAGGTTCAAGTCTCAGCCTGATACTGTGACTGACCCTCATAACTCGAGCTGGTTAAACTCCTCTTTGAATCGCTGTAATCGGAGACCCACCCTCCCCTCAGACCATCCCAGTCAGATGGAGGAGGACTCCCCCTCCTCCTCTCCAGTCCCTCACCCTTCTACCTCCTGGGATCGCTCCTACATTCCTGACTCCCAAGAGTCTCTGAGCAGCCTGCAAGAGAGGGTAGACCCCACCACTGTCACAAAGACGTTCAGAGCAGGACACAAGGCTGCGACACAGGCCAGCCTGTCCTCTAGAGGCAAGACCCCCAAAACAAAGAGCCGGCACCTCAAGAGAGGCAGGGGTCCGAAAAACACAGGTGTGTCTATGTTTAGAGGTGACTGACACCAAACATTTAAAGCACATTGAAAAGCAAAACTTGTCTTATTCACATTATTAATTGGGTTTACAGAAGCTTTGCTTAATGTTTCGTAAAGTTATGTTATGTAAAGTTTTTTTTTGAAAAGGCAATAGTTAAAAGTCACCCGATTAAATCAAATGGTGTTAATTTGCTGTGTTATTTTCCCTTTCAGCAGCTTTGGAGAGTGACAGTGTTTCAAGTGACGCTCATTTTGATCAGAATAGAGACTGCTCCTCTCAGGTCAAACTCAAAGATCTCAACCAGGGTCTACTAGACAAACTCACACAAGAAAAACTGGACAGCAAGACTAAGAACAGCAAGCCAAACGACCTCTCGTCTGGTATGACTAACTTTATGCTGCTACAAATATACATCACAATAGTCCACAATACATTATCAAACTGCAAAATGAATATGCTCATTCATTGTTTTTGGGAAATATTCAAAACTACACACTAGACTTGTACACTAACTTTTTCCCTGGTTAATTTGTAGTCATATTAGCATCATAGCCCGAATGCCCCAACTAAAATAGTTCATTATTATTTAAATGTTGACTAATGACATCCAACTCTTAGGTTTAACCAGAGGACATTAGCTTGGTCAGCATTTCCCAAACGGGGTGCCGTTTGGCAAGGTCAGGTGTGCGATGTGAAAAACCCTTCAGACATTTAAAAAATCCCAAAAATGCATATAAAAATTATTAAAAACCGGAATGTCATACATTTCTGAATAATAACAAGTAATAATAATAATATTACTGCCACTGCATCTCTCATTTGCGCTTGCTGCATTCAGCAGTTCATTGTGCTCAATCATCGTGAAGAGCATTGATATACAGTGTCTCTGCAAGCAAGCAACACGATAAATAATCGCTCCTGTTTACAATCAACGGAGCTGCCTACAATGCAAGTGTGCAGCATCGGAGCAATCTTTTTTCTGTGTCACATCATCGTGCTTGCTCATATTACAGCTGCTTTGATAACAAAGGCAGAAATAGCAAAAGTGCTTTGTGTGTAATGCTACCAGAACAGCTGTAGGTTGAAGAGAAATGCTTCAGACAACTTCATCCTGTCAAACACATGATAGATATCTCATCTCCATCTTACCTGTACAAGTATTTTCTCTGCCTTGTGAATTAGTCATTTTAATAACTAGGCCTCTTTAACGGTTTAAATAAAATAAAAACTATATTATTAATAATATACTGTACATGCATGATATCCCAAATATTATATTTGTATCTATCTTATACATAATATTATCTATTTTCAATAAACATAACTGATTTAGCAGCAATGTCCCCTCTTTCAGGATCTCATCTGTTAATTTTCTGTAAATTTTGTCAACTTTAAACTGGAGAGTATTGGTTTATTAAAGGGATAACACCACTCTTAAAGGAATAGTTGACCTTAAAAGGAGATGTTAGGCAAACTGTTAGTCTCAGTCACCATTCACTTTCATTGTATGAAGAAAATAAAAAGAAGAATGTAAGTGAAAGGTGACTAGGGCTAACATTTAGCCTAACGTCTCCTTTTGTGTTCCACAGAAGAGAGAAATGCAGATGGCTTGGAACAACATATGCTTGAGTAATCATGACAGAATTTTCATTTTTGGTGAACTATCCTTTTAACTATCTGTAAACAATGCACCCCCCTTTGGGGTGCCACAATATTTTGTACATTCTCAAAGGGTGCTATGAAAATCATCTGGCATAACAGACTAGCAAGACAAGCTACTTTTTGTTTCCATTCTCCTTTATTTTGGACATCACACATCTTATGATCTCTGTGTCCTCATATTGTTTTATATTTTTATGTCACTAGGGCTGGGACTTCGATATATTTTTGCCACCGACCGAATTGCCTCTAAACTATCGAGTATCAAAAAATGTCTTGTCGTTTGGTACCAAATTTCGATACCTACGGGCTTAATCTCGTCAACGTCAGTGATAAGCATGTAGCATGCTAGATGTGCCCAAATCGAAAAGTGCCGGTGATTGGCTGTGTTTAGGCATTCATGGAAAAACACTAGTTTATGCTGGTTATGCCCAGAGATGCGGCTCACACGTGAGGCTGTAGTGTGTAGGTATCCCAACCCCATAGATGTTAAAGATGTGGAGAAGTTCAAAAGTGTGGCTACATTTCACCAGGCTCGATGCCAACAGCGCGCGATGCAATATTTGCGACAAAATAATTGCTGCCAAGACTGGCAACATGATAAATCTGATGAAGCACTTGACAGTGCATGGAATAAACTTAAGAGCAGAAAGTTGCACCATCTTTGACAGCGTCCTGCCACAGAGCTTCCTTGAACATGCCCACCACGAGTCCTCCAAAACTACTGATGAATGCAGCGGCGTTATGACTGGGACACCGACAGGTATGGTTAACCTTTAGCAAACAAACCAACAAACAAAATCGGCTAACTTGTAGTGGTACATGCTTGTGTACTTGTTAAATTAACGTTTCTGTGCGCGGTGACATAGTCCTATAAACTGGAACCTGCGATATAATAAACAAATGGTAGCATGAGTCCACTTGCTTGGTTATCAAGTAAAATGCACAAATAGATTACTGATAATGCTGAAATGTGTATTTCTCAACTCAAACATACAAATTAGTAACAATAAATGCATTGTTTTCAAATTAAAATAATATTTTTACAAAATTAAATAATAACATCTTTGCATTACTGCAAACTTGTTATTTTCTCAATATTACACCTAAATAAAATGGAACAATAAATAAGAACATACAAATTTTCATGAAAATAAGATTGTCCAAACAAACAGGGACATTTAAGCAGGAGGTAACATGTACTTTCTATAAACTCTTTTGAAAAGGAAACTGGATATAAACGTGTGGTTCACTCAAACCACTAAAACTGTTGTTGTTGTTGTGGTGCGCATCACCCGGCAGAACTTTATATCTCTGCCAGTCTCGACTCCCGCTCAGATTGTGTCTGTTCCGCGACTGGTTGAAGCGGCTCTGATCGCACCGAGAATGACAGTTTTGGAGTTTGTGTTTATTTACATGGCACACTCCCATATTATATGAACTTTAATTAAGGATGAAATAAAGATATATCGCCAAGCTATGATCCGTGTTATTTTTTCTGGCCACCAATTCAGTGTCTGTTTGCTTGGCATCTATCTCCACGCTGAACACCGGAAACTGACATGACATGACCACACGTGCCACTCCCTAAACTGAGACTGACTGGTCATCTTTTTATTAGCAGTGTAGAAAATGTGCAAACAGCTCTCAGAGAGAATGGGCTGTCACGTCCACACATGCACTTATTTATTTAATATAATCGCAGCATTTTGCCATCATATAATCGCACAGGTTGACATTGCGATTGCGATATGATTTATCGTGCAGCACTAGTTTGGATGTATGGCTATAAATAGCTAGCTAAATCGATGCTAAATATGCTTTAAGGTTGACAGTATCTGATCAAGTTTAACTCCCATTAAACTAGTTATCTTGTTAAACCGTACTTATCCTTAGGGTTGGCTAAACTAAGAGTTTAGCTTTCTTGTTTTTTTTTCTCTTCACAATAATGTTATAGCCTCTACCAGAAGATCTATTAAAAAAAGTCGACAGACTGAAAAATGTTTTTTGAGGTAATGTTTGTAATCTTGTTGAAATTGATTTCATAAAATTGGTATCGGAAAAAGATTGTTTAGGAACAGAAATCGAAGTCAAGATATCGGTATCGTTATAAATCTTTTTTTTAACAATACCCAGCCCTATACGTCACTAATTTCATTTTCATTTCTGTTTGTGTTCACATTTCATTTTGGCTTTTGTTTTCTTGGTTTCGTCACAGCATATGCTTGGAGAACACCTTTTCTCTCTAACAGAATTGCATGCACTGAAGTTCCAGGTAACTCACAAGTTTGTCTGCTGTTTGATCTGCTAACTGCTTGTTTAAAGCCTTTTTCTTTACCTGCATGTTTTTTCCCTCCTTCCTTTTTCTAAATTGTCACCACATAAAAAGAGAGCTTGGTCTTAGCCAGGCAATTGTTTTTTACTTTGAGGCTAAGAATCTAACATCTGTAGATACATGTACATGCATATACTGTAGATGCAAGTTTGCTGAATAAAAGTACATTGTTATGGACAAGTATTGTTATTTACTTCAAGAATAGCGTTAAGGAGAACCATTAAATTAAACATTGTAAACAGCTAAATGTAATTTCAGCATGCATAGAGCTTTTGTTGGAGGTAGGGAAGAATCTACTGTTTTTTTGGTTTTTGAGAGTTGCAGTCACAGAACTGTAAACCTGAGCATGGTTTTGTATTGACATGGAAAATACTTTATGAAGTTTAGAGCTTAGATCTCTTCAGTTGTTAAACACACCCTTGCCATGCTGCTAGTTTATAGTAAATATCTGAGTTCATCCTCGCTCTTATTTTGCTATGATGGTGTATATTTCTCTTCTCTAGATGCAAGTAGTGATTTCTCTCTCTTTGAGGCCCTGAGAGAGACCATCTACTCTGAGGTGGCTACTCTGATCTCTCAGAATGAATCTCGCCCTCACTTCCTCATTGAGCTCTTCCATGAGCTTCAGCTGCTTAATACAGACTATTTGCGCCAGAGGGCACTCTACTCATTACAGGTGAGTGGAGCTCTCAAACCTGCTCAAGCTTTTACAGACAGAGCTAAACTGAGATTATTACACTATTTTGGTAGTAAAAGCATTCTTATTAGCCCAAATTTTATACACAATGAATATACAAAGGGTTGGGAATGTGTTGAACCTTACAAATGACAAGCATTACAAATTTACAGAAAGCTTCTCTGAAGGCGTAGTTATGCCTTGGATCAGGGGTGGGCAACTCTCTTGGTAAAGAGGCCACATCAGGCTTTAAGAAGTGCATAGAGGGCCACATTGTATTCCTTTTGAGATACAATGTTCCGCATTGATTTGGTTTTTGTATCTTTTAATCCCAGAAATAGTTGTTTACTATATTTTCTGAAGTGTATATATGACTTATGGGACTGTTCTGCAATTGCCAAAGTATTTTATTGCTCTACAAATGTAGGTACTTTTCTACCAGGCATTAAAAAATGGAATAAAGGCTGAGCTTATTATAAATTATTTATTTTACCATCTCTACTTCCCTGTTAATTTATTATTCCATTTAACACTCTCTACATCAGGGGTCTGTTTTAATAAAAAAAATTAAATAACATTTTAGAACTTTTAATGTTTGACCCAAAGCGGGTGAATTTACTTGGTTTGACTTTCCATTCAGCACTCAACTGAATAAGACAGGCTGCATGACTATGAAAAATTATTAATTCAAGAGTTAGATTAACATAGAGGTGTGAGGAGACTTTAAAAAATACGTATTCGTCTCTCGCTTGCTTTTGCATGCATGTCAATGATTAAACCTCAGTGATGCCGAGATCTACTTAAAAATTTTATTTCATCACTGAGGAGGTTTACCTGCAAACTTAGTAGCACCAAACATTGCAAGCAGCCTCAAGAATGGACGCATAGTGGCCGTATAACACTTTTCCTTGAGCAGAATATTGCACTAGAGATTGCTACGTTTGTTCAAAGGGGAAATTGAGAGATAGAAAGAGTGCCCTTGCATGCATGGTTGCCTGATTGCTCAAAATAAGTATAACATTAGGTGGAATACTTCCAATTTGCGAAAGTATAAATCTCAAATTGGGGGTGTTGCATCTCTTATCTGGCAGCCCTGAGCATAATAAATGCTTGTGGAGGCTAGATAGGTCTCAATGCAAGATAAAGGAAACATCCAATTAAAAAAACGCTTTTAGGATAAATGAGCCGCTGGCCACACTAAACCATGTGGATCCAGCCCGTGGGCTGTAAGTTGCCCAGGTCTGCCTTGGATGCTCTGATATGTTCAGAAATGTATTTAGAAATGTAAGTAGTCATACTATTTTATGTTGAAGGAGTAGTTCACCTGAAAAGCCATGTACAGTCTTTTCAAAATTGTCCTTTTGTATTCCACGGAAGGAAATCAAATGGGTTTGGAGCAACATGATGTGTTGAGAAAATAAAGACTATCCTTTTAATATCAAGTTGCTATTTTCATTACCATATCAATAGATCTGTTTTTAATACAGTTTGTGCAATTTCCTTTTGTAATTTAATGATAAGAACCACAAAAAAGTTAGACTTGCATGGTATTATACGTATATCTGGCCTGGATTTTCAGGACATTTTAACGAGGCACCTAACAGAGAAGAGTGTAGCAGATGAGCAGGAGTCTTCTCTGGGTCCAGCTGTGTGGGCCACAGGCTCCCAGTCTGAGCTCACACCCAGCGAGAGTCTGGCCACCAGCGACAATGTGAGACATTTGCTGTCTTTATCAACTCCCCCAACTCTTTCATCTCATTTTAAGTAATCACACAAGCTCATTTTAATTGTATCCGTTGTCAGGATGCATCTGAGAAGAATGAAGTGATTAAATCAAGCTCTGGAGTGATGAGGACAGGGGACGGAGACTTGATGGACAACGAGAGCCTGCTGTCCACCTCCTCCAACCTGGAGCCCTTCGCTAGTGATGACCTGGGTAAGAAAACAGAGCTGCCTTGGACATACAGGTCCATAATGAGTGCTAAACCACACATTAGATTGGTTGCTTACATGGTCATGCTTGCTTTGCTGGGCTGGAGCTTGGCTGATTCCTGGGATACATTCATGTTCCTTTGCTCCTCCATCTATCTCTACCTCCTCTTCCTCACTTTCCTATCTGCTGCTCTAGGTAACACAGTGATTCATTTAGATAAGGCCTTGGCCAGGATGAGAGAGTATGAGCGCATGAAGCTGAGGTCTGAGTATAAAACAGTTAACCCTGAGCACAGCCCTGGAGCTGCTGCTGCTGCTGCTGCTGCTGCAGCCTCACCATTCACTCAAGGTACTGCTGTAATCACTCCCAATGTTGTCGAGTAGTTCTTGTGCAACTTCAGAAAACAAGCAAGGTGTGTGGAAAAAACAAAGCACTAGTAAAAAGCAAATCCAGCAACACTCGTGGAATGGTGAAAAACAAGGAATAAAACTTGATTTGCCAATGCATTTCAGCACAGCGGCCTTCTTCATGGCTAAAAGAATACAGATGTAAAAAAGGAAACATTCAAATAGAAACAAAGGCAGGATTCAAACAACCTATCAGTGGGCTGGAATAAAATCATATAGTGTCTTCCAATTATACGCCACGATGAATAGGAGTTAAAGGGTAACTAAACACCTGCTCAGAGTCTGACTCCACCCACTAGAAATATTTGAAAATGCAGGAAAAGTGGGCAGACCCCGGCGGGGATAGAGGGAACGAACCGAGTGCGGGGCTGAGCGGGGGGGGGGGGCACCTGAGACTCGTAGTGACAGATTAATTGACAGCTGCTGTCAGACTCTGTTATTATTATTCCTCACACGGTCGCAAGACGACATGTACATGAATCTGGCTTGGTGAGCTGGAACCTGCTTACGTCAGCTGTCACCGCTTACGTCACGAAGTACCGCAACAGCCAATAGGAAAATTCAACTGCAGTAGCCACCGTTCAACCTGAAGAGGGCAGCACTCAGACGTTTTTACACCATATATTGTAGAATTAAAACACTTTATACACAAATGTCAAAAAAATTACTAGAATCAATGACCAGTACTAATAAAGCCCCATGCTTACAGATCATTAACTAAAAAAAGTTGGTTTAGGGTTTAGTTACCCTTTAAGAAACAAACCAATGGAAGCTTTTCATCTATGAAATGAAGAAAAGAAAAAAAAAATGCGTCTCACCCAATTTGTTTTATTAAAACATAAATACATTTCCAAACATCCTCACAAATACACAAACAGTTAATGGTATTGTGCAAATATATGCAGAAAAAACAATTGTTTGAAAAACAAAGAATTTAAGTTTATGAAGAATCGTAAGAATTATTTTAAAACAAACTCTTCAGGAAGAAGACCCTTTAATAAAAAATACAAAAGGCCACCCTCTTTTTCTGGAGCTGAACAATTTTACCTCCTCTTGCTTGAAATTGTATTTGTTCAGTACAGAGGAACAGGAATTAAGACATGGGATATTTACATTCTTTAAAATGTCTTGCCAAGGGATTGGTAAGGTCATCCCTTTGGATTGAACTTCTGTTCGGTGATGTGGTATCTCAGGCAACGAGAAGTTTCCCCAACATAAACTTTTTCACAAGGGCATTGTGTCATAAAACGTTTTAAGTTTTGCATGTGATGAAACTATTTATATGAATATTTTCTTTGTATACCGGATGCTTAAACTTGACATTTCTTGTATATTGACAGGTGATACATTTGAAGTTTCCAAAAGGGGCTTTTCCTGTGAGAGTATTGATTGTAGACTCCATTTGGAGATGGGCTCGGACTACTTTAGGCCCTTTCCCACTGGCAGTACTAAAGCCTGTTTTAGGTTCTTTCCCCTGGGACTAGTACTTTTCATCACTTTCGCACAAAAGGAACTATAGTTCCTCTTAGCCGTTCCTGGGGGATTTTTAGGTCCTACTCTGAAATAGGTACTTTGGAGGCATATAGGGACTGTTGGAGAGTGGGAGGTGCTGCGGCCTGTGATTGGTCAAAAACCTATGACGCACAAAGCATTGAGAAAGGAGGAGTCCACAGCCGCCATTGTAAACAACTTTCTGCTAGCATTTTACTCAGAGGATTGCAATAATTGTACAATTCCCTTAACATAAATTAAATAAAACCAAGAAAGTATTCAAAGAGGATCACCCGGTGTGTGTGTGTGTGTGTGTGTGTGTGTGTGTGTGTGTGTGTGTGTGTGTGTGTGTGTGTGTGTGTGTGTGTGTGTGTGTGTGTGGGGCAATGAAGCTTATTCTGATTCTGAATATATCTTTTCCACAATGAGAGGAAACGATTGTTTTTGTGGGTCATATAATATCATTTCTCCCAAAAAGATCTACCCCTTATCACTTGCAAGCATGAAACATTAGGGACAAAGTAGTCAGAGCCCATTTCCCAATATATTCTACTACCAATACTCTCACAGGAAAAGCCCCATTTGGTAACTCCAAATGTGGTAATTGTATCAACTGTCAGTATATAAGATGTCACAATTTTTAAAGACAATATAAATAGTTTTATCACATGCAAAACTAAAAAAGTTATATATATGATGCAATACACTTGTGATAAAGTTTATGTTGGGGAAACTTCTCGTTGCCTGAAAGAGCGCATCACTGAACATTGGAGTTCAATCAAAAGGGATGACCTTACCAATCGCTTTGCAAGACATTTTAAAGAATGTAACAATGGGTGGGCGATATGACAAATCTTATATCATGATATCACTAATTTTATATCACAATAACGATATATATCACAATATAGTTAAATTTTTCCAAAACAAATCTATGAAAATAGGTTTATATATTAACCATATTGTAATGCCTATTTTTGAAAAAATTAGTCGTTGAATTAATTTTTTTATAAATGAAAACTACTTCCTTATACATAATTTTCTCTTTATTTGGAACTTTACAAAGAGAAAAAAAATTGGTGGTGTTCAAAAATTGGTAATCAAGCTTACCACAATATAAAATTTCACATTTCAGTCTGATGTTGTTGACTAGAATTATTATTACAAAAGACTTCATCATTAGGCTCTTAATGGTTTGTCATTTCTGTAGACAATATCTGAATATCTGAAAGCAAAGTCGGTTTGTTTTCTAATATCTAAACATCATTTGAACTGAATTTTATTAAGGGTGGTAATGTATAGTTTAAAAATTCTGCATGACATATGACACATTGTTTTAGCTGTTTTCCTCAACAGTGTTGGGCATAATGTCAGGCTCTCTCGTCGTTTGAGATGTTTGAATTCCTCCTTAGCGCTTTAAGGTAAAAAATTCTAAACTCTGTAAAATTAAAATGGGTCAAGCAAGTTTTGAAGTTTGTGCCGCGAATCGCGATAGAGAGAAACCGGGCTGAGTAGTGCAAGTGTCTGCGGAGCCCAATTTCATGCTTCAGAGATAGCGTGCAAAAATCACATGAAACACAGCTGTGTGTGTCTGATGAGAAGCATGTTCAGAACGCAAGATTCATGTAATTGAATTTGCTTTGGCGGCTGCCGAAAAAGGGTCAGTATCTGAAAACCTTGTTTCTTCAATTCTTTCAGTCTCACATAGAGCTGCTCCGCCTTCCTCCATTTCTCCGACAGAATGTGTACCACATACAAGTGAATAGAAGGAAGTGTACATTTCTTGCATGCCGTGGTGGTGGTTTTGCTTAACCGTGATACAGACGATAATCAAAAATTTATAAATGTATGCCAAATTTCTAACGGTTTATAATGTAACCATCCCATGTCTTCCTTCCTATTCCCTGTTATTAAACATATAGCATCCCCAGCAAGAGAAGGTAACATTGATCAGCTCTGGAAAAATAGGGAGGCCTTTTGTATTTTTTTTTAAAGAGTCTTTCCTGAAGGGAGGAATGAAGAGTTGGTTTTAAAATAACGTGTAGCTGGATTTTCTTTTTACTAGTAATCACTCCCAATCCCAGAGAAGGCCCCACATTCAGTTACAAGCACTTCTAATAATACTATATATTATAACTTAAGATTCAATTGACATGATTGGGAACAAAACAAATGCAGTTTTTTCAGAGCAACCTTATTTTTACCCAGAGATATAGAATGTCAAATAAGAAACAAAATATATATATATTAAAAAAAAGTTTGTGATTTTTTTTTTTTTTTTTTTTTTTTTTTTTTCAGCAGTTTCTTAGACTGAGACTCTCAGAATATATCATAATCATCTATTTATTTATTTTTTTGTCAAGTTAAAAGCCTTTTATTTTGGGTGTGCCACTGTATCAAAAATATCTTTAAAAACACCCTCAGAGCTTAATGGTTTAATCAGAGTTGCTTTTGTGATTGTGGGAATTCAAGTAATTATCACTGCTAAAGCTCTGATTGCTTTAAAAAATCTACACTGCCTGGCCAAAAAAAAAAAAAGACGCATACTCTAATATTTTAGTTGGGAAGCCTTTAATTTCGATAATGACATGTATTCATCGTGGCATAGTTTCAATAACCTTTTGCAACGTCACAACATTTATTTACGTCCAAAGTTGCATTAATCTTTGGCCGAGATCTTGTAGTGATGATGGGAGAGTCAAACCACTCTGTTAAGTCTTCTCCAGCACATCTCAAAGACTTTCAATGGGGTTAAGGTCAGAACTCTGTGGTGGCCATTTCATGTGTGAAACTGATTCCTCATGCTCCCTGAACCACTCTTTCACAATTTGAGCTCGATGAATCTTATCATTGTCATCCTGGAATATGCCTGTGCCGTCAGGGAAGAAAAAAATCCATTGATGGGATAACCTGGTCATTCAGTACATTCAGATCTTACCGCATAATCTTGCTGAGCCAATTGAAGCAACCCCAGATCATAACACTGCATCCAGAGGCTTGTGCATTGGGAACTATGCATGACTATGCATCACTTCATGCAATTACCTTCTTACCCTGATGTGCCCATCACTTTGGAATAGGGTAAATCTAGACTCATGAGACCACATGACCTTTTTACATTGCTCCACAGTCCAATCATTATGCTCCCTAGCAAATTTAAGTTCTGATTAGCCTCACTAACAAGTAGCCACACAGCTGTTTAGTCCCAATCCTGTAAATTCTTGTTGCATTGTGCATGTGGAAATGCTCTTACTTTCACTATTAAACATAGCCATTAGTTCTACTGTCGATGTTTTTACCATTTGTCTTTGTGTTTTAGTGATCTCCGATCATGATCTTTCAAGATTTTTTTCTGACCACATTTCTTTCGCGAAGCTGTCGGTTCACCTCCATTCTTCCAGGTTTTAATATTGCATTGGACAGTTCTTAACCCAATTCCAGTGATTTCAGCAATCTGCTTAGTTTTTTCTTTGCTTGATGCAGGCCAATAATTTGCCCCTTCTGAAACACAGTAAGATCTTTTCCACGACCACGCATTACATCTTCCGACATGGTTGTTTAAGAAATGAAAATCTAGGGTTAAAATAACTGTTGCCTGCTGAAACATTAATCACTGCATTAATGATCCAATCATAGGCTCTTAAGGATCTTCTTATTTAAATCCAAACTGCAATTTTGTTTTGGCCTGGCAGTTTATTTTGAATGTTTAGGTTATATTTTCTAAAGTTGTTCTACTTGCATGTCTTAATGAATTTTCTATGTGTGTTTTTAGGTGCGGGACACTCGTCTGCAGATGCACGTTGTCCTCAGATTGACACACAACAGCTTGACAGGCAGATCAAAGCCATCATGACAGAAGTTATTCCCTTCCTAAAGGTAAACTATTTTTGTCTTCAAATCTTCAAGTACATTACCTACTGTATGGGAGAAAAGATCTGTCAAAGCTGCAGTTGACAGTCTTGCATGTGGCCTTTTTCAGGAACATGTTGGGGAGGTCTGTTCACATCAGCTGCTCACATCAGTGAGACGCATGGTGCTCAAACTCACACAGCAAAATGACGAGAGCAAAGAGTTTGTGCACTTTTTCCACCGACAGCTGGGAGGAATCCTCCAGGTATCACATTACCTATTACTCTCAGAACCTAGGCAGATGCCTACGTTGTACATACTAATGTGTCTCAAATACCCAAAATACTATCTAGTACGGTTTGAAAAGGTTTATGAAATGTATGTGACATTTTTTTATTTGTGTGTGTGCATGCACAGGATTCCCTGAATAAGTTTGTTGGACGGGCACTGCAGGAATGTGGTGAGGACCTACTGGTAGAGATCTCTGAGATTCTCTTTAATGAACTCGCCTTCTTCAGACTGATGCAAGATTTAGACCAGAACACCTCCAAATACAAACACGGAATCAAGAGACGCTCTGAGCACACATCCCCAAAACACTCACCTCACACTGAGGTAGGGATGAGTGATTAAACACAAACGTGTGTGCAGTGTCTATGAAATTACTGAGGATAATGTTTGTTGACAAAGGGTTTTTTGTCAACGATAACAAAGACAAGATGATAAATATAATTATTACTATGATATGAATTATGACTAATACTATGATGAGTCACATTTCATAAACTGGCCTTTTACATTCAGTATGTGCTGTGAACAAAATATGGAATAGCCTGGGTAGCTCAGTGAGTAAAGACGCTGACTACCACCCCTGGAGTTCACGAGTTTGAATCCCAAGGTGTGCTGAGTGACTCCAGCCAGGTCTCTTAAGCAACCAAATTGGCACGGTTACTGGGGGGGGGGGTAGACTCACATGAGGTAACCTTCTCGTGGTCTCTAACATGTGGTTCGCTCTCCGTGGGGTGCATGGTGAGTTGTGCGTGGATGCTGTGGTGGATGGCGTGAAGCCTCCACATGTGCTATGTCTCTGTGGTAATGTGCTCAACAAGTAATGGGATAAGATGCACAGATTGACGTTCTCAGATGCGGAGGCAACTGAGATTCGTCCTCCACCACCCGGATTGAGGCGAGTCACTACTCCACCATGAGGACTTTGAGCGCATTGGGAATAGGGCATTCCAAATTGGGGAGAAAAGGGGGGAAAAATATAAATAAAGAAACGTTTCTGTAGTTTAGTACAGTATCACAATTTAAGTTTCTTTATTTAGAGCCTTAAAAGCACAGGTGAAAAATATTGTTTCTCTATCAAAACTATATTATTTTTTATTATTATTTATAATGAATTATTTAATAATATTTAATTATCATTTCAAATTAATCTATGCCATTCATATTAATCTTAATTTTTATCTGTAATCTCACAACTTCTGTGAGAGTGTGGATGTCAGCTTCTTCTCTTAAGCGGTTTAAATAGCAGGATTGAGCTCATGTTGTGCCTGTAGCAATATTTCTGTTTCATTAAAGAGATTAATCAGTGCTTTGTTTATTCAGGAGATGAAAGCGATAGAGATCGACAATACATTCTCACCATTGTATTTTGATAAAGACAAAGTATGTAATGCTTAATACACAACATTCATATAGATTTTCAAATGATGTCAGTGATTTGTTTTACGCCTTTATTAAATGTTGCTACACTGCTTAATATACAGCCCTACAGCAGACCAATTATTTACTCTATATATAATTTATATTGTGTTGATTTTGCACAAACAACTTGTTTATGGATTTTGAATAGATTTTTTGTTATTTGTTCTAAGCATAAATTTGTTTGGCTTCAAATTTTGTATTAATTTCTCAGGATCAGGATGAGGCAGAGCAGGGAGGAGCACTCCATGAGAAAGAGGAGGAGAAGGAGAAAGATGCACAGAGCAGTGAATCATCTGAAATGGAGGAAGAGGAGGGAGATGGACTGACTCTTTCTATAAGTGAGTTTATCTCCATTATAGAGAAAGTTAGTACTTTTTCTTGAAACATAGTAGATAATAATCTTCTGTGTAAGGTACACCTTTAAAACTATATACCGTATTTTCCAGAATATAAGTCTGTTTTGTTCATCATATGAAAGGTCCTGCGACTTCTAGTCCGAAGCGACTAATATACATAATTTTAACATAACTGATGTTGGCTGGTCAGCGTGCACCAAAACATCATCATAGAGACAATAGAAGCGTTTTAAAGTTGCAAATTCCGAATATTTTGCCTTTACAAAGTACTTTATGCAAACAGTTTAAATACTTTGTCTTCATAACATTGCTGTTCTAACAGACTCTAGACCGCTCCTCACATAATGCCCACAATATGACTTTTCATCATAGTTAAAACAAACCGAAAGGTAAATGTTTAGATTTTCACTTGCCAGTAATTGTTTAGTATAGTGGTGAAGAATTCAGCTGTGAGATCTTTTCACTGTGTGTTGCGAGTAAAAGTTGTTCTGTTTAATGTGTGTCCAAGGATGAGATACACACATTTGTCACTGAATAATGTCTCAACAAATATACATAAACAACAAAAAAATAAACATTTAATTCTAATCAGGCATAGCACAGATGAGATAAAGCCATTCAAGTCTCACACGTTAACATGCGCTTATTAAGATGCTGGTTACAGAAATGCAGAATTCCCTTAATGAGACAGTACCGGTTTTTAGCACGTGTTAAACAAATCAATGTAAATACGTGTAAATAGTTCAAATTATGAAATAAAACAATACAAATGTAACAATCAAAAATATGCAATATAATATTATATTTATTGATTAAATACATTGATTTGTTCTTTTTTAAAAAGCTGAACTGTGACCAAAATTATGAAAAAATAATAAAATATAAATAGTAAAATTTATATTTTCATATTGTACCTAGTTAGAAGGTCCATTGTACAGTATAATTCAAAGAATTAGCTGGGAGAGAATTTATTTCATATGTAAGCAAAAGGGACATTATAACTGAAATATACCCATATATACACAGATTCAACATATATACATATATACACAGATTCAACTTTTAACCACCATTATTCCCTTTCCCCTTCCCAGTCCCTAACCCCACCCTGACCCTCAACAAATATCCCTGTGTTCAAAGCCTGAGTATACACACAGAACACACACACAAAAATAATTACAAATTACTCTAACTACAAATATCTCTCCACTGCCCCTCCACGAGAGCCTTCTAAAAAGGCTAAATTGCTGCCCCAATTTTTTTATTAAACGTATCCAGATTGCCTAGCCTTCTATATGACATTTCTTCAAATGCCGCTACTCTGCCCATCTCCGTGTACCACTCTTTAAATGAGGGCACTCCAGCCGACTTCCATCCCCTATGAATGACCTGTCTGCCAATCATAACACTGGCTTGGATCCAATTTTTTATTATATTTGAACCAATATTAATTACCGCCCCATCACCTAAAATACAGAGTCTGGGGCAAAATTAAATTTGAGTGCCCAATATGTCACACATACAACTCTGAACACTCAACCAAAATACATGGATTGTGTCCCCATCTTCTGATTGGCATTGCCAGTAAGTTGGTGTGTCTTTTAGACCAAGCCTATACAATCTAGAGGTGGTCCAATAGAATCGATGTAATGTCTTGAATTGCATAAGGCACACCCTTGCATCTCTAGAATGTAGACTTGATGTTTCTAAGAATCCTAACCCACACTCCTCCTTTCAATACCAAGTTTAAATCTTTCTCCCATAATCTTTTGAGAGAAGTTGAAGGTCCTTCACCCAGACTCTTAATTAGCAGTAATACACTGATGCCTCATGACCATTTCCAAAAGTAGTAATCACCACTCCCAGAGTATCTGCTGTTTTAGGGGGGTGTATGCTACTCCCAAAAATAGTAGAAGAAGGTGGTGCAGCTACAATCATATTACTCTTACTATTTCTGCCGTATATTGATATGGCAGAAGCAGTATGCATAATATGGGTAGAAGGTCATTCTGAACTTGGCCATTCTCTTCAGCGCTTTTCGTGTGGAGTTCAAATTTCAAAGCAGCGCTTGACACTGGTGGTAGCAAAGTGGATAGTCAAAGCCTACTGATCCTTATGGCTATTTTAGTACATATCTATCTTTACTCTGTGTAAGGCTTTGTTTGGAAAATGTTAATAAAACTTTGTTACATAATGTTTTCTTTTCAATCCTAAAAAGGAACTAAATGTATTTTAATCAGGTAAAAAAGTAACTATAGAGTAAAATTTCAGCACATTCAAAATCTTTGGTCAATTGCGATAAAGGCCTGTTCACACCAAATCCATAATGATTCTACAAACATTTATCCTAGTTTCCTTTCAGCATTCAGATGTCAATGCTAGAGATTAATATTTTAATTATGTTCTTTTCATGCTGTTGAAGCATTTTGAGGAGTATATAATCTGTATTTTTTATGGATGTGAGACGAGTAGAGTGCTGTTGCATAAATATACATCCTATTTATATTTGCACATATATTTTGCTACGAGTATATTCCGAACCCAACGTTTTGTAATAATCCCTGGATTATTGCTTGGATAATATAACACAAGATACAGTGATATAAATACACATGAATTAATGTACATTAAGAATGAAATGTATAGTTTAAAATATGATGCATACTATTACAAATAATATAAAAGAAAACTCTGCTCTTCTCTTTATTTAAATTATTGCAATCCTTTTTTATATTATCCTTACAATAAAAATAGCAGTGTGATTCTGTAATTTGTTTGTCAACAGTAAAATATTGCAGGTAAAGTGTCTTAACAGGATATTTTACTCTGAGCTTAGTAGAAATTAATTGCTAAACCTCGCTACTATTTTTAATGCCATGAGAATATAAAAGGCGCAATAATATACATATTAAATAACGTACAGGTAAGACAAAACGCCATAAGCAGACTTTCATAAACAGACCATGTTTGGCAGTACAAAGGGTTCATAAACTGCAACTATTTATTTTTAAGTATATGATTTTCGTGGGGGTGTATTAGCAGCACGTCCAATGCCAGTGTTTGCCTGTTGATTAGCGCCACCAACACATGGGATTTTGCAGCTGCAGTGACACTGACCAATGACATAAGAGCCTTTTGAAAAAAAATTAATCGCAGTCCGATGAAGAAGAAAAAAACGGACCACTCTGTAATAATTGATTACCTTGTTTTACTTCTTTTCTATTCTATTTGCAAAAGGAATCTTTGGAGATCAAACATTTCTATTTCATATTGACACATGCAGAAAATATAAAATAACCATCTTAAGAATTATTTTTTTGTGAAACTTCTAATGTGCCTAAGGCATTTGCACATAAATTTATGTTATTTGAAATGTATAAATTGTGCAGCAGATAAAGTCTTTGTGACATTTGAGTATTTGCTGGAGGTTGGCCATCTTATCACCTATAGGTAGAAACTGTTCTGTAATGTGTTTGACTTTGATAAGTATCTGTACTGCAATCTGTTTTACTTTGTGTCGCATGTGTGCTGTCCTTTTTTCAGGCCTTTCTAAAGCAGAGACACAGGCTTTGTGTAACTACGGCAGTGGAGAGGATGAAAATGAAGTGAAGGAGATCGAGGAGTTTGAAGCTGAACTGGTTGAGGTGCAGACATCACTTCAAGCCAGCATGGACAACACTACTGAAGAGAAACAGGTGTGATAGCAGGCACATGAGAGAACATATAAACAGACATGCCACAGACAGATTACATTATGACCTGTTGGTTTCTTCCAGTGTTCAGCCTTACAAACCGAAGTCACCCAGGTAACCAAATCGGACCTAGAAAGCTCAGAAAACAGCCAAGGTATGCCAAACATGTTTTCTATAATGTACTGTTCATAGTGTTCATTAGTTATATAATGTTCATTAGTGTAAATACCTCCTGAAACCTTCCCACTTTGTCTCAACTAGTGAAAAGCATACAGTCTGAATCAAAAGACACTGTTCAGGGTCCAGAGTCCAGAGTGGAGGCTGACACTGCTTCAGAAGACGAGAGAGAGGAAAAGAAGGGCTGTACTGCCCCTTCACCCCAAGACACGGCTCAGGGGTCGGACACAGCCAGCCCTGACTCTGACTCCCCAGTCATAATCAACACAGATGTATGCCCCCCCCTCTCTCTCTCTCACACACACACACACACACACACACACACACACACACACACACACACACACACACACACACATCATATCAGTTTGGAGAACCAAATTATCTTTCTATTGTTAGTAAGTTTATCTGAGTGTTGGCATGTGTGCATTTATTTAATGAAACATAGGATGCTGGATCTGGAAACACTAGCCAGAGATCAGATGAGGAAGACTTTGTGAAGGTGGAGGATCTTCCTCTTCAAATGTCTGTTCTGTGTGAGGTAAGAGTTTGAGGTCTTTTCTCGAATAGGGATGGCCCAGGTCGACTTGTGGATCTTTTTATTTTTTAGCATTGAAATTGAAACGGTTCTTTTAAAGGGAGTGAATTTAGAGAAGCATCTTTTGCACGTGCTCACAGTCTATAGGTTATATTGGCTATATGCTAACTGGTAGACAGTTGGCACACTAAATTGCACTCAAAGACGTTGCCTGGCTAAAGTTCCCTTTAAAAGTAGCATCACTATAGCCATCAGAGCACCACATTCACCACCTTAAAAACCATTACTGACTTCAAATTGCCTGCTGTGAGCTATTTTCCTGTTATTTCACATAATCTGAAGGTCTCAGGATTATGATAGTTGCATACTCCATATTATGGCATCCTTACTCTTAAAAGTGTTGGAGACATTATTCCTTTCAAATTAGTATTAGACCGATAGATCGTCCAGGCCAAATAATCGACTAATATATGGCCATTTCACAATTTATAGTGCTCGCTATAAGATAAAAGAAATGTTAACTGTCAGTTCCAAAATCTACCAATAGATCTGTCCTTGAATAATAAACTATTTCTATTTATACCCCCCCACACACAAATTTGTACTGATTTGCTGTTATGAAATTGTATTATACATATAAACATTTATATCACACGTCAGGCATTCGCTCTCTAGAAATCAATATCGGGATCAGTCATTTAAACACATATATTGCTTGACTACTATTTTAAATGTGTGATGCATTTTGTTTCCTGTTTGTTTCCAAAGTGTGCTGTTTTTTTGATTTTCATTTGTACAGGAACAACTTTGTAAGAGGATCTCTGAAGAGCAGCAAAATAATACCTTGACAGCTGAACTTCTAAATGGAACAACGGAAAGCCTTACAGGACTGGTGGGAAACTCTCAAGCACTCAAAGAGCCTGGTAACTCCATTGAACTTTACTCAAACTTTTACTCTATGCCAGTGCTGACGTCACTTCATTTTGAATAATGTGCAGTGATAACGTCTTACTCACTCACTAAATAAATCACTCAGGATTAATCAAAACACTACTATATCTATATATTTATAATGTGTTAGTTTTTTTAATATATTGACAATTCAAATTCAAAGCTGTAAATTGCCAAAGCAGTATCTTCGTAATTAGCAAATCCCTGTGAAAAGTGAAGGACTTACTGTGTCAATCACCACATGTATTTTTCCTTTTAGAAACCGTTGGAGCCCAGAGTGCATAAGAATGACCTTTTTGATCTGCTGAAGTCAGTATGAACCATCATTCATGCAACATTACTGTATAATGAGCTTAATACTGTACCTGAAGACTCCTTGGCAGCAACTAAGTCATAGTCTAGAAGCCTGTCAATATGTATCATCTAAATGTTCAAGTAATGATAAAGAGGTCTCTCTATACTTGTACAGGTAGTTTTATTCTGATTATGGAGAATGTAGATGATATTTGGAAGGGGCTCTGTCTATATGCTGTTCTGTAGTCTGTAAGTACATTTCTCTTTAAGCCAGGCTTCTCATAGGCCCTTAAAATGCTAGTTTAAGGGGTGCAAAATGTTCCTATGTTTGGCATGGTTATGCTTTCTTTTTTCCGTTTCTTTATGGGATTACTTCCGAAACCCTCCCAACACTTCTTGCAAATGTGATTATACAGGGCACAATGGGAGTTTGTTCCTTTTTAATTCAGAACTTGACCCTGAATGCACAATAATTTGTTATGGATAGTGCTGATTCACATACTAGCACTGATGTCTCATTGTTCTGTTTCCTTTTTCCAGAGGGCAGATGCTTTACCTTACTGCACTATTTTAAATGTTTTCTCTTGCTTTTATTTTTACATTTTTTTTTAAGGCATGGTTGCCATTGCTTGGGTTCTCACCCCATTTCACCTCATGTAAATCGAATAAAACATTGATATTACCCTTTTTCTGCAGTGATGTCTGTTTTGCAAAACCAGGCTTTGGTGGTCAGTGTTTTTTATTTGGCAAAAAAATGTTTATTAATGCAATTCTTCACCAATATTCCCATGTCAATTATTTACACAGTTCATTGATGCTCTTTGTGTTGTTGCATAGATTTGTATAGTGCACAAATATTAGTAGTATACAAATATTCATGTACATTTGTTTTAGCTTTACTTAACCTCTTCAGTTCTGTTAAATGCAAGAGGAAAAATGATCAGATGCACTAGTGTTGATTATCAAGTTAAAATGTGTTCCACTGTACATTTGTGTATGCAAATATCAAGTTAAAAAATAAAACATGTATAGAAACAATCAATCAATAAAAAAAATACAAATTTACAACCCGTTATAGTTCTAAGCCTTAACTGCTACCGAGTTTACAATTAATGATTACTTTGCATCTGACATAATCTTTTGACAAAGTGTAGCAGTGGCTGTTAGCTCTTAAATATACCTGTAGTTGGCATTATGACCCATAGCTAAGCTTGACAAACCCAATGGTGCCCACAAATGATTCCAAAAGCAGATGTTGCAAACCATTTAAAATTTAAGAGCCCAACAATTAAAAGTTTGTATGATACATTAATGTGCAAAAAAACATCATAGTAATGCAGCAAATCTTGGAGCCCATCACCACGGCATGCAGGGGTTGGGGCAGTCGCGGATGAAAGATTCCAATGATCCCTTAGACACCTCCATAAGAGTAGAGTATGTGGTCAACTGCAGAACACCACAAGGGGAAGAGTTAAGGAACAAACTATAAAATGTGCTAAACATTGCTGGGAAATAATTGGTAGAAATAAATAGATGAACCTACTTTATTAAGGACTGGCTTAGTGGAGAGGACATCATAGACAGTCTTAATGGAGATATTCTGAAAGAGAACAGAGTATAAATGCAAACATTCCAGTTTTAACAAACTTTTCACTAAAACATTGCATAAAGGTTAGCATAACTCACAGCCTGTGTAGTCTGATTCATGCATTTCATAGCTGGAGTTCTGCGGTCATCCAAAAACAGAGGCTCTTTCCAGTGGTCATAGTTAGTCTCCAATACATACCACCTGCCATTCTTCACATCGAGCCTGAAATACATAAAAACGGAAAACACATGAGAACAAATATCAAAACATGAAGTGACCATTCTTAATCATCGGTTTAAGATTCAATTGCCATGTAAAATTACAAAACGTTAGCACTGATATTTGCACTGAATGCAGTGTCAGTAAATACAAATAAATATGCTGTATATCAAGCAGAGGTCTGACAGAGTTGATATGGTTGCAAACATTTTCTCAAGCAATGGTTATTGACCTCAAATCCAGATTTATCTACCCATTGAACTAAATCTGTATTTTACCCCAAAATGTTCTGGATATTAATCTTTTACTTTAATATAAACATGTGATGTAAGTCTTACTCTAAAGGACTGATGCTGTTTTTTCTGGATCTGGTAATAATGCAGGCCTGACCCGTCTGATTGCCTCCAAGGATGAAGTAGGCTGGAGCCAGCAGTTTAGTGTCAGACAGCAGTGCCTTGGCATCCTCATAACTAAGGGAAGACAACAGCATTATGCAAAGCATCATCATCTTAATCAACCAAACAGTGTTCGATATACAGTTGAAGTCAGAAGTTTACATACACATAGGTTGAAGTCATTTAAAGACATTTTTTAACCACAGATTTAATATTAGCTAACTATAGTTTTGGAAAGTCGTTTAGTACATCTTTGTGCATGACGTGTGTAATTTCTCCAACAGTTGTTAACAGAGATTGTTTAACTTTTAATTGATTATAATCACAATTCTATTGGGTCAGAAGTTTACATACACTAAGTGAACTGAGCCTTTAAGCAGCTTGGCAAATTCCTGAAAATGATGTAAAGCCTTTAGACAATTAGTTTCTGATAGGAGGTGTACTGAAATGGATGTGTACCTGTAGATGTATGTTGAGGTCTACCTTTAAACTCAGAAATCAGCAAGGACCTCAGAAAAATAAATTGTGGACCTCCACAAGTCTGGTTCATTCTTGTAGAGCAATTTCCAAATGCCTGAATGTACCACGATTATCTGTTCAATCAATATTACGCAAGTATAAACACCATGGGATCACGCAGCTATCAATGACCACAAGCATACCTCCAAAGTTGTGACTAAATGGTTTAAGGACAACAAAGTCAAGGTTTTGGACTGGCCATCACAAAGCCCTGACCACAATCCAATGCAAAAGCATGTGCGAGCAAAGACGACTTCAAACCTGACTCAACCAGTTCTGTCTGGAGGAATGGGCCAAAATTCCAGCAATTTAGTGTGAGAAGCTTGTGGAAGGCTACTGAAAAAGTTTGACCCAAGTTAAATAATTTAAAGGCAATACTAACAAATAATGTAAACTTCTGATCCACTGGGAATGTGATGAAAGAAATAAAAGCTGAAAGAAATAATTCTCTCTATTATTCTGACATTTCACATTCTTAAAATAACATAGTGATCCTAACTAAGCTAAGACGGGTAATGTTTTCTACTATTAAATGTCAGAAATTGTGAAAGGTGTATGTAAACTTCAACTGTATATTTGCTTTTTTTGTACTTGAAAGATGTTTAAAACTTTAACCCTTGTGCATCAATTAAAAAAAGTTACACATAGGTTCATTATGGACAAAAATGGCCATGTCCAAAAACTGTCATAAAAATATTATAGATTTATATTTTTTTCCACTTTCACTGACATAATTTTTTTAACCAGCATCAGCTCTAATCATAATGACCAAACATTCATTCATTTTTAGAATTTTAACCCTTTAAACGCTGGTTTGTTTACATAATGCCACTGTTGTTTTTTTAGGAAAAAATGAAAAATAGTAATTATTTTCAATTTAATAGATGCTAAGCAGAATTTTTTTTCATTGATTATTAGAGCCTCAGATATGTCAATGATTAACAACAACATTCATTTTGATGCTTTCATATTTTTTATGTAGTATCATATTTAAAAAAAAGCTACCACTCAGGTCCATAATGGACAAAAATGGCCATGTCAAAAAAGTGTCATAAAAATATTATAGAATAATATTTTTTTCTACTTTCACTGACTTATATTTTAACCAGCATCAGTTCTAATCATAATTACCAAACATTCATTTATTTTCAGAATTTTAACACTTTAAACGCCGGTTTGTTTACATAATGCCACTATTGTTTTTTATAAAAAATATAATAATTATAATTATTTTCAATTTAATAAATGCTAAACAGAATTTTTTTTTATTTTTATTATTAGAGCCTCAGACACATACAAACCACACTCTGAAATCCATACCAACACACTCACACAATTATATATTCATAATGTATCTAATTGGCTCTATAATATGCATAAGCCAAAAACAGCAGAAAACAACAACAAAAGCGATGATATGCCAAACCTGAAAAAATGGCACGATCTGGTAAAAATATTTAAAATGTAAATTCTGAAGCCTTGCCAACATAATGAAAGCATGTTAAACAAGATTGCATAATTTTATAGTTAAATGGCACTGGGATTAAAAATCGCAGTTTTAATGGGTTTCAATGTGCCATTTTTGTCCAAAACGACGCTAAGAGGGAGTATTTTGTGTAACTAGTGCAAAAAATATTTTTTTAAAGAAAATAGGGTGAAATATTAAAATTCCAATAAAACTTCACACCTGTGGAAAGTTTTATGCAGTTAGCATTAACACAGACAAAGTTATCAAAAAAACAAAACTGAAAAAGCCAAAAATGTCCACAAGGATGCACAAGGGTTAAATACCCCTGCTTATGCAGTTTAAATGCATTCAGCTAACACGCCACTTAAAACCTGTATATATATATATAATGCATTATAAATGTATTCTTAATGCTTTACTGTATAATACACCTTAAAAAACTGATCAGTTATATGCTCATGAGAATATTGTAACCGCAGGTGTAATACAGATTCATATACCTTTAAAAGATAATAATGAATTATCCCATGATTAACACCCAGTTTCATGTTATATCTTATTTTAATGCTTTCCACTCTTCAAAGGAAAAACCATGAATAGGTGTGTATTGTACAGTTTTATAACTGAGATTCAAATATTTATGACTAGAAATAATCAATTGGAATGTGTATTATTATAAATACCTTTACAACACTTTAAGAATATCTTTAGAATACATTATTTACACAAGCTTCATGTAGTGTTACCAAAATATGCAAAGCTAGTACTGCTCTTCTTTCCTCTGTAACCTACCTGGTGGCGTTTTCCAGAACAGAACGAGTCAGAAAACTCATCCACATGCCATCTCTCTTCCCCAGGATCCACTCCAAGATCCCTGTAATTCATATGATACCTTCCCTTATTTACAATACAACTAAATTACATCCAAGCTAACAATGTTTAGTTCAGAGAGCGTTTGTTTTAGGTTATATAACTATAAAAATAAAACTTAAAAGAACTTTAAGAACGTTAAGAATTGGTTCCTAAATAAATAACCAAATACTAACATTAGGGGAACGTTCTGTGTTTGCTGGGATTCTACAGGAGGAAGGAAACACCTTTCTAACCAAATAAACTAAGTCATCTTAAATGTTTTCTAAAAAGTCTTAAAGCAGAAGAAATACTAATAACATTTGTAATGCTTTAAAGTATTTCTGACACTCTCTAATGACTCAGCAAACATCTCCCAATGAGGGGGAATAAAGGAGCAATGGAGCAAAGACTCACCAATGTACCCTCCATCCAGACTGAATCGCTCATTCATAGTGAGGGTGAATGTTTGCTACCAAGAGAGGGAAGACAGAGACACAGTCAGTGACAGTGACAATGGAATGTCGGAAAAACAATCCATGCTTTCACAATTCTCTTTTATAAATTCACTTCCTGTTAAACTGGAGAAGTGAAACAGAAAACAATTGAGATGAAAGGTCACCCTTGATCTTATAGTCTTAATGTTGAACCTCATTCTGGCAGCTTTAAACTTAAAAGGAATAGTACACCAAAAATGAGAATTATGTCACCATTTACTCTCCCTCATGTTGTTCCAAGCCGTGCAGGTTTCAGTCTTCCATGGAACACGTGGGGAGATGTTACGATGAATATAAGGATAAAAACGACCAAACGTTCATCTTTTTCGAAACAATGAAAGTAAATGGTGTCTGAGGCCACATTCACATTAATCCGGAAACATTTGAAAACTGTGTTTTCCTTTTCGAAACGCTCTCCTTCCACACTGCCATTTTCAAGCGTTTTCCAAACATTTCTTGTCCACACTGAAGCATACGAAAACTCTTAAATCCCCTTACTGCGCATGCGAACAATCGCTATTCCATGTATGGTCGGTCTGAAACGCAATTGTCCTAGTAATTGCTGTCTACAAGTAAACTTTCCGTCGCCTCTGAAGCAATGCAATGTGAAGGTTATACAAAGTAACATTGTCAGTGATTTACCTTTTCTTTTGTGCGCCATGAAGAAAATCATACGGGTTTCGAACGATATGTGGCTATTGTTGAGAGTAAATGGCGACAGAACTGTAATTTTTGGGTGTACTATCCCTTAAACAAACAGTTTTTTTGCCTTGAAATTTACATATATGCTCATATGTTTATCATCACGAGAAGGCAGGTAAATAAAAGTTATTTCAGTAACACATTACAAAAAGGTTTTATTAGTTCACTCAGTCCTTACCGGACGAATACCAGTGAGCATGCCCACATATCCAGCGAAATTGGTGGACTTGAAGACGGTGTGGTTGTTTCGTCTGAAGTCAATGTTTACAACCATTGACTTCAGCTTCTCTGTAATGACCCATGACCTGTTCTGCATGTCCCATCTGTGAGCAGGAGTGACCAGAGAACAATATGGACACAGGTAAAAACAACATTGCTCATTAATAATTACTATTTGTATAGTTACTATTTAATAATTTCAGGAAGTAGGTTAAAAACAAAAGCCAAACATTGCATTGAAGACTCAGTCTGCAGTAATAAAACCGAACTCACCCCATGAAAAGTCCAAAGTCCATGTTTCTTGCATGAATAAGATTGCCTGCAGTAAACAGATGGAAATGCCTTTATGGACATGTCTAAACACAAACAAACTGGCTTATATAGTAAAATATCAGAATGAACTTCTTAATACCAATAATATGAAGAAAAGAAAAATCTCAAACATTAATATGATCTTGGCTTAGTCGACAAAATGCTTACCATTTACATCCTCTGCAACCAGTGAAGTGCAAACCGTGAAAACCTCATAAAATATATTGAAGAGCACAACCTCACCTGTTTTAAAGAAAAATATGAGTTGATGCATGATTAAAATGCAATTAGTGTTTCATTTAGCCATGTTAAACATAATAATCTTATAACACACTGCATACCCAAAGAAACACCAGATGCTGATGCAATTCCTCTGATCTCTTCATTGAAAGGGTAGGGTAAGGTAGGCACCATCAAGGGCTGAGGACAAACACATCACTTTTTACAAGCAGATAGGCCAGGGATATTACAGTCTACATCTTTACTGTGGGAACTGATGTTGATTGATCAGGTAAGTAGTTCAGTATAACTCACTGACAAACAAAGTGTTATGTTAAGACTACAGATATTCTTTAAAAACTCACCAAATCCTTGTCCACTAGATCAATGAGCTTCCCGCTGGGAACAAAGGCATCTGCAAGATCTCGGATAGCCTGAATCATACTCACCATCTAAAAGCAAATCAAATCAGCTCTTAAAAACATCAGAGTAATGTTCGCCAAGTGATCTGGGTTAAAATATCGATCTTCATTTGGACAATATCGATACGATTCTTAAACCCCAAGATCGATCTTTTACTATATGCACAACTCTCTACAACAGGAGTAAATCACTTGTATACAAGACCAAATTGCGTACTATGTGACTAAGATGATCTGTTATTAGCCACTTGCTGGTAAATGCTCAGATTTCATTCACCAGCAATAGATTAGTAAACTGGCAAAGAAGTTCAGCATCATTTCACTGCATTTTGAAGGTTTGTTTGAATTGTTCCATGTAATGTGTTTCTAAAGACGAGATTGACGCAATCCAATTGTCATTGAATAAAGTTAATTTTAATATCCTTTCTGTTCTATTGTTTATCAAAAACAATATTTAATTCTAATCACGAGTAGCACGGATGAGATAAATTATCCATTCGAGTTCTCTCTCATGAATATGCGCTCATTTACAGAACTGAAGGTTTTTAAAGAGACGATACCGATTTTTAGCAGATGTTCTACAATTCAATGTAAATACTTATAAATAGTATAAATTATGCATAAACAATAAACATGTCACAAAATAGAATATATGCTTTATAATATCATATTTATTGATGGAATATATGGATATAAAAAGAAAAGCTTATGTGACAAATGATGAAAAATATATCAAATATAATTGTAAAATTTATATTTTCGTACAGTACATAGTTAGAAGGACCCCTGTATAATTGACAGAATTAGCTGGAAGAGAATTTCTTTCATAAGCGAAATGGACATTACAACTGAAATATACCTATATGAATCAATACTGACTCAAATTGAATCAAGAGCTTGCGAATAGGAATCGAGATGGGGTATCTGTATACCGGTACCCAGCCCTATTGCTGAGTCACCCAAGAACATGTCAGCACTTATCAGATCATTTGATTAACATTTGTGGCTTATTTTGTAGTTTTCAGTTCACTTAAATTCACCAGTACAGAAATCAGAATAGATTACCAGATAGCTGAAATCTAACATTAAATTCCCTGTATAACAAGACTGAAACAGCAGTGTGCAGGGTGATTAAAACCCTTTTTGATTGATGAATTTCCATGACTTTTCTATGACCATTACAGCCATTAGTGATTGCTGGCTACAGACTGATTTGCAAAAGAATAATTTAGACTTGTGAACCGTTTTCCACTGATTCATTGAAAAGAACTGACTTAAAAGAACAATTATCAGTATCAGAAATCACAATAGCTTGGGAGCACTTTTTACTCTACACAAAAGCAATATTTAGCCGTACAAAAACTATATTTTAGAGCAGATAAAACCTAGAAAATATATATTCACTAAATACATTTCCATAACTTCTGAGATTGTATTAATACCAAGAATTAAAAAACACAACTTGAACATTCCCTGATATTTCTGTGTTTTCCATGACCGTGTGAATCCTGGGGACTTCTTCCTGCATAAGTAGACTATTTACAACGTCTACGTCAATTTGTCTCACGCTTAAATTAACAATTTTGTTTACAAATTACATCCAACTTAAAGACAGAAACAAGGTTGAATCATTAAGGGCATCAACTTACTTCATTCTTTTTGCTTGTGATAACATCTGTCCATCTTTTGCTGGGTGGCAAGTCCAGATCAACAGTATACCAAGGAACATCACCTTTAAATCTTAAGGATACAGAGATACATTGTCTATTTCCTTCTTTCTCATCAATGCATTTTTTAATAAGTAAAAAAAAGTTGAAATGCTGATTGAACCGGTGTTCAAGTTTGTGTACACCTAAACGCCAACATTCATGTGCTTGTTGAATATTAAAATGTAAAAACCATAGAGACAAAAATGAACTTTGACTCATCCATCCTTTTCTTTCAAAAAAGCAAAAATCCTCAGTTTCATAAGTATTGCCAGAAGACGTAAACAATGTGTGTTAACATGATTTTAAAAATCATAATAAAATCACTTACTATTCTTTTCTGTGTAAAGTTATATCCAATTTTACAATTCTGTTGACATAACGCTTCAACACCGTAAACATTAAAATCCTAAAACAACCATAAAACCTTCAAGAATGAATGCAAGTGCTTTTAGAAAACGATTAGCTTTATATGTCTGCCCTTAAACCCAACAAAAATGTGCTCCATTCACATCCATTACAATTGTCTCACTGTAACCTCGATTTGTACTTTATTGATTTGTTTAAGATAAGGAGGGACGAGTCGAAATCCATTTTTGTGGTGATCAATATCATGCCACAAATGCTGTAGAGCTCAACTTGAATTAAACCGGAAATATTCCTTTAAGATTTGTCTTAAATTAAATTCATTGGAATTAATGGAACAGCCAAACATGTTAATTAAAAGGGGGTGTCCAAAATGTGTAACTTATGATGAATATTTTCATAATGACGTACATCAGACCTGCTATTACAAAACGTTGTTAATACCGTACGTGTTTGTTCCCTGTGCGTAGAATAGAATACATAATCTCGGTTTTTATACTTACGTTGGGCCGTTTGGAGGATACATGCCATTTCTGCAATCTTCAGTGTACTGTAATATGAAGATCAGTCATTAATCTCATGTTTACAGTAAACAGGTGTTGTCTAACAGTGACTTAGCGACATTCCACTTTGATAACAGCACTAATTGGGTCATTTATGTAATAAATAAACGGAATGTTATTAAGGTATAAGCGCAAAATATTGCCGTGCTATTGTTATTATAATTTACAGTATAGTAAAAACAAATGTATTCAATGAGCAGATGATATCACAGTAAATACGCATCAACAACAACAACAACTTTTGAAATGGGACTTACCGGAGGCACATATTGTGCAGACAAGCACATAAACATACAGCTTAAAAGAAAACAGCATAAATTTAATTTGATGTCCATGATGCGACACGTCCTCTTACTCCAGGATCGCGTCTGTGAACGAGGAAGTGCTACTACTGATGATCCTCGTGACAGTTTGTGATCTGCGCAAAACCACGAGACACCGGGGGAGTTACAAAATAAAAGATGACTTTGTACTTTTTTTTTTTTTTTGCACGGTTTTAATTGACCAAAGCTGTAGTGTTCTCGTCTCTTATTTTTTTTTATTATAATCAGGCTTGTAAGCGGAAACAATAAGAGCAGAGGCAGAATGCATCATTCTCCAAACAACAGAAAAAACAGGTAAAGCGGTGGCATATAAACAAGAGTTTGAATATATTGCGCCATCTAATGGTTAAGGAGGGAGATGCAAAAACATGCTTTTTCCGGTGACTAGTCTCTCTGATGCCATCAATATTCAATAGTTTTGAGTGGTTTATCACAGCTTCGCCCTGTATGCAAAATTGTAAAATGCAAGAACGTAACATTTCATTGATCATTTGAGAAATTATTTATTTAAAAGTCAGATAAAACATGGATGTGAGGAGATAAAAGCCACAAAAAAGAGGTCAAAGTCAATTAGCTGTGATTATGTTAGTGAAAACATGGAATATTTTTTTTACTTTTTACTTATTTATCAATATAAATGCAGCTATATATATATATATATATATATATATATATATATATATATATATATATATATATATATATATATATATATATATATATATATTACAACTGAACCGTTATTTTTTTTTATGACCATATGATTGCACAAAGAAAGTTAAATCTCATTGTACCACTACAATGACAATAGAGTTTGGCTCTATGAAATTTGGTTACATAAAATCCAAAACACACCAAACATGCCTTAAAATGTATTAATTAAAAAAAAAAAACTATTCCGCTACCTGCACAATTATAAACAGGATGTATTAACAGTTGGCAAAGTCACTTTTATTTTGACATGTCACTTTCAGCACAAAATCCCATAGTATATTAAGTATGTGCTTATACTGGCATCAAAAGCATTACAAACCATTACATCACATGATCAACATTAAATGATAAATATTTTGGTCATACACTTAAGCATAGCCACATGCTTTCCACAAATGTATCATTCTTTCCAACAGTTCTGACAGTGCTATCAAAAGGGAAGATTATGGTTGCACTACTCATAAAAGAGTTTACAATCCATTTAATTTGTCAAATGAATAAATGTACAGTCCAATATTAAACAAATGATGGCAACTCTCTACTTTAAAAACAAAACGTGAAAAGTGAATAGGTTTATTATAAAAAATAGCAGGGATTTCACAACAAAGTAAAATCATTTACAAGGATTCTTCAGGTTTCACTTGCAGTACCTGTTGTCTCTCCTAAGAAAAAAGAAAAACAACAACAACAATACATCATTTCCTACTCCAAATGATGTATAATGTTTGGCATATTCACAGTTATCATACCAGAGGGTCTATGAAACAACCATACATACAAATCACATACATCTTTATACAAATACATCTAAATTTATAATTATTGGGCTACATACTGTTATTATTCAGCTTATCACAAATCTTCTTCCTGTAGCCAGTCATTCACAATAAACATACTCATTAATTCAGCTTGGATGGAAATGGGTCTATCTTGCAGAATCCGGCCCCTACATTTTATTATGTACTGTGGGGAAATAAAATGCTAGTTGTCTGGAGTGGAGTTTGAATGGAAGTGACACACTTATGAGAACTGTCAGTAGTAATTTGGTCTGTAGCTGTTTTACCTGTAGTGTTGTGATGTACACATTTTCCTCCCAAACTTACAATATTTATTTCACTGAAGGCCTAATATACTACATTTTAAAATTTTACTAAAAAAGTAACATTTTTTACTAAAATTTTACTAAATGCAACCACTCACACATAGTTGATCTCACAATTCTTCACATCACCTCTGTCTTCATCTGCAATATCATCTTTTCTCTTCTCCTCTTTTTCTGCACATGAACGGATCTGTGGAGGGAAGACAACTATAAAAAAATCATGTTTATAATTGTCATTCTTGGAAATGTAAATAGTTATTTGATAAAGCAATAGTTCCATGCTCAAATAAAAAACATTGTGTGAACTGTGAAAAATTAAAACATAATAGAAGTATGTGAGATTCACCTTGATCATCTCCTCCTCTCCAGCTGTTTTGATTTTGGCCACAATGTCTCCGCTCTCACTGTATGAGATAAAACAACTGTTTGCAGCAAGCAGAGCAATTTTACCCTATGGAAGAAAGAAAGCTAGAAAGACAATCTATAAGAAATAACTACTGTTAATGTTACTGTGAACATTGTAAAATTCCCATCATGAAATCCCCTATGCAACACTGATGAATATGACGATAAACATTAAAAGTGTATTGTTTCATGTCAATTCATTATCACTTACATCCTGAAACACTGGCTCCCACTGCTCTCTGGAGCCGATGGCATCTGATCAGCCAATCACAACCCCATCTGAGTTTATACCCATATACTTCCCATAGACTGACCTCAGCGTGATCCTATTACACAATAAAAACATGAACCAACAAACTAAACTAAAAACTAAACTGCCTACAGAAAAGTTTTAGCAAAATGTCAAGCAATACATTAGGTTGTTCCATCATTCAGTGTTGAACCATGCATCAAAGATAAATGAAGCATGTAATACTATGGACCTAAGGAAATAATGTTAAGAAGTTTTGCTCTTAACCTGAGTCTGAGTCTGATGGCTTTAAGCTGTTCAGGAGGATCTGGGCCTTCATCCTCTGCAAAAAAGAAGACAGTTTTATATATATATATATATATATATATATATATATATATATATATATATTTATTTATTTATTACACACACACACACACACACACACACACACACACACACACAGTTATGAATGCAGGATGAGGCAGACAAGGAGTTTGGATCTACGTGCGGGTTTTAATGAAGACGAAGTAAACAAGCAAGACTGGAACAAAGGAAATAACCACGATGGGCAAACAGAAACTAAAACACGAAACGTTCACGGGCACACGAACTGGGAAAACACGACAGGAATGAACACGGGAAGACAGGCATGGGAGCGAACATCGGAACACGGGAACATCAGCGACATCACAACAGTTGAGACAACAAACGACAAGGGAACGGAGGAACAGCAGGGTTTAAATACACAAGGACAGGATGATTACAAACGATAAACAGGTGCAAACAATGACATACTGGAACATGGTGACGGTGACACGAAAAACACGAGGCAGACAACCAGGGATCGTAACACACACACACACACACACACACACGGCCAAAGGTTTGGAATAATGTACAGATTTTGCTGTTTCAGATGGAAATTGGTACTTTAATTCACTAAAGTGGCATTCAACTGATCACAAATATAGTCAGGACATTACTGATGTAAAAAAACCGCACCATCGCTATTTGAAAAAGGTAATTTTTGATCAAATCTAGACAGGCCCCATTTCCAGCAGCCATCACTCCAACACCTTATCTTTGAGTAATCATGCTAATTTGGTACTAGAATCACTTGCCATTATATCAAACACTGCTGAAAGTTATTTGGTTCATTGAGGCTTAAAATTGTCTTTGTATTTGAGTTGTCACAGGATGCAATAGACTCGCATGTCTTCAAGTCAATATTAGGTCAAAAATGGCAAAAAATAAACTCTTCAGTCAATCATTGTTTTGAGGAATGAAGGCTATACACTGCTTGAAATTGCAAAAGAAAAAAAAAAAAAAAAAAAAAAAACTGAATATTTCATACAAGGCGTACACTACAGTCTTCAAAGACAATGGACAACTGGCTCTAACAAGGACAGAAAGAGATGTGGAAGGCCAGATGTACACCTAAACAAGAGGATAAGTACATCATAGTCTTTAATTTGATAAATAAACTCAGCAAAAAAAGAAACATCCTCTCAATTTCAACTGGTTTTATTTTCAGCAAACTTAACCTGTGTAAATATTTGTATGAACATAAAAGATTCAACAACTAAGACATAAACTGAACAAGTTTCATAGACATGTGAATAACAGAAACGGAATTTGTCCCTGAACAAAGGGGGGTTCAAAATAATAAGTAGCACTCAGTATCTGGTGTGGCCACTGGTTGCATTAAGTACTGCTGTGTATCTCCTCATGGACTGCACCAGATTTGCCAGTTCTTGCTGTGAGATGTTACCCTACTCTCCACCAAGGCACTTGCAAGTTCCCGGACATTTCTAGGGGGAATGGCCCTAGCCCTCACCCTTCGATCCAACAGGTCCCAGATGTGCTCAATGGGACTGAAATCCAGGCTCTTCGCTGGCCATGGCAGAACGTCCTGTCTTGCACAGAACGAGCAGTATGGCTAATGGCATTGTCATGCTGGAGGGTCATGTCAGGATCAGCCTGCAGGAAGGGTACCACATGAGGGAGGAAGATGTCTTCCCTGTAACATGGAGCATTGAGATTGCCTGCAATAAGCTCAGTCCAATGATGCTGTGACACACCGCCCCAGACCATTATGGACCCTCCACCTCCAATCCGATACCACTCCAGAGTACAGGCCTCGGTGTAATGCTCATTCCTTCGACGATAAACGTCCAACCATCACCCCTGGTGAGACAAAACCACGACTCATCAGTGAAGAGCACTTTTTTGCCAGTCCTGTCTGGTCCAGTGAAGGTGGGTTTATGGCCATACACAACATTGTTGCCAGTGATGTTTGGCAAGGACCTGCCTACAACACAGGCCTACAAGCCCTCAGTCCAGCCTCTCAGCTTATTGCGGACAGTGTGAGCACTGAAGGAGGAATTGCATTCCTGGTGTAACTCAGGCAGTTGTTGCTGCCATCCTGTACCTGCCTCACAGGTGTGACATTTGGATGCACCAATCCTGTGCAGGTGTTGTTATTAAGGTGCCCTTAGTTTTTATAACTGTGACCTTAATTGCCTACCGTCTGAAAGCTGTTAGTGTCTTGACGACCGTTCCCAGTGCATGTTCATTAATTGTTTATGGTTCATTGAACAAGCATGGAAAACATTGTTTAAACCCTTTACAATAAAGATCTGTAAAGTTATTTGGATTTTGTTTTTAAATTATCTTTAAAATACAATGTCCTGAAATAGGGACTTTTCTTTTTGCTGAGTTTAGATGCCTCACATATCCTTAGCTGACAGCTTCATTGAATTCTATCCACTCAACACCAGTTTCATGTACAACAGTAAAGAGAAGACTTATGGGTGCAGGCCTTATGGGAAGAATTGCAAAGAAAAAGCCACTTTTGAAACAGAAAAAATAAAATAAAAAGGTTAGAGTGGGCAAAGAAACACAAACATTGGACAACAGATAATTGGAAAAAAAGTGTTATGGATCTTAAATCCATTGAGTTTTTGTGGGATCAGCTAGACTGTAAGGTGCGTGAGAAGTGCCCAAACAAGAAAGCCACATCTATGGCAATTGCTACAAATCAAATCAAATCACTTTATTGTCACAGTACCATGTACACAAGTGCAACAGTAGGTGAAATTCTGGTGTGCAGGTCCGAGCAACATAGCAGTCATGACAGTGACGAGACATATACCAATTACGGTAAACAACATACTTACACAACACAATTTACATATCAGATGTACACATACTTACACAACACAATAATTGTATACAATGTACAGTAAACAATACACACATATACAATATACAATACACAATATACAATACTATAAGTAAAGAGTATACATATATATATATATATATAAAGTAGTTGTATTGAGGAGAATATGTTGACAGTCCAGTGTGAGATTATAGGTTAATAAAGTGCAGTGCAAATTATTGATCATGGGAGATCAATTGTTCAACAGTCTGACTGCTTGGGGGAAGAAGCTGTCATGTAGTCGGCTGGTGCGGGTCCTGATGCTACGATACCGCCTGCCTGATGGTAGCAGTGAGAACAGACCATGACTCGGGTGGCTGGAGTCTCTGATGATCCTCCGAGCTTTTTCACACACCGCCTGGTGTATATGTCCTGGAGGGAGGGAAGCTCACCTCCGATGATGTTTCTGGCAGTTCGCACCACCCTTTGCAGGGCTTTGCAGTTGTGGGCGGTGCTATTGCCATACCAGGCGGTGATGCAGCCAGTCAGGATGCTCTCTACGGTACTAGTGTAGAACCGTGTGAGGATGTGTTGGTTCATTCCAAACTTCCTCAGCCGTCTCAGGAAGAGGCGGCGCTGGTGAGCCTTCTTCACAACGGCTTCAGTGTGGACAGACCATGTGAGTTCCACAGTAATGTGGACACCGAGGAACTTGAAACTGCTGACTCTCTCTACCGGTGCTCCATTAATAGTGATGGGGCTGTGTTCTCCGTCTTTCTTCCTGAAGTCCACCACAAGCTCCTTGGTTTTACTGACATTGAGGGAGAGGTGGTGTTCCTGACATCAGAGTGTGCACCTCCTCTCTGTAGGCTCTTTCATCATTGTCAGTGATCACACATACCACCGTCGTATCGTCAGCAAACTTAATGATGGCATTGGAGCTATGTGTTGCCACACAGTCATGTGTGTATAGTGAATACAGGAGTGGGCTGAGAACACAGCCCTGCGGGGCTCCAATGTTGAGGGTCAGTGATGAGGTGTTGCTGCCCATTCTAACCACCTGACGTCTGCCTGACAGGAAATCCAGGATCCAGCTGCACAGCGAGCTGTTTAAGCCCAGAGCCCGGAGTTTCTCATCAAGCTTGGAGGGCACTATGGTGTTGAATGCTGAGCTGTAGTCTACAAACAGCATTCTCACATGTGTGTTCCTTTTTTCCAGGTGGGAAAGAGCAGTGTGTAGTGTAGATGCAATGGCATCATCAGTGGAGTGGTTGTTGCGGTAGGCAAACTGCAATGGGTCCAAAGAGGTGGGCAGAACAGAGCAGATGTAATCTCTGATTAACCTCTCAAAGCATTTGCTGATGATGGGGGTCAGAGCAACAGGACGCCAGTCATTTAAGCAAGTGATTGTGGCTTGCTTTGGTACAGGCACAATGGTTGATGTTTTGAAGCATGTGGGGACTACAGACAGGGAGAGGGACAGATTGAAAATGTCCGTAAAAACACCTGCCAGTTGATTCACGTCAACATGACAGATAGAATGCCAACTGACAGATAGAATGCCAAGGATCTGTAAAGTGCTGCACGGTGAGGATTTTTTGATGAGTACACTTTGACACAAGTTTTTCAAATTGTAATAGTAATTTTTCACGTTATTAATGTCCTGACTATACATTGTGATCAGTTGAATCCCACTTTGGTGAATAAATGTACCAATTTCTTTCCATAAGAGCATGGTCTGAGAGGCGTATGGTCTGAGCACTGACAGGCTGACCCCCCCACCCCTTCAACCTCTGCAGCATTGCTGGCAGCACTCGTACGTCTATTTCCCAAAGACAACCTCTGGATATGACGCCGAGCATGTGCACTCAACTTCTTTGGTTGACCATGGCGAGGCCTGTTCTGTGTGGAACATGTCCTGTTAAACTGCTGTATGGTCTTGGCCACCATGCTGCAGCTCAGTGTCAGGGTCTTGGCAATCTTCTTATAGCCTAGGCCATCTTTATGTAGAGCAACAATTCTTTTTTGCAGATCCTCAGAGAGTTCTTTGCCATGAAGTGTCATGTTGAACTTCCAGTGACCAGTATGAGGGAGTGTGAGAGCGATGACACCAAATTTAACACACCTGCTCCCCATTCACACCTGAGACCTTGTAACACCAATGAGTCACATGACACCGGGGAGGGAAAATGGCTAATTGGGCCCAATTTGGATATTTTCACTTAGGGGTGTACTCACTTTTGTTGCCAGCGGTTTAGACATTAATGGCTATGTGTTGAGTTATTTTGAGGGGAGAGCAAATGTACATTGTTATACAAGCAGTACACTCACTACTTTACATTTTAGCAAAGTGTCATTTCTTCAGTGTTGTCACATGAAAATATATAATCAAATATTTAAAAAAATGTGAGGGGGTGTACTCACTTTTGTGAGATACTGTACATATACACATACATACATTCATATACTTCAACTACACAATGTTGTAGGGCTTATACACTGATGAGCCAAAAAATTATGACCACTCAAAAGTGAAGTGAATTACGTTGATCATCTCCCAACAAGGCCACATGTCAAGGTCTGGGTAGATTAAATGGTAAGCGAACAATAAGTTCTCGTAGTCAACGTGTTAAATGCAGAAAAAATTAGCAGGAGTAAAGACCTGAGTGACTTTGACAAAGGCCTAATTGTTATGGTCAGACAACTGGGTCAGAGCATCTCTGAAACGGCAAGGGTTGTGGGGTGCTCCCAGTCAGCAGTGGTGAGTACCTACTGACAGTGGTTCGAGGAGGGACAAACCACAAACTGGTGACAGGGTGTTGGGCACCCCAGGCTCATCATTGCGTGAGGGCAGTGAGGGCTATCCTGTCTGGTCCGAAACAATAAAAGGTCTACTGTGGTACAAGTCACAGAAAATTGTAATGATGGTTACGGGAAGTATGTGTCACATCACGCAGTGCATTGCACCCTGCTGTGTTTGGGGATGCATAGCGACAGACCAGTCAGTGTGGCCATAATGACCCCTGTCCACCAAGCGCACACAATGGGCATGCAAGCATCGGAACTGGACCTTGGAGCAATGAAAAAAAAAGTTTTCCTGGTCCCATGCATCCGGGTTTATTTTACATCACGTGGACGGCCATGTATGTGTGTGTCATTTACCTGGGGAAGTAATGGCACAAAGATGCACTGTGGGAAGACGACAAGCTGGTGGAGGGAGTGTGATGCTCTGGGCAATGTTCTGCTGGGAAACCCTGTGTCTGGCCATTCATGTGGATGTAAAATTGACAAGTGCTACCTAACTAAACATTGTTGCAGTCCAGGTACATCCCTTCATAGCAATGGTTTTTTGAGGAATATGATGAGTTCAAGGTGTTGCCCTGGCCTCAAAATTCCCTAGATTTCAATCCGATTGAGCATCTGTGGTGGATCAACAAGTCCAATCCACGCTGGCTCCACCTCACAACTTACAGGACTTGAAGTATCTGCTGCTAATGTCTTGGTGCCAGATACCACAGGACACCTTCAGTGGTCTTGTACAGTCCATGCCTCGCCGGCTCAGCGCTGTTTTGGCAGCATTCAGAGGCCCAACAGCATATTAGGCAGGTGGTCATAATTTTTGGCTCATCAGTGTATAATGTGGCTACAATATACTTCTTATGCACTGTCTTCATTTAAGTCTTACAATATTTTCTTTTTTTTTTCTTCTCTTTCAACCATGCAAGTTGAGACAAAGCAAAGAGTAAGCCTGAAAGCTCTAGTTAGTGGTGCTTGCAAAGCATCACTATTGTAATCTCACATACTTATTATTATACTTTTTATTAGTGGTGCTTGCAAAGCATCACTATTGTAATCTCACATACTTATTATTAGTGGTGCTTGCAAAGCATCACTATTGTAATCTCACATACTTATTTTTATTTTTATACTTTTTATTATTCTATCTCCGTACAAAACTTGGCACCTAACTCGTCCCGCACCGTTTGGCGTAGACCCACGAATGAGGTGTCAAATCGAACGGCCTATTGAGGACACGTGTGCTATGACTTTTATAGCGTATCGGGGTACAGTAATTGCCCCAGGGGCAAAAAAGCGGCCGAAAAATCCCATAGACTTAACATTGCGACAAACTTTGACGCGTCACAGCTCCGAGCGAGGATTTCGCAGAAACGTGTGATTTGCCATATTTGAAGAGGCTGGCAGGCTCTGTAAGAGCATACCTCAAAATGGGGTAAAAGTTGCACCCCTGGGGGCAGGAGCTGCCCAAAAATGCCCCAATTGACTTACAATGGTGTAGGACGGCCCATGAAATGAAATGGCATTGGGATTTGTATTCAACATAGCTCTGGATCACAGTGTCATAGAGACAATGGGGCGGGCTCATTTTACTCAGACGACCAATCAGTATCTCAGGATCATTTTGAATCTATCAAGCCACGCCCTAGCAACAATTTAGAGCACCTTAGCAACAAGTCCCATAGACTTCTAATGAAAGACATCAAAGGGATATCTCCGGATAGAAGTGTCATAGAAACACAAGGGTGGTCTCGTTTCACTCGGGGCAGCAAACAGCCAATCATGAATCACCTCAACACTTCCTAGCCCCTCCCTAGCAACCATTGTCGAGCACCTTAGCAACCAAAATCCATAGAGGACATCTTCCATTCTGAATGTCACACAGGCATGGGAGTTGGTTTATATCATTCATACTGACAAGCAGCCTTTGGAGTTTCATGATTGGCAGCTGCCAAGCCACTCCCTAGCAACTAAACAGAGTACCCTAGCAACCCTTTAGCAGTAACTATATCTCTGCACCAGAAAATCAGAGAAACTTCTGGGTTGATTTATTTCAATCAGGATGGCAAGGAGACTTCATTAGTATCACTAAGGTAACTGCCTAGCAACCAGATGGGGTTACCCTAGCAACCGAGTAACAAATCACATATCTCTGCATCAGAAAAGCGTAGAGACTTCTGGGTTGACTTATTTCAATCAGGATGGCAAGGACACTTGATTACTATCACTATGATTACTGCCTAGCAACCAGATGGGGTTACCCTAGCAACCGAGTAACAAATCACATATCTCTGCACCAGAAAATAGTACTGACTTCCGGGTTGATTTATTTCACTCAGGATGGCAAGGACACTTGATTACTATCACTATGGTAACTGCCTAGCAACCAGATGGGGTTACCCTAGCAACCGAGAAACAAATCACATATCTCGGCACCAGAAAAGAGTACAGACTTCCAGGTTGATTTATTTCAACCAGGATGGCAAGGACACTTCATTAGTATCAATATGGTAACTGCCTAGCAACCACATGGGGTTACCCTAGCAACCGAGTAACAAATCACATATCTCTGCATCAGAAAAGCGTAGATACTTCTGGGTTGACTTATTTCAATCAGGATGGCAAGGACACTTGATTACTATCACTATGGTAACTGCCTAGCAACCAGATGGGGTTACCCTAGCAACCGAGTAACAAATCACATATCTCTGCACCAGAAAATAGTACTGACTTCGGGTTGATTTATTTCACTCAGGATCGCAAGGACACTTGATTACTATCACTATGGTAACTGCCTAGCAACCAGATGGGGTTACCCTAGCAACCGAGAAACAAATCACATATCTCGGCACCAGAAAAGAGTACAGACTTCGGGTTGATTTATTTCAATCAGGATGGCAAGGAGACTTGATTAGTATCACTATGGTAACTGCCTAGCAACCAGATGGGGTTACCCTAGCAACCGAGAAACAAATCACATATCTCGGCACCAGAAAAGAGTACAGACTTCCAGGTTGATTTATTTCAACCAGGATGGCAAGGACACTTCATTAGTATCAATATGGTAAATGCCTAGCAACCACATGGGGTTACCCTAGCAACCGAGTAACAAATCACATATCTCTGGATCAGAAAAGCGTAGATACTTCTGGGTTGACTTATTTCAATCAGGATGGCAAGGACACTTCATTACTATCACTATGGTAACTGCCTAGCAACCAGATGGGGTTACCCTAGCAACCGAGTAACAAATCACATATCTCTGCACCAGAAAATAGTACTGACTTCCGGGTTGATTTATTTCACTCAGGATCGCAAGGACACTTGATTACTATCACTATGGTAACTGCCTAGCAACCAGATGGGGTTACCCTAGCAACCGAGAAACAAATCACATATCTCGGCACCAGAAAAGAGTACAGACTTCGGGTTGATTTATTTCAATCAGGATGGCAAGGATACTTGATTAGTATCACTATGGTAACTGCCTAGCAACCAGATGGGGTTACCCTAGCAACCGAGAAACAAATCACATATCTCGGCACCAGAAAAGAGTACAGACTTCCAGGTTGATTTATTTCAACCAGGATGGCAAGGACACTTCATTAGTATCAATATGGTAAATGCCTAGCAACCACATGGGGTTACCCTAGCAACCGAGTAACAAATCACATATCTCTGGATCAGAAAACGTAGATACTTCTGGGTTGACTTATTTCAATCAGGATGGCAAGGACACTTGATTACTATCACTATGGTAACTGCCTAGCAACCAGATGGGGTTACCCTAGCAACCGAGTAACAAATCACATATCTCTGCACCAGAAAATAGTACTGACTTCGGGTTGATTTATTTCACTCAGGATCGCAAGGACACTTGATTACTATCACTATGGTAACTGCCTAGCAACCAGATGGGGTTACCCTAGCAACCGAGAAACAAATCACATATCTCGGCACCAGAAAAGAGTACAGACTTCGGGTTGATTTATTTCAATCAGGATGGCAAGGAGACTTGATTAGTATCACTATGGTAACTGCCTAGCAACCAGATGGGGTTACCCTAGCAACCGAGTAACAAATCACATATCTCTGCATCAGAAAAACGTAGAGACTTCCGGGTTGACTTATTTCAATCAGGATGGCAAGGAGACTTGATTAGTATCACTATGGTAACTGCCTAGCAACCAGATGGGGTTACCCTAGCAACCGAGTAACAAATCACATATCTCTGCATCAGAAAAGCGTAGAGACTTCGGGTTGACTTATTTCAATCAGGATGGTAAGGAGACTTGATTAGTATCACTATGGTAACTGCCTAGCAACCAGATGGGGTTACCCTAGCAACCGAGAAACAAATCACATATCTCGGCACCAGAAAAGAGTACAGACTTCCAGGTTGATTTATTTCAATCAGGATGGCAAGGAGACTTCATTAGTATCACTAAGGTAACTGCCTAGCAACCAGATGGGGTTACCCTAGCAACCGAGTAACAAATCACATATCTCTGCATCAGAAAACGTAGAGACTTCGGGTTGACTTATTTCAATCAGGATGGCAAGGACACTTGATTACTATCACTATGGTAACTGCCTAGCAACCAGATGGGGTTACCCTAGCAACCGAGAAACAAATCACATATCTCGGCACCAGAAAAGAGTACAGACTTCCAGGTTGATTTATTTCAACCAGGATGGCAAGGACACTTCATTAGTATCAATATGGTAACTGCCTAGCAACCACATGGGGTTACCCTAGCAACCGAGTAACAAATCACATATCTCTGCATCAGAAAAACGTAGATACTTCTGGGTTGACTTATTTCAATCAGGATGGCAAGGACACTTGATTACTATCACTATGGTAACTGCCTAGCAACCAGATGGGGTTACCCTAGCAACCGAGAAACAAATCACATATCTCGGCACCAGAAAAGAGTACAGACTTCCAGGTTGATTTATTTCAACCAGGATGGCAAGGACACTTCATTAGTATCAATATGGTAACTGCCTAGCAACCACATGGGGTTACCCTAGCAACCGAGTAACAAATCACATATCTCTGCACCAGAAAATAGTACTGACTTCGGGTTGATTTATTTCACTCAGGATGGCAAGGACACTTGATTACTATCACTATGGTAACTGCCTAGCAACCAGATGGGGTTACCCTAGCAACCGAGAAACAAATCACATATCTCGGCACCAGAAAAGAGTACAGACTTCCAGGTTGATTTATTTCAATCAGGATGGCAAGGAGACTTCATTAGTATCACTAAGGTAACTGCCTAGCAACCAGATGGGGTTACCCTAGCAACCGAGTAACAAATCACATATCTCTGCATCAGAAAAACGTAGAGACTTCCGGGTTGACTTATTTCAATCAGGATGGCAAGGACACTTGATTACTATCACTATGATTACTGCCTAGCAACCAGATGGGGTTACCCTAGCAACCGAGTAACAAATCACATATCTCTGCACCAGAAAATAGTACTGACTTCGGGTTGATTTATTTCACTCAGGATGGCAAGGACACTTGATTACTATCACTATGGTAACTGCCTAGCAACCAGATGGGGTTACCCTAGCAACCGAGAAACAAATCACATATCTCGGCACCAGAAAAGAGTACAGACTTCCAGGTTGATTTATTTCAACCAGGATGGCAAGGACACTTCATTAGTATCAATATGGTAACTGCCTAGCAACCACATGGGGTTACCCTAGCAACCGAGTAACAAATCACATATCTCTGCATCAGAAAAACGTAGATACTTCTGGGTTGACTTATTTCAATCAGGATGGCAAGGACACTTGATTACTATCACTATGGTAACTGCCTAGCAACCAGATGGGGTTACCCTAGCAACCGAGTAACAAATCACATATCTCTGCACCAGAAAACAGTACTGACTTCGGGTTGATTTATTTCACTCAGGATCGCAAGGACACTTGATTACTATCACTATGGTAACTGCCTAGCAACCAGATGGGGTTACCCTAGCAACCGAGAAACAAATCACATATCTCGGCACCAGAAAAGAGTACAGACTTCCGGGTTGATTTATTTCAACCAGGATGGCAATGACACTTCATTAGTATCAATATGGTAACTGCCTAGCAACCAGATGGGGTTACCCTAGCAACCGAGTAACAAATCACATATCTCTGCACCAGAAAACAGTAGTGACTTCCGGGTTGACTTATTTCACTCAGGATGGCAAGGAGACTTCATTAGTATCACTATGGTAACTGCCTAGCAACCATATGGGGTTACCCTAGCAACCGAGTAACAAATCACATATCTCTGCATCACAAAAGCGTACAGACTTCGGGTTGACTTATTTCAATCAGGATGGCAAGGAGACTTCATTAGTATCACTATGGTAACTGCCTAGCAACCAGATGGGGTTACCCTAGCAACCGACTAGCAAATCACATATCTCTTAATCACAATAACGTACAGAGTTCGGGTTGACTTATTTCAATCAGGATGGCAAGGAGACTTCATAAGTATCACTATGGTAACTGCCTAGCAACCAGATGGGGTTACCCTAGCAACCGACTAACAAATAACATATCTCTGCATCACAAAAGCGTAGAGACTTCGGGTTGACTTATTTCACTCAGGATGGAAAGGAGCCATGTATTGTATTACCTTGGTAACTGCATAGCAACCACATGGGCTTACCCTAGCAACCGAGTAACAAATCACATATTTCTGCACCAGAAAATCATACAGACTTCTGGGTTGATTTATTCATGACCATAATTTTTGCTCTTTTCAAGTTACAACATGCTGTTTGACGAGTTTTGCCACGGCAAGCACCACTCACATTTTCTTCAGGAAATGTCCCCATCTAGTTATTTTTATTTTTATATCTCTTAACAAAACTTCGGCACCTAACTCGTCCCGCACCGTTTGGCGTAGACCCACGAATGAGGTGTCAAATCGAACGGCCTATTGAGGACACGTGTGCTATGACTTTTATAAGCGATCGGGTACGGTATTTGCCCCAGGGGCAAAAAAGCGGCCGAAAAATCCCATAGACTTAACATTGAGACAAACTTTGAGCGTCACAGCTCCAAGCGAGGATTTCAGTAGAAACGTGTGATTTGCCACATTTGAAGAGGCTGGCAGGCTCTGTAAGAGCATACCTCAATATGGGGTAAAAGTTGCACCCCTGGGGGCAGGAGCTGCCCAAAAATGCCCCAATTGACTTATAATGGTGTAGGACGGCCCATGAAATGAAAAGGCATAGGGATTTGTATTGAACATAGCTCTGGATCACAGTGTCATAGAGACGAGGGGGTGGGCTCATTTTACTCAGACGACCAATCAGTCTCTCAGGATCATTGTGAAGCTATCAAGCCACGCCCTAGCAACCATTAAGAGCACCTTAGCAACAAGTCCCATAGACTTCTATTGAAACAGATCAAAGGGATATCTCCGGATAGAAGTGTCATAGAAACACAAGGGTGGTCTCGTTTGACTCGGGACAGCAAACAGCCAATCATGCATCAAATCAACACTTCCTAGCCCCTCCCTAGCAACCATTGTCGAGCACCTTAACAACCAAAATCCATAGAGGGATATCTTCCATTCTGAATGTCACAGAGGCATGGGAGTTGGTTTATATCATTCATACTGACAAGCAGCCTTTGGAGATTCATGATTGGCAGCTGCCAAGCCACTCCCTAGCAACTAAACAGAGTACCCTAGCAACCGTTTAGCAGTAACTATATCTCTGCACCAGAAAATCAGAGAGACTTCTGGGTTGATTTATTTCAATCAGGATGGCAAGGAGACTTGATTAGTATCACTATGGTAACTGCCTAGCAACCAGATGGGGTTACCCTAGCAACCGAGTAACAAATCACATATCTCTGCATCAGAAAAACGTAGAGACTTCCGGGTTGACTTATTTCAATCAGGATGGAAAGGACACTTCATTAGTATCACTATGGTAACTGCCTAGCAACCAGATGGGCTTACCCTAGCAACCGAGTAACAAATCACATATCTCTGCATCACAAAAACATAGAGACTTCCGGGTTGACTTATTTCAATCAGGCTGGCAAGGACACTTGATTAGTATCACTATGGTAACTGCCTAGCAACCAGATGGGGTTACCCTAGCAACCGAGTAACAAATCACATATCTCTGCACCACAAAATAGTACAGACCTCTGGGTTGATTTATTTCATTCAGGATGGCAAGGACACTTTATTACTATCACTATGGTAACTGCCTTGCAACCAGATGGGGTTACCCTAGCAACCAAGTAACAAATCACATATCTCTGCACCAGAAAATATCACAGACCTCTGGGTTGATTTATTTCACTCAGGATGGCAAGGACACTTGATTACTATCACTATGGTAACTGCCTAGCAACCAGATGGGGTTACCCTAGCAACCTACTAACAAATCACATATTTCTGCACCAGAACATTATACAGACTTCTGGGTTGATTTATTTATGACCACAATTTCTGTTCTTTTCAAGCAGGCTATTTGACGAGTTTTGCCACGGCAAGCACCACTCACATTTTCTTCAGGAAATGTACCTATCTAGTTCTCTATCTACATTATACATTAACACATTAATTATCTAAGATACTGAATTCTTAAAATCACATACATATAAATATAAGTAATAACCTGTGATATTTTCAGAAAGTTAGTTAGTCTGTGTATGCCCTATCTACCATGCTTCTCACTTGAGAAGAAAACAAAGTAATTGCATGGATGCATCAACAATGACACTGTTAATAGTTACAGCCATTCATTTCCCTATTTCCACAGCCATCAAGGATCAACCACAGAACTAAATTGATTTAAGGGAGTGTGTGCAAATTCCATAGTATTTCTAGAATGATATAGAGACTCATCCTTAAAGTTTTCTCCACCACTGAAAAGCCTCGCCGATGTTGACGCGGCTCCTAACCCTCGACTTATCATAATCCTTCTTTTTTAGTTTATATTCGTCTGACTTTTTTCTCTTGGTCTGTTTCTCAGCCAATTGTCCTCCTTTGAGTTTAGAAAGTTTGCATCAGCCAGATTTGCCGTCACTCTTCTAATTAATTTCCCTCTCGCTCTGCACCCATCCCCCATCCTGTGCTTGCACAAGAACCACCCCCTGTTGCTGATTAGCTGGAACATTGTTGCGTGGATCAGTCTCATCACTTTGTTTTTCAGAGCCAGGGCTGTGTACAAATACTAGATATTTTCAGCCCACCCACAGAATGGACAGCTAGCAGACTGTGAGGAGATATATGCAGAATTTGACAAAAAGAGTATTGGATTAGAATTACTGAGTGCATCTTTAATGCCAATGGTCAGTGAAAGCAAAAAAACAATCGTAAACAACTTCTCCTGGGGACTGAAGTATGAAATTGCTCAGTGCTTTCCATGAACAGTTGCGGTAAGAGCGACTGACGATCCATAACATTATTCAGGTTTTTTAAATCCCTCCATACTGAGAGGAACACAAAAAGCAGCACCTACCCTTCTCTACTTCAAAGACGTATTTGTTCTGCACTATTAAAGAGGCCTTCTCAATTTAAAAGGCAATATAAATGCCACATAACATGGCTATCTGAAAAATTGCATCACAGTATAATTGCACAGGAAGATCTGCTGTTTCCTAAAGACACTATAATAAACTTGCACGATATATTACAAAACAGAAGCCTTAATAATAGAATTCATATTTATTTAAAGATTCTACTTAATTTACAAAATTATTAATGATCCGATTTTCATTCAACAAGTGCAATGTTTGCATGTATACTGTATTGTGTTCTGCACCTGTATCCAACATCAATTTGATGTGTACACTTAATTTATAATAGCTCTCTAGTTCATTGACCACAACATGCACTGAAGTGAAACCAATCGATTTTTCAAACTCTCATCACTATATTAATGCATCTGGTGTTATAAGTGGAAACACAGCCAAGTTTAGAAGGGCATTATTTAAATCTGAGCAAAAAAGATGACATGGGTAGTTGACACATCGCATAGACCAACATTAAGATTTTAGGTTAAAATGTATATGAATAAGGGAAAGTGTAGCCTATATTTTAGATGCTGTGTCAAGTTTTTAACTATTTTGAATCACCTTTTTTCTCTCCAATAGATCATTTTAAATGGTCCCATGTGTGGAAAATTAGTTTAAAAGCACAAACATTCCATTCAGTAACTAATTTAAAAACTCATGCATAATAATACATACATATACACACACACACACACACACACACACACACACACACACACACACAGTGAGGGAAATATTGTACGTTTGCCCACTGACAACTGCATTTTTTTGAGGGAAATAATTATTCGACCCCTCTGCAAAACATGACTTACTACTTGGCGGCAAAACCCTTGTTGGCAATCACAGAGGTCAGACGTTTCTTGTAGTTGACCACCAGGTTTGCACACATCTCAGGAGGGATTTTGTCCCGCTCCTCTTTGCAGATCTTCTCCAAGTAATTAAAGTTTCAAGGCTGACGTTTGGCAACTCGAACCTTCAGCTCCCTCCACAGATTTTCTATGGGATTAAGGTCTGGAGACTTGCTAGGCCACTCCAGGACCTTACTGTGCTTCTTCTTGAGCCACTCCTTTGTTGCCTTGGCCGTGTGTTTTGGGTCATTGTCATGCTGGAATACCCATCCACGACCCATTTTCAATGCCCTGGCTGAGGGAAGGAGGTTCTCACCCAAGATTTGACGGAACATGGCCCTGTCCATCGTCCAGTTGAGTTGATGCCAAAGAGCTTGATTTTGGTCTCATCTGACCACAACACTTTCGCCCAGTTCTCCTCTGAATCATTCAAATGTTCATTGGCAAACTTCAGACAAGCCTTTACATGTGCTTTCTTCAGCAGGGGGACCTTGAGGGTGCTGCAGGATTTCAGTCCTTCACGGCGTAGTATGTTACCAATTGTTTTCTTGGTGACTATGGTCCCAGCTGCCTTGAGATCATTGACAAGATCCTCCCGTGTAGTTCTGGGCTGATTCCTCACTGTTCTCATGATCATTGCAACTCCACGTGATGAGATCTTGCATGGAGCCCCAGACCGAGGGAGATTGACAGTTCTATTGTGTTTCTTCCATTTGCGAATAATCGCACCAAATTTTGTCACCTTCTCATCAAGCTGCTTGGCGATGGTCTTGTAGCCCATTCCAGCCTTGTGTAGATCTACAATCTTGTCACTGACATCCTTGGACAGCTCTTTGGTCTTGGCCATGGTGGAGAGTTTGGAATCTGATTGATTGCTTCTGTGAACAGGTGTCTTTTATACAGGTAACAAGCTGAGATTAGGAGCACTCCCTTTAGTGTGCTCCTAATCTCAGTTTTACCTGTATAAAAAACACCTGGGAGCCAGAAATCTCTGATTGAGAGGGGGTCGAATACTTATTTCCCTCATTAAAATACAATTCAATTTATAACATTTTTGACATGTGTTTTTCTGTATTTTTTTGTTGTTATTATGTCTCTCACTGTTCAAATTAACCTACCATTAAAATTATAGACTGATCATTTCTTTGTCAGTGGGCAAACGTACAAAATCAGCAGGGGACTTTTTTTCTCTTTGTCTGTTTCTCAGCCAATTGTCCTCATATATATATATATATATATATATATATATATATATATATATATATATATATATAAATGCTATATAAATAAATAGATGGGGTACAGAATGTTATCTACATCTATAAAAACAGCAAACAGAAATTTCATCAGCACCTTTATGTGGAGCTCCTACTGTGAAGAGTCCAGTGTCCAATGATTGACTTTGATTGCAGCGTTGATACCGTATACAGCACCTGTTTGATGTGATACATTTGTTATTCAAGCGTGGAGAATCTTTTCCTGCAACAATTTTGTGTGTGTACGGTGGCCGAGAGGACTGCACGGCGTGTATGGAGTGAAGTGCGACAGATAGCTGTCGGAAGAAGGTACTGCATATTAGTCGATAAATTGTAGTGGATCATGAAGACAATCTGGCTTGAAATTCAAGGGGGAAATGTTTGATGTGGATGTAGCATGCAAATTGATATTTGTTAATTAAAGCTGCTGTAAGCAATTTTTATACCAAGCAATTTTGCAGATTTTCCAAGTAGAACTGCGTTCCAATTCACAGGGTCCTTAAAGGGATAGTTCATCCAAAAAGGATGTTGGTACCCTTACACATGCATTGTGAGAACCTACATAGCTGAAATATTCTTCTAAAAATATTTTGTTTGTGTTCAGCAGAAGATAGAGAGTCATACACATCTGAGATGGCATGAGGAGGTGTAAATGATGAGAGAGTTTTAAATTTTGGGTGTACTATTCCTTTAAGCAGCGTTCTCTGCTCCCTACTCACTGAGCACAGGATATCTGTTTGAAGTTCACTTCACTTGACAAAGTTTGTTCATTTAGAATACCATGTAACACAAACGACTCTCGAGTCGTGGGTTACAAAGATGACACAATATACTAGTGTAAATACATGTAAATATAATATAAATAACCTTACATCCATATATATAAATTTTTATAATACATCCGTGGGTATTCTTATAACAAATGTGTCATATATTTTAATCAATATTTTTCTCCTGACTTGTAAAACGTAAGTTAAATGACTGTTGATGTTTAATATAAAAAATAAATTTTATTTGGTTATTTTATAATATCTGTGTCCTTTTTTACTGTTAAATTACCTATTGTTATAAAGATGGATTTAATGGTTGCATCTGGTGCACTTTTCACTTGCGCACAACCCATAGAAAGCACACCTGATGTGAATTAGGCTTAATTTAAACATCAGTCTCAAACCACTTTTGTTTATTTGACATTATTTTAGCATTTAGTTTAGCCACACTACATCAGTACTTTGATGGTTTACAGAGTGGGGAGTAAATTTCCATCTTTACTTCCTGTGAAGTTATATGAATGTACACTTCAAATTGGAATCTCACTTAAAGATGAAGTTTGTAACTTTTCTGTCAAAATGTGTGTGTATGTGTGTGTGTGAGTGAGAGAGAGTGAGAGAGAGAGAGAGAGAGAGAGAGAGAGAGGAGAATGTTTATGATACTCCTACCATTTTTAAACCACAGGTTGTGTCAGAAAGGGTAGGCTATATTGCCAGATTGGTTATCAGACTAAAGAGAGAGAGAGAGAGAGAGAGAGAAAGAAACAAGGCAGTGTGTCCCCAGGCCTTTTCTTTCCAGACGCAGCATCTACAATGAGTGACCCATCATATAAACCAAAATAGCAATAAACATGGCAAAGCCCTCTTATTTAAAACCTCACCAGATCACTGTAATAATGAGGCACTGGAATGAATGAACACACACACGCACGCACGCACGTATGTGCACACACACACGCAGCTCATTCTTTTCAATATATCCATTATGTTCTGCATTTTCGAGGTCTATTGAATTAATTTGCAACTTCACAGGAATGATCCACTGAAGATCAACATTCCATAAATGACAAACTTTAAAGACAGGACTATTGAGGAACTGGTCAAGAACATGCAATAAATCCTACAGTGACACTTCTAGAAAGTAAAATAAACAAGATAGAAGCATTCTGGTCAGGAATTTGAATGCAAACAGGTGAATGAGCAAAACTGGTGAGCTGGCTGGAGGAATAACAGCAATTACTTGCATGCAGCAGTCACGAATAACCTTAATTGATGCCAGCACATATGCCAGACAAAGACTAGCATACATTTGTATTTACACATGGAGCATTCAAATCATATGTTCCTAAAAATAAATAGAAACTTACCTGCCAAAAAAAACATGAATTTCCCAGTAAAAGGACTCACAGTTTCCTAGTGGTACATTAAATGCTAAATTAAATACTAAATATTATGACTGCACAATTGTCGACGAAAATCATATCAGATTAAAATGTTTTATAAGTAGTATAGTCACACTTAATCATAAATGGTAAGACTAAAGGGGCAGGAGATGAGACTGTGGTGATGGGACGGTTTAATAAGATGTTTGTGTCTGTGTTCAGTGTCTTTCTCTTGTCCTTGTTGAAAGGCTTTGTCTCCATGTTAGGACTGCCCCCATTACCTGCGTCTCTCAAGTGGAATAGTGAATTTATCATCCTTAGAAAGCGTCAACGTTGCAAGAGACACAAAGCAATAGGGGAAGAGGAGAAAAAAAGAAGGAAATATGGCTTAATATACAGTTTAATGAGCTTGGTCTATCATTTCCTCCCATGTTGCTAGTCATCAGTCAGGTGGCCATAGATAGTGATTGGTCTGTCTTTCAAACTAATTGAAACCACGATACAGTGCCTCCTACAACAGAATGTCTGACAGTAGCTCGGAAAGTCAGGCCATCTACCAGTTTTCCTGCTTCCAATTGCATGACCTTTATGCACAAAATCACAAAAAGATATTGCATCAGATGTATATGTGAGTTAATTTGTCTGTTTATGCTCTGATAGGAGGGTGGTAATAACACATATAAACCTAGGGTAGGAACTGATGATTGAACTGAATGATTCATTTGTGCCAAATACAATTAAACACACACACACACAAACATAAATGTCATTATTAGTGGGGAAAGTGCATTAAAACTTTGGCATGAATTTCCACTCTGGAGCCAGCTGTTAATCTTAACAGGAAAAAACAAAGCCAGCAAATCACAGGTGTTTAATTTGGAAGCTGTTTAAAAAAAAACACACAACAATTTAAAAATTTGACTTCTCCTGAGCCAACAGCACAACTAGATTTGAGCCAAGTTTTGTTTGGTGAACATAATGAAATTAGTTAAAAATATCAAAAAAATGAGAGACATTTGTAATTTGAAAAATCCACTTTCTACTCCTATGGAAGTAAAGAGTGAAAATGTGCCATTGTTATCTTAAGGAAAAAGTTTTACCACATCTTACCCTTAAAAATTACTTTCGCAGCTGAAACCTAATGTAATCTATGGAGAGACAAATTTCTCCAAATTAAATAGTTAAATATTTAATAAATTGTTTAAAATATAATTACAAAACTTCATAAACAATTAAATAATTAAATCCATCAGTTTTTAATTTACCATTAGCTTTGTTTGTTTTTTATTTTTTTTAGCACAAGCTTCTTTTCATTTTCAGGGTTAAAGTTATCAGCTGCCAATGCAAGTGGGCATCACCTTTTTAAAATTGATTTATGGACCATTCACACAGGACATATTTTGCCTCTGTTTTGTGCTGTTTTGGAATAGTTTTTGTGTGTGTGAGTGTGCGCGCTAAATGTCTATGGCAGTGGGAGGGCGTGATCCTACACACCCGGTCCCGTATTAGGCTAATCAAGCCTCCCGAGAGGGATAGAGGTCGACTGCAGAGGATCGTGCGGGAGAGAGAGATCGTTAATGGACATGTCCGTCATGTGTGTGTTTGTCTTTTGTTTAAGTTTTAAATTAAACTATTATTGACAAGCCGGTTCTCGCCTCCTCCTTTCCATTGATCACTTTACAGACACGTCTCACAGATTTTTCAGCTCCTTGTGCCATGAGCCCTGCTTTTTTTAGGATGTTGTGTTAAGTTAAAAGAACTGCTAATTTTTAAAACACATCTAGAGAATAATCGGCATGCTGCAAAATAATCTGCCCTTAGTGGGACAAATTTAGAAATTGAAAAGAGCAAAGCTCTTTATATAAGAATATAAACCTAAAGCAAATTGTAAGATAAAAATGTACGCAATGCTAGATAATTATTATTATTTTTATAAAACCAGTTAATTTTCTGGTGTTATCGCATGAAATGCATTTTCAGATTACCAGAAACATTTTCAAAACATTTTTACAATGCTTCATATGCAACCAATCGTTAAATTTGTAGGGATAGTTCACCCAAAAATGGAAATTCTCTAATCTGTCACCATCTAGGATGTGTGGTCATTGTCTGCTGAACACAAACAAAGATTTTTAGAAGAATATTTCAGCTCTGTAGGTCCTGACAATGCAAGTGAATGGGTTCCAAAACTTGGAAGCTCCAAAAATCACATAAGTAATCCATAAAACTCCAGTGATTAAATCCATATATTCCATATATGGATATAATCACTGGAGTTTTATGTTTATGATTTTTGTTTGAAAGTCAAACACATCTGGGATGGCATTAAGGTGAGGAAATTATGAGATAATTTTCATTTTTTACTGAGCTACACCTTTAAGTGACAGCTTTTCATCTAAATAATCTAAGGCAAGCATCACTATGTCTCATTACTAAGGGTTAATGATTGAATAAACCTCTAAGCCTAAATATCAAACTAGTGCCACACCATTTGATTTTCTCTTGGTGGAAAATAAAGCCAGTGAAAAATTAATATGATTACTGTGACGAGGAGGAGGGCATGGCTGTGCTGTGAGGATGAATGGCCAGCGCTGAATTATCCTTATCAGCCGGGAGGGGGGATAAAGATGAGCCAGAGGCCCAGTGTGTGTGAAGTTGATTTATGTCATTAAAAGTTTCGTTGACTGCTCAGCCAGTTCCCTTGCCCATCCATACTCGTTACACTTACATTGAAGGAGGGATCCAAGCCATATATGACGACCAGAATATCATTGAGACTTCGAACTGGACTATTTTGACTTGGGCTAATAAGCAACCACCTAGAAACCACTGAATTAATGCCCTGGCAATCATTCACAACACCCTAATATCATGGATGTAACTTTTGCACTGGCAAGCACCACTCACATTTTCTTGTATGTAGTTCTAATAAATGTAGTTCTAATAAATGTTGTTTTTAAGATAAGTTAATTCTGATTTGGTACTTTGCATAGGTATTTTGGTTTTGTATTTCTCAATTTGTCTTTTTTTTTTACAGTGAAGCAATTTTACAGCATTGTACTTCATGCCTCGTGACTGCTTTTACTGTTAGTGAAATTCTCTGCGGAGACGAGGGAGGGGTGAGATAATGCTGCCCCCCCGAGGTGTTAAAGAAAATTGCTGTGCAAGAGATGCTGACAGGCTCTGTAACTGAAAACCTCCGGGGTGAACAGCCTGTTTCAATATTTGACAGTTGAAGTGAGGAGGAGAGAAAGTTGATGCAGGATCGGAGAATGCAGCTGCTAATGGGACCATGGCTGCACCTCTGCGTGCCAGAGTGATTTTGGTGCTGGCAGGCAGAAGCTGCTCACCAGCTCTCGGTCTTTGTGTATTTCTGAATTCTTCTTTGATCATGAGAAATAGTTTTAGCTGAAGAAGTGTGACTGACAATGAGGAGCAGGTGGTCTTGAGACCATGTTAGTATATCAGTGTCTTGAGCTTGCTGCCTATCTTCTACACACATTTTTGCTGCTGAATGTCACTCCTCCTCTCACAATTTCCCTGCCCTCCCCATTGACTTTCAGACATATCAGATAACCCCTCTTTATTTTTGGTTGTCTGTAGGATTTGATGTGTAAATTGAAACATGCACAAGAGCCTCTGCTCCCTGAAACTAAATCCCTGGATTGCCACCATCAACCCGAAGCTAAATTCAGGATATGATATCTTGTGAGGTTATCACTTATCACAACTGGCTCAGTGATTGAGCTGTTGGTTGAAGCACTCAAGAGGTGAGCCATGCTCTCGTTCAAAAAACATGGTCACATAATTACAGCAGAATGCATGTTTTGGGTTTTCATAGGCGACTCCAACCGTATATAATATGACCTACAGCATTGTAAATGAAATGGAATCATTTAAAAAAAATGTCTAATTTAGAGTGATTTCGCCAAGTAGGACATGTTCCTGGGTAAACATTCTTGTTGGTCTTGGAACAAAATTAATATCGACCAATCAGATTTTAGTGTTAAATTTAGGGTAAAGGCCAAAACATACTCAAAACAGCAATTATGTGAACGCAGATCCTTTTATTCACGGATGCTCAATTTTGTGTGTAGTTGCCCTTTAAATGTGCCAGACCAATTCATAACACAACACAATCACAAATTGCATTCTCAATGTTGCCACAGCAGACATTTGTGTGAACTGTCCTCTTCTACGAAGAATTTTCTCTTTCAAGCCAACTATTGTCATGGCAGAGCAAGAGTTTGTTGAGCAAGTAAGTTAAAGTGATAGTTCACCCAAAAATGAAAATTCTCTCATGATTTACTCACCCTCGTGCCATCAAAATATCTCAGCTCAATAGGTCATTATAATGGAAGTGGATGGTAACATGCTTTTTGATGCTACAAAAAGCACAGACAATCAGCATTAACATCATCCACACAATTAACAGTGGTTAAATGACTGTCTTATAAAGCGATACGATATTTAAGTACTTTTTAACTCTAAATCATCGCATCCGTTAAGCTGGAGTATGCACGTTCACGAGAGGGCTGAGGTCACATGGTCTTTCCAGCGATGGAATGGCAATGTTCCTTTCTTTGCAGCTGATGCACTCTACCTTTGCCTACATGTGCACCATTACGTCTCCTGAGTTCTCTGCCTCTCTGAGGCTTTTTGTTGTGCTGCTGTTGGTCCAGCCTCCCCCATCTCCCTGTGCTCCTGATCAGAGTACTCCGGTTCAAGTAAATATGGCTGTGCAAAACTTGTATCTACATACTCTTCTCCTCTTAAATCAAAATCTTATGACATCTTTGTTTAAATTTGCTTCAGTGTGTTTACAGCATGCGGTCTGTACAGTGTTCCTCCTACTCGTAAACAGCGCTGCTCTTCTGGGTGTGTCGTGCATGCGTCACTTCACGTGTGAACATCCACATTGGTGAATTTAGATCTCTTCTTTTTTTTGTTAACCCATTAAAATGGTTCATTTTGATAAATTGCTAAGTTGTTGTCTTTCTTGTCGGAACACCACACAAAGATCCCCAACCCCACTGGATACTACAACATACATACCGCTGCATAACGGAAGTGATTATTTATAGTTAAAAAGTACTTAAATATTGATCTTTTTTGCACCAAATGCGATCGTATCGTTTTATAAAACATACATTTTGAGTCGTATGGATGACAATAATGCTGATTGTCTGTGCCTTTTGGAGCATCACAAATCGTGTTATCCATTATCCACATCCATTATAAGGAGATATATTTATATTGTTCTGCTGAAGTAAAGCAATCATATACATCTGGGATTTCATGAGGGTGAGTAAATGATGAGAGAATTTTCTTTTTTTGGGTGAACTATCCCTTTAAAGTCAACATATTTGTGGTAACCTACCTGGATAATAACAAATCGAGTTTAATGGCACAGACATGCATACTTGGGCTTAGGGCAAAGGTTGGAGTTTCAATAACATTCTCATCTACCAATTGACCCCTTTCACACATCTGTGTTTGCAAAGCAGAAGTCGTTATAATTGGAAAAATTTGAATGGTGGTTACATTTATTTTTTACATTTATTTATTTTCAAAATTGAATTTTTGCATACCCGTTTGCTCCAACAGCAACAAAAAAAATCAGTGATTACACTTTCACACCTTCGCAAAAGAAGATAAAAATATACAGCACTGGATAACAGCAGTTAGAAAAGAAAACAGGCCACATTTTCTGTCACTCCCTCAGCAGCTATTTTAGAAGTCTCATCACAGCTATTGCAACTGATTTTTAAAAACCTTATTCCAGGGTAATATAATACAAAGTACAATGTTAATTGAAAATTGGAAATATAAAAATGTTTGCTACATTTACATTGTTAAAGGAATGTTAAATAGCTGGGTTTCCACCCACAAATTTTTAATTCAAATAAAATCTCAAAAATGTGCATAAAAAACGTACACGTTCACTTGAGGTGGACACATTTTTTATACTGTAAAAACTGTACTTTTTCATACTGTAAACAATGATGTAAACGCATTTACTGAATACACTCATTGTATTTATTAGGAATAAAAGATGCAAATAAAAAATTTGAATAAAAAGTAATGTGATAGGGGAGTTACATGACGCCATTTGAGGTTCAGATGTGTGAACAGCGAGCTCTGTGCACTTTTCTAGTTTTAATACTTTTTATGTTATAAGCTGGTGAGATTCGAAACACCCTGATCTTTAACTGTTCTAGGAAGACAATATGTAAAGAAATGTATAATTAATAATTGGAGACATTAAAAGACACTTACATGCTCAAGCTTATGCCCCTGAGCAGGCCGCAAACCAGGGAGCCAATTTGGACGGAAAAGTGAGGGAAATTCGGTGAGAATCATTGAACATGTCGGCAATGCTGACGAAGGTAGATGATGATTTTGAGGATCTTGCTGTAATATGTTGATCGATCACTGCCATGGAGACGAAATTCACTGAGGTGGTTACAAGAGTGGGGGATGTCGAGAAGTGGATCGATTATCTGGATTCATCAGAGAGGGAATTTAGCTGCTAATCCGCTAGTGACCAATGTGGATTTGGAGCTCGTCTGGGACAAGTTGAAAGACTTGGAGAACTGTAACCGGCGGAATAACGTCCAAATTGTTGGAATTCCTGAGGATTTGGTGATGTTCTGCATTGATGTTCCCTGCTAAATTGAGAATAGATGTTAAGGATCGCTCTGAGTGAGTGTTGCATCTAGTTTTTTACTTTCCTTTAAATTCAATAACTTTTTTGTGCCGATCTAATTTTTATTTTTGCTTTTTTGTGCTGGTTCTGCTAGCAGCTGGCATTTGTTTTGTGGAGGAACACACCTTCGGGACAGTTATGTGGATTAATCTACACGTTCTTTGAGTTTATTCTGCCTATTGGCTGGAGTTTGTTTTATAGATAATCTTCTGTTGTGTAATTCTGTCTCACAAAAATTGTATAACCGGACTTGAGCAATCCGACGGCAAAGTTGTCCCGGGGGCTCTCGTAGGCGTACATGGACTGTTTGAGTTAAGAGGGATGGACACCAGTTGGTGCAGTCGTGCACGGGGTTAATGCACACGTTTTTCATTTCTGTTTGTATGGTTCGGGGTGTGGTTTGATTGTTGCACTAATGTTGGAATGTGGTCTTCATAATTTTATTTTTGACACACAATCAATTTTTTCTAATATGTAAAAATGTCAAATGTTAATATGAGTGGACTGTCTCTCTCCATGTGGAATATGAATGGGTTGGGGCACCCCATAAATAGAAGGAAGGTTATTTCTCTTCTTAAACATAAGAAATGTGATATAGTGTTTCTTCAAGAAATGCCTCTTTCCCTACAGGAAGCCTAAAAATTTGGGAAGATATGGAGTGGACATGATTTCTTTAGTGCTGGCTCAAGTAAGAGCAGGGGAGTCAATACACTGATAAGTAAGCATCTACAATTTAAATGTCCCAAACAGATTAAAGATAAATTAGGAAGAGTCATTATTGTTTTAGAAGAAATTCAGGGGCAAAGTTTGATTTTGGCTAATATTTACACACATTACGCTGATGATTAGGGTATTTTTTTTTATAGGTCTTGAAGGGATATTGCAAGCCGCTGGCACCACTCATGATATTATATTGTGAGGAGACTTTAATCTATTGATGGACTCAGTCCTTGATCATAGTGAAGCAAACAAGCCCCTCCCTGGTTTTGTATTGAACAGGAAGTTCTTGCCACTATTTCGCCATTGCAAAGCCTTTCTATTAAACTAACTGGAGAAGTTAAGTTACACCCGTTATCTCACATTTGCACTTGGTATGGACAAAAGTGTCCAGAGTGTTTAATTCAGACATTTATTTAAATGTTGCATTGAGCATATGGCTGAACCCAAAATTATGTGTTAATAAGTCCCTTTTCTGCTGATCAGAGTGGATTGTGATGGGGTTACTACACTCGGTGACCTATATGAGAGTGTAGTGTTGAAATCATCTGAAAATTTGGTTTAACAATTTGGGATTCCCAGATCTCAGTTTCTTAGGTATTTACAGCTGCGCCATCTGCTCTGTACTATTTTTGGGAGTGGCAGACACTCTGGGAGTGGTGATTACTTCTTTTGGAAAAGGTCATGAGGCATCAGTGTATTACTCACTGCTAATTCAGAGTTGGGGGTAGAAGCTTTAACTTCTAACAAGAGCTTATGGGAGAAAGATTTAAACATGGTATTGGATGAAGGATTGTGCATTCCTGGTGTAACTTGGGAAGTTGTTGTTGCCATCCTGTACCTGTCCCGCAGGTGTGATGTTCGGATGTACCGATCCTGTGCAGGTGTTTTTACACGTGGTCTGCCACTGCGAGGACGATCAGCTGTCCTTCCTGGCTCCCTGTAGCACTGTCTTAGGCGTCTCAAAGTATGGACATTGCAATTTATTGCCCTAGCCACATCTGCAGTCCTCATGTCTCTATGCAGCATGCTTAAGGCACGTTCACACAGATGAGCAGGGACCCTGGGCATCTTTATTTTGGGGTTTTTCAGAGTCAGTAGAAGGATCTCTTTAGTGTCCTAAGTTTTTATAACTGTGATCTTAATTGACTACCGTGTGTAAGCTGTTAGTGTGTTCATGACTGTTCCACAGGTGCATGTACATTAATTGTTTATGGTTCATTGAACAAGCATGGAAACATTGTTTAATCCCTTTACAATAAAAATCTGTAAAGTTATTTGGATTTTTACTAAATTATCTTTAAAATACAGTGTCCTGAAAAAGGGAAGTTTCTTTTTTGCAGAGTTTATGTATATATATTCACTTTAAAACATTTAGCAAATTTTGCAAATATTTTATACCCTATATATATATTGTGTAGCATTAATACAAATACTAAACACATATTGTCACCTTTTCACATTTCACAGCACAAGATAAAGTTGATCAAAGTTACCTTTTTCAAAAGCCTGCTGTAGCAGTGTCATAGTACAATGATGTTACAATATGGTAAAAGCTTGCTATTTGTATTATCTACAGTAGGCCTATATCATGGTATTTTTATGGAATGCTACTCCAGAAATCATGGTATTGGTTTGTTTTTGGTACTTTTAAGTGTTTTCATGCAATGTAAGTGTTTTGATACACTTTTAATTAGAAATTATCTTTACTGCAGTGGACAATTGTTCACAGGCTGCACACGCACATGATCTTCATCACTGGCAAACGATTGAATGCAGCGGCAGGATTTGTTTCAATGAATTGTAAGTACATTTTCAATTTATTCAGCATTGTTTTTGTTCTCCGTCTTCTAAAGCATCCCATTACTGTTATACTGCGTGACAAAGAGCTTCAAATGACTCAGCCAGCATGTTCATTGAAACATATTCATTGAGAAGAACCAACTCAAAAGACTAAATCAGGCATCACTTCAATTTAGGAGCCCTGCGCTCGTGAGTCTATGTCCGTGTTCGTAATGGCAAACTATCTACTCTACTCTTAACTTTTTTGTTTTGTTTTGGCAAACACAGGTATAACAGAAACAGTAAGAGTAGTATGGCATCTAGTACATGGTCTATTTGTTCCGTGGGGGGTGCCACAACACTTCATCGGAACACACAAAGTGCATTTTGTATTGACTCGGTAGATTGGTGCCCCGAAGAGATGCCGCACTAGGCGCTCGCCTATGTTACCTAATGGGTTGACTCGGCCTGATACACTGTAGTAATATTGGCTACACAGACTCAACATTGTTTTGTAATTTTGGAAATGTTTATCTAAAATATCACTTAATTCCTGTGCTCGTTGTTTGCTCATCTTCCGAAAACAAATTATATTATTCGGATGAATTCTTTATTAGTTTTGAAGTCATTTTCCCTGCAACTTTATTTGACTTCAGGCACATCCCTAGTGGCTTACATTTTTCTGGAAGTGACAATTTTGTTCTTTTGAACACATTGCTTAAGCAATATTATGTTTTTTTGCATACTAAATTCATGACATGACATGATTTACCTCTGATTGTAGGGGAAGTAAATGGTTAGGGTTAAGACTATTGGTTTGGAAGGAATGTTGTTCCATACCGAACAAAACATTTTTGATCCAGGAACAAGTTCTACTTGGCAAAATCACAGTCACTGCACATGATATTTTCTTATTTTCTTGTAAAATGTTTTGAAAAAAGAAATAAAAAATAGCACATAGTTTGCGTTGTTCCAATAAAGCCAATTTGGGTTTAGGTGTAGATAAAGATAATGCTCTTTGACCCACAGGAAAGCCAAACCAAATTTGAGCTTTGGCAACAGCGCTTTTCGAACACTATGGTTTCAGGCACAAGAAACTGGTCTGAAAGGCTGTAAAAATGGATATTGAGATATTGGGTCCAGCAAACTGCAAGACTTCAAGAAGAATTTTGTTTTCCACAGTAAAAACATATTGTGCTTTGGAGGGGAAGAGACCACCAAATAAATAACTAGCCACAAAATTTCTCTTTCAACACTTCAGGAGAAGGTAAAAGATTTATCTGCCCCCCTCTCTCTCTCTCTCTCTCTCTCTCTCTCTCTCTCTCTCTCTCTCTCTCTTTCTCTCTCATCCTTCTGTTCAGTTTTTTCTTCTTCATTGAGTTAGTGGAGGCATGGGGTCTCTGTTAGCATTGCCTGGCATTGCCTACATGAGGCTTTTTGTTGTGCTGCTATTGGTCCAGCATCCTCCTTGTCTGTCCTCTTCTCAAACATTGTATATCCATGGTCCAAAATCCTGTAATGTAAATACATACATATATATATATATATAAACAACATTATTGCACTATTGTATACATCTCTTTTTTTATCAGTTTTTTGGAATATCTAATTTTTTAATTATTTTTTTATCTCACTATATGTTTAAATGTTTATGTTTGTATATATATGTTGCATTCTCTTGCACTGAAAGCTTCTGTCACCATGACAAATTCCTTGTGTAAGCATACTTGGCAATAAAGCTCATTCTGACCACCTACCTACCTACCTAGCTGAAGTCATTAAAACTAATTTTTGAACCACTCCACAGATTTCATACTATAGTTTTGGCAAGTCGTTTAGGACATCTACTTTGTGCATGATGCAAGTAATTTTTCCAACTATTGTTTACAGACAGATTGTTTCTTTTAATTGACTAAATCACAATTCTAGTGGGTCAGAACTTTACAGACACTAAGTTAACTGTGCCTTAAAGCAGCTTTTCAGAAAATTCCAGAAATTGATGTCAAGCCTTTAGGCAATTAGTCAATAAGCTTCTGATTGCTTAATTTGCATCAATTGGAGGTGTACCTTTGGGTGTATTTTAAGGCCTACCTTCAAACTTAGTGCCTCTTTGCTTGACATGGGAAAATCAAAAGAAATCAGTCAAGACCTCAGAAAATTAATTATTGACCTCCACAAGTCTGGATCATCCTTGAGCAATTTCCAAATGCCTGAAGGTACCAGGTTCATCTTACAAACAATAGCACGTAAGAATAAGCACCATGGGACTATGCAGCCATCATATTGCTCAGGAATTAGATGAAATTTGTCTCCTAGAGATGAGCGTAGTTTGGTATGAAAAATTCAAATCAATCCCAGAACAACAGCAAAGGACCTTGTGAAGATGCTGGAGGAAACATGTAGACAAATATCTTTATCCACAGTCAAATTAGACCAATATAAACATAACCTGAAAGGCTGCTCAGCAAGGAAGAAGCCTCTGCTCCAAAACTGCGTTACAGTTTGCAAGTGCACATGGGTCAAAGATCTTGCTTTTTGGAGAAATGTCCTCTGGTATGATGAAATAAAAATGTTACTGTTTGGCCATAATGACCATCGTTATGTTTGGAGGAAAAAGGGTGAGGCTTGCAAGCCAAAGAACACCATACAAACCATGCTCCAGAGTAAATCTTGGAGACCACAGTGACCTTTTGTGGTTGAGTCAATTAGGTCAAATAGGGATTGAATAATCTCTATTGAATTAATTACTTGGAGGTGGGCTATATTACAAAAATCTTTATTTGTCACTTTGGCAGACTGAGTTGTACATTTTCTTTCATGGTCTATAGTCGTCATTCTTGTTTTTGTTTCATATGTACTAGTACTACATCCAGGGGTGTAGCATCCATTATAATGGCATACAGTACATGACGGTGGGTATATATGGTATGATGGATTTTCAAGCATAAATTGGTTAAAACCAAGGAGTTCTTCTTCTGCTGAACACAAACAAAGATTTTTATAAGAATATTTCAACTCTTTAGGTCCAAACAACGCAAGTGAATGATGGCCAGAACTTTGAAGGTCAAAATAGCATATAAAGGCAGCATTATAGTAAACCATACAACTACAGTGGTTAAATCCATACCTTGTAATGAACTCTGAATATTCCTTTAAGTCCTTTTTTTTTCTATAAATTATCCACCCTGCCCAGTTGGTGGTGACATGCACAAAGAATGCTAATCGCCAAAAACAAAAGAAAAATGTGAAAGTGGAGATTATGTTTGTTATTCAGTATATATTTTTGTGCATTTCAGTTTAGTCCTCTCTCCATGAATTGTAATGGTGTTCATTTAAAAATAGAAATATATCTTTGTGTTCAAAGGTGGTGTACTCATTGATGATGTGTGTAATATGTACATACTCTCACCGACCACTTTATTAGGTACACCTGTACATCTACATGCGCTTATCTAATCAGTCAATCGTGTGGCAGCAGTGTAATGTATAAAATCATGCAGATATGGGTCAGGAGTTTCAGTTAATGTTCACATCAACCATCATAATGGGGAAAATGTTTATCTCAGTGATTTAAACCGAGGCATGATTGTTGGTGACAGACAGGCTGGTTTAAGTATTTCTGTAACTGCTGATCTCCTGGGATTTTCATGCACAACAGTCTCTAGAGTGTAAAGATAATGGTGCGAAAAAAAAAAAAAACATCCAGGGAGCCGCAGCTCTATGGCCGAAAACGGCTTGCATGACAGCGGTGAGAGGAGAATGGCCAGACCAGTCCAAGGTGACAGTAACCCAAATAAACATGCATTACAACAGTACTATGCAGAAAAGCATTTCTGAACACACAACACATAAAACATTAAGCGGATGGTGTACCTAATAAAGTGGCCGGTGAGTGTTTCTGTATTATACATGGAAAACGTTTTTATAATCCATTTGCAATCAACACTATTTCTTTTTTCTGTGTTTGGGGAGTTCATATTGATGACCTATAATGAGTTTGTAGGTTTTAAACTAAATATTTTTCGAAACAGTTGTAAATATTGTCTGTATAATATTGTTTTGTGTAGTAAAAAATTTAATCAGAATATTTGTTTTGCTTTATATGTGTTTAAATGAAAATATATGTATATAAATTTGACTGAATTAATAAAGGAGACCTAAACTGTCCTGCAAAGGCAAAACACAGTAACTAGACATTTTGTTAAAAATGAGTTATGATTGAAATCGTGTATCTTGGTGTACATTTACACAACAACGATGTACTAAAAACAGATAAGTTTTTCCTTTGCTTTGCTTTTTTTTTTCGCGTACAGATGACAACATTGTCAAAATGATCCCAGTTCACACGGATCCACGAAAATGACTAAAAACGCTGTATTATGCATGCCAGTCCAGTTGTTGGCGATGTCACTTTGTAAAGAAACACTACACGCCTGCATTCTTCCACAGAGCGGTGAATACAAACAATGAAGTTGGCGAAAGATTCGAGCAATTTTGTCTGGATGGATGATGAGGTTGCTTTATTACTACAAGTGACCCTGGACTATAAATCACGCTAGGACTCCAACCGATGATGTCATGTTGGTCTGTTCGTCCTGGAGGTAAGGACGAAGTTTTGAAAAGTTTGCGTTTTCAGGCCCCAAAACGAAGTTGTCGTGTAAACGAACAGCCAAAATTCATAAAATATTTTCTGTTTTTAGTTGAATACATTGTCATGTAAACGGCCTCTTACACTGAGATCTGTCCTGTGACAGAGAGGTTTGGCTCAATAACGCTCAGATTAAGTGAAAACAGAGTGAGATTTTGCAGCCATTTTTCTCAGTTTAGTACTGGCATAGTTAATGCATTTTGGCTTTGTTGGACAGTAAAAGTATAATTATGTTCAGTTTCCATTTTTTCAATGTTCCTCCTGGAAGAAGGATTCCTCATCTCTTCTTACATGAACTGTCACCTCTGGCAAGTTCCATGTCTGTTGTCACACCAACATACACAAATCACACAGCCAAACAGATGTCAAGGCGATAGGCAAAATCAGACTGAAAAGAAAATCAAAATATTTGACATCATGGTAATCAAATAATGAATCCCCATACCAAAATGCAGGGTAGAGTTCATACAGTTTGAATTATACACCCAGACTACTTTTAGAGGTTAAATACCACATGTCTCCTTCTAATTACAAGCTATCAACAGTGGCTAAACCCATCATTTTAGAGTTCCACAAAAACTGCTCTCTTTGTTTATCATTGACTGTCTCCTTCTCTCACCCTCCATCTCATACACATAATCTGTAGTTATGGTTTTGACAAAGCAAAGCACATACTCAGTCAGAGCGCTGCCCTCATTTGTGTCATGGAGATCATGCGAGATTTGCATAATAATTTTGCCCATGGCACTCAATCTCTGTGGATTGAATTTGAGTGAGTCTGTAGGGGGCAGTATGTACTTACTCATGGCATTATTGGTGGATTTGCTCGTACTTGACAATGCACTGCAATTTGCCACACTGCAATATTGAACAATAATACATGCACGTCTTCCTATCATTCATATATGCCTCACTCTCAGATTATTAATCACATATGATGACTGCAATGTAGAAGATATCGATTTTATTATTATTTCAGATAGTGTGTCATTTGTCACACTTAATATCCACAATTCAGCAAATCATCAGATCTATCTATCTATCTATCTATCTATCTATCTATCTATCTATCTATCTATCTATCTATCTATATTACACTCACCTAAAGGATTATTAGGAACACCTGTTCAGTTTCTCATTAATGCAATTATCTAATCAACCAATCACATGGCAGTTGCTTCAATGCATTTAGGGGTGTGGTCCTGGTCAAGACAATCTCCTGAACTCCAAACTGAATGTCAGAATGGGAAAGAAAGGTGATTTAAGCAATTTTGAGCGTGGCCTGGTTGTTGGTGCCAGACGGGCCGGTCTGAGTATTTCACAATCTGCTCAGTTACTGGGATTTTCACGCACAACCATTTCTAGGGTTTACAAAGAATGGTGTGAAAAGGGAAAAACGTCCAGTATGCGGCAGTCCTGTGGGCTGAAAATGCCTTGTTGATGCTAGAGGTCAGAGGAGAATGGGCCGACTGATTCAAGCTGATAGAAGAGCAACTTTGCCTGAAATAACCACTCGTTACAACCGAGGTATGCAGCAAAGCATTTGTGAAGCCACAACATGCACAACCTTGAGGCGGATGGACTACAACAGCAGAAGACCCCACCGGGTACCACTCATCTCCACTACAAATAGGAAAAAGAGGCTACAATTTGCAAGAGCTCACCAAAATTGGACAGTTGAAGACTGGAAAAATGTTGCCTGGTCTGATGAGTCTCGATTTCTGTTAAGACATTCAGATGGTAGAGTCAGAATTTGGCGTAAACAGAATGAGAACATGGATCCATCATGCCTTGTTACCACTGTGCAGGCTGGTGGTGGTGGTGTAATGGTGTGGGGGATATTTTCTTGGCACACTTTAGGCCCCTTAGTGCCAATTGGGCATCGTTTAAATGCCACGGCCTATCTGAGCATTGTTTCTGACCATGTCCATCCCTTTATGGCCACCATGTACCCATCCTCTGATGGCTACTTCCAGCAGGATAATGCACCATGTCACAAAGCTCAAATCATTTCAAATTGGTTTCTTGAACATGACAATGAGTTCACTGTACTAAAATGGCCCCCACAGTCACCAGATCTCAACCCAATAGAGCATCTTTGGGATGTGGTGGAACGGGAGCTTCGTGCCCTGGATGTGCATCCCACAAATCTCCATCAACGATAAGATGCTATCCTATCAATATGGGCCAACATTTCTAAAGAATGCTTTCAGCACCTTGTTGAATCAATGCCACGTAGAATTAAGGCAGTTCTGAAGGCGAAAGGGGGTCAAACACAGTATTAGTATGGTGTTCCTAATAATCCTTTAGGTGAGTGTATATATATACACAACTTTGCTGGGTGCTGCTGTACCTAAATATCTAGGAAGGAAAAATAAGAACCATGTTTTCGTGGTTCTTTTGTTGGGAACTGGCCACATAGCTATCTTTTCATGGCTTTCAGTAGTTTCAGAAAACAAGAAAAAAGAAAAAGTGATGTATATGTCTATACATATACATATATCTAGACTGGGCAAAGTGCAATCATAAGGAGTTTCAAGTTAATGCTTTTGCGTTATAGTTATAGTTATCTTTTGCTCTTTTGGCATGATATGAAAACATACAATGGGTAACTGTTTATACAGTATCTCTGGTAAAAAAAATAAAACTGAATAAAAATGGCAGTGATGGACTTTTACTCTTGCAGATGAAAGGCTGGTAAAAGAGTTCTTAAAAGTGCACTCAGTAATGTTTCCATTATTTAAAAAAGTTTTTGATTTTGAAACATGTATAAAATGATCACCCCTCACATGAGATTAAGTCACATCAGTCACATCAGATACCTTATAACAACAGTTTTATTGTACATGGAGAGGGTCTCCTCATGGGGGCAGGCATTTTAGAATAACTTGCTTAATCTAAGTAACCTTCCTGCTAATGGACACTTTCCTTATGGATTAAATGAAACACAAAATAATGGTTTGAAAAATGTCCAAGCTGCTTTTTTCTATAAACAGATGTATACAGTGACCAGTGGTTGTCAAACTACAAAAAGGACAAAAAGCACCATAAGAGTAGTACATATGATGTGTGCACATATTTTGCAAGTCATCTCAAGCCATACAATTACAATATCATTGCAAATGAGTTTTGCGGCAAATTTTCATTGTCGCCAAAGGTTCGCTGCTGGTTCACCACTACCAGTGAAGAGCTGCAAACATTTGCGGCAAATCAAGAGCTCATTTGAATGTGAAAATAATGAGTGGGAAATTTGCGTAAAGTTTGCGGTAAATTTGTCAGAATGGCAGATTTTTTTGTACACAGGAGACACAGGAGAACCAATGATGTTTGGAATCATTTCACACATTAAATTTGAATATGCAGAAATGATTTTTGAGAGCTATGGTGGAAAGCAAGTCCATGTTCACACTAATAAGTTTCTGTTTGAAAGTGCATTCATTTCATTACCAATTGTGCCTCTCATCCACACTAGAGCATTTTCCTCCACCAGAAACAGAGATTCACAAATGCACTCCATTACCACACACTTTGGAAAGCGATGACATTTGGAAACTGAAAACGGATTTTTTAAATGAAAACGGATTAGTGTGAACATCGCTCAAGATTGTCAGTGAATACCAAATTTCAGTCTGGTCCTCACACTAAGCTATTGTATGACTTCAGATGATAGTCTTTTGTCCTTTTTGGAGCTTGACAGGCCCTGGAAATCCTACGTTTTGTAAACATCTCTTTTTGTTTTACAAGGAAGAATGTCATAAATAAAAAGTAAATAACGACCGAATCTGAATATCAGCATGGCTGTGATTCACCCATAGGTAAGGTAATTGTTTGACAACAAGACTCAAAACAACAAGTTAATATCAAGTAACTTTTAAGACACCATACAGTTGTTTTGTCTATTTTTGCTCCGTGAATGAAAATCCAAATTAAATCATAAGGCAGCCTGCAGCTCTTGCCTGGTTCCCCACTAAAGCTAAGCAGGGTTGAGCCTGGCCAGTACCTGAATGGGAGACCTCCTGGGGAAGTGGTATTAGGGAGGCTAGCAGGGGGTGCTCACCCTATGGTCTGTGTGGGTCCTAATGACCCAGTATAGTGATGGGGACACTATACTGTAAAAAAAGGCACTGTCCTTTGGATGAGATGTTAAAACTGTGGTCATTAAAAATCCTGGTGTCCTGGCCAAATTGCCCTGTATCTATCATGGCCTTGTATTAATTTCCATCCCTGAATTGGCTACATCACTCTACTCTCTCCTTCCCACCAATAGCTGGTGTGTGGTGGGCGTTCTGGTGCACTATGGCTGCTGTTGCATCATCATCCCTATGCTAGAAAAGTGCTATATAAATGTAAGGAATTATTATTATTATTATTATAAGAGGATCAGCCAATGCATGTTGCCAAGCAATGCAAAGACTGACAGCCTGGTCACATCTGGTACACTGCAAACACAGACAAGCACAGTGATACAAACAGTGAACAGCATCCCAGTGCTGTCATACTTAATATCAGCACTCTTGGAATGCTGCTTGTCCAGTCTTTACAAAAATATTTTATTGCCAAATTGCCAAACTGCCAAATTTATATGACAAAGAGATTGGAGGGATGATAGAGTGAGCAGAGTCATAGGTTTAAAAAGAGGGGATATATTTTGAAAAAAAAAAATGGAGGTAGCAGGCCAATAAGCAAGAGTGAGAGAGAGAAATTTTCAATAATTGACAACCTGTGTATTTTTAAGACTCTTCCCATTCATTAAAGATGCCGTTGGATGAGAGTCACAGCTACTCCAGTTGCTCTGGGACTGACAAGCTGTAAATTATTCAGTGCCAACATTTATGCTACTGCTCTTCACTCGCGCTAACCAGCAGGGATCACTTCCACATAGTGAGCCTCTGTGATTTCAGCACCAAGCTAACACTAATGATAATATTTAGAGTGATGCGCTTCACCTGAGCTAAAAGATTTCATTTAATAGCAATGTCGGATGTGGGTTTTGATACACATCAACAAACTGGAACGTCACTAGCATATGTGTATTTGGATGCTGGTCACCACCATATATGATGCTGGTGTGCTGATTTCTAAACCAGGTTTCTAGCTAGGTTCTAACTAGTAGCTATATACTAGCAATACTTTTTCTACCAGCTTCTTTAGAAAAACTATACTGGTCTAAAAGCTACACTAGCTACATTTTACAGGTGAATATCTTTTCTGTGTTTTCCTTTACCTAGAACATCACCTAACAAATATTTAGTCTCAGTTCAAGTATAGCTTTCTGTACTTACATTTTTAGAAAGACGGAAATCTCAGAAACTCAAGGTATATTCAAAGTTATAATACTGTACATTTTGCTTCTTTAGAAAAGTGTATTTTTATGTTGATCCAGCTAATGCATGTGTTCTATCAAAAATGTGATAAGCTCTTTTACCTGCAGCGAGAGACATAAAATCATCCCCAGCTTCAGAACCGCCGATCGTGATGAGATAGTGCGCTCCTGCAGAGGCCCGAAGCTCATCATGCTCATACTGAATCAGCATAGACGCAGTATATGGAGATTGAAGGGCTCGTGGACTGAGTGCTGGCATGAGGTCCACATCAGATTCATCCTGTTCGATCTCGCGGCCCCACTGTGCCTCCTTGTGTGGTGGCGAGCGAAGCGTCTTGAGACTCATGCCCTCACAGTGAGGGCAGTCTGTCTCTATGAGAGCTGTCTCTGCATGGGCATGGCTCAGAGAGTGAATGCAACTCTCATGCTGATCTGATGGCAGGATGTGTCCCTCATATAATGAACACTTAAGGAATGACATCTTTAAAATACGCGAACATGTAAGCAGCTCTTTTATATATATATATATATATATAGGGGCAGAAGCACTGCAGGGAATCAGGATGCTGAAGCGGCCCATTCACCAGCGAAGCATTGAGCGGCAAGGTGGAGTAAATGTTTGCCGGAACACTGCAGGGTAGGGAAGAGTCTTTTCTTAGTCATGAAGATTCTGCCTGCTGACTCATGTATGTCGATGGCGAAGTAGTAGAAGGCTTCCAAGGATGAATCACTGTCTTCAATTGAGAAATTTCTGAGGAATGGTGTTTGCACACCCACTATTATACTGGACAGCTTTGTGCCTGAAAGGGCAGGGCTTAAACACCATAGCCAATTTTAGGATTGCGATTATTGTAGAAAGGTTTCAACTAGGTTGTATAGAAGGACACTCCCTGTAGTGTCAGCTTAGTGAAGCAATGTCAAGTGTACTGAGTTGTAAGGGGACCATAGTTTTGCAAGTTTATAGAATCAAATCTTTGTAAAAAAGATTCTCTTCTTATTCACTTTTGTTTTAGGCACTTAGTAGCAAGTCAACTACCCACAAGCATAACTGGTGTTTTCTGAGTTATGTCAGTAATTTATTACTTATAGACTGACAGAAATTCTGATTAGTCTACACATTTCTGCCATATCCTTTGGTGTTTGTGGTTGTTTTCATTACATGTACATTACATTACAAGTGGTATTTGGCCAAAATAATCTAAAAACTGGACCAGGTTTTCTGACAATATTCCAAAGTCTGGCTATACAAGGCTATTGAGTAGTAACCAGCATAATGTAAATCAGCCTGGAGATGGTTTAATTTAGGAAGGAACAGGCCTGGATTACTAGAATTATTATGACCTTGTCATTGCAATGATCCATTAATTTAGAAATTAAAGGAATAATTTGCAAAAATAAATAAATAAATCTGTCATTGTTTACTCATTCTAAGGTCGCTCCAAACCCGTATTCATTTCTTTCTTCCATGGAACACAAAACATTTGGTCACACCTACCGCATGTGTCCTTTTTCAAACTTGACAGGGCGTAGTCACTATTCACTTACATTATGGCAAATAAACGGTAAATGGTTACATTCAATTAATTGAATTACTTTTAAGTAAATTATAGGGTTATGCTAATGTCTAATATATTATTTATTTAGAAAACATAATTATGGCCCCGTAATAAGTCATTGTGAAGGAGAAATGTTGCTGAGTGTACTGTATGACTGAGTGTATGAAGAATGAACATTATTTTGAATTTGTTGAGCGGAAACATTTTTTAGAAAGTAACTTAAATGTAAAGTAATTTGTAAAATAATCTCATTGCAATTTTAGGGAAATAATTAGTCAATTTTGTGTGAAATATTCCTTTAAATGGACAGTGTACTGTTTTATCAATGCATCCTTGGTTCATGTGGGATAGTGATTCTTCTTACCCATCAGAAAAATAAAATCGTGAGTTGCAAAATGTCTTATTGGGCCCTTGTTTCCATCAAAATAATAAACAAGACAGTGCCTAAACCATCTGGCCTACCCGCTTGCGCCTGCTTAATTCTGGCATTTCCCTGGCACTTAGGAGCATGTGATTTAGCAAAGCCTCTCTGCTGAGACTGGACTGGTCATTGTTAACATCTGCTGTTAAAGCTAACAGTACACCTCTAGAGGGAATGGCAGCAAAATTCTTCTTCCTCTCTTATTTCCGCTATGCCAGTGAGGTAATTTGTATTTTTTCCCTAATCTTGAAGACAGAGAGACGGTGAGACATAAAGAAGTGCATAAATGTTCTAAAATGAAAAACTTTGTGATAATAAAATACTTAAAAACAAACAGATGTATAAATATAACATGCTTTCTGCTCCAATAACCACCTTATGTACATTTGACAGATTAACACATGTAAACTCATAGAAAGGGAAAGCATAATGTCTTAACTCAAAGATGATCTTTACAACTCCAGAATTCTCACTTCTGTGATGCTATTTTTTTATACAATGTCAAATTTAGCTGGCAAAATTCTTTTGCATTTTATAGTCATAATCTCTTGGAAACTGTGTTGAAATTATCCATAAAGGGGCATATTCTACATGGATTTTCATGTTTGGATTAGTATAAGAACTCATTTTAACACCATGTGGTGATTTTTTTATGAACTATTTTCATTTCCAAAACAATACCTCGCTCTCAAATGGATGCAATGCACCAAATGATTTTTGCATAGCTGTTGTGTTTTCTACATCCTCTCTAAACAAGTCACACTCCTGTGTTTCCTCTCACAGCATGATCTCAGAGGATTAATTATGAAAGAGAGAGAAAAAAAGGAGCGAATTCACTGAACTGCTGCACCACTTTTGCGCAGTATTTATATATAAAAACTGGATCTTTTTTAACAACCCACAATCCAGTGTAATCAAATATTAAATGTGCTGAAATAGCAATGTGTCATATTTAAATTTATATGTCATTATTTTCTGTGAAATTATGCCCACTTTCAAGGGAATTAAGGTCATTATATATCTTAGAAAACTCTTTGCCTAGTTTTATTTTTACAAAGTGTGCTATTACCACCCACAGAAAGCAGGCAATGAATAGAATTGATTTTTAAATAGATTTGTGTACATGGTTTAAAAATCATGGCAGTAGCAATGGATCACTAGATTGATCACATTATATCCAGGCAAATATCCAGATGTGCAGTTTAAAAGCATGCTTTTCACCATTTTACAGAGATGATTAAGGTGCCTGAAACACAGTGGTGGAGCGATGCTGTGCAATCCCAGCAAAGTATGTCAGATCATGGCAGTCTGATGCATCCTCCACAACCTAGCACTTGGAGCTAGCCTGCAAACTGGGGAATTGCGTTGTGCAAATTGCGTTCAGCACAAATTTTTGAGCTGTTTCCTTATTTGCATAATTCCTTTAGACAATCGGGTGCTAAAACAAAGCAGATAGCACATGCAAATAAATTATGCAATAATGGGGACAATACATTTGGAGTGAATTACACCCATCTTAAACCATGTGTGGGACTGATCTCATCATCCAATCTGACTTCTCAAGATTTTAATGCTTCCATACCAGTAATGCTCCACTTATCTCTCAAGAGCCTCACCGGAAATACAATGAGAGTCTGTAAGGGGAATATGTGTCATCTTAAACCTTAAAAAAGAGCCACTCAAGCAGTTAGTCTGTGTTGATCCATCTCACTGGGGATTGCACATATGCAGTCTTACAAACCCAGTTTAATTCCAGTCTTTATAAATTTCAGCTTTGCATTAATTAAAGACAAATCTCACCCCCACATGCAACTATCTTTACCATCTATTAAACTAACTAGGATGTCAGTGCTTGCACACATGAACAAACACACTCAAAAATGGATTCTTGTGAAGCAGACTGATCTCACAGTGGAATTGGAAACAGTTGGTTGACTTTTGTTAAGCTAAAACCGGTCTGTGCTTAACGAAATTCACAAAACACTGCCAACAGTAGCCAAAGAGGTAAGTGTTGTTGTGCGTATGGCTACGTGCGCACTCCATATTCCAGGTGAAATTTCCACAACGAGGTGCCAAATGCAAGTTGTAAAGCAAGTTGTTTTCAGCTCTACAGGATGTAATACAGTGAATAGGAATGCATATTATATAAACATTACCCCCCTAACCAAACCCTAAACCTAACCATCAGTTTAGTAAAAATTTAATGTTAGGGGAAAAAAATGCAACCTCCGAATCATAATGGTCACTGATTAAACAAATGCAATTACTTCCTTGTGTCAATGCAGTATACAAACCCTGGTTTCCTAAGCTGCTGAAGTAAAGCACTTCCAGTAGCACCACAAGGGAAGGTAAACACACTTGAACCAATGCCACATTTTTTGATGGGGCTTGTCAGTGAGTTGGCATAATGTGGCTGATCCCAGGGTACTGGAACTGTTGGAAACAATATGTCGACTTTCCGTGCAAACATGTTGTGTGTGGTGAAGTATCTCCAAGTCAAGGACTCTGTGGCTTTGTTTTCCTTCAGGTTGATGGATTTTCAGCAGAAGATGAGTTTTGAAGTATGGTAGACTCACTGACGTATGCACAGCACACATTTGAGGCAAAATATTTATCAACAAGGACCTCTCCAGATTTTCAAGTCAGGCCCTAAGTGGCTTTCATTGCATGGGCAGAGAATCAGGAATATAGATCAAATTAGTTTTTTCCATATGACCAGAAATCTGTTTAGCATACTACTCACAAGGCATGCATACCATTACCAATAAATCATTAGTCATTGTTAAAGTACATTTTTTCCTCATTAAAAAAAGTTTCACAAATAAATATTTAAAATTATTTTTGAGAGAGCACATCATTCTAAAAATTTTTACAATCCGGTTCACTCACATGAGATGAAGACTTCAGTCATATCAGTAGCCTAAAAAAAGGTTTAATTTTACACGTAGCAACTTTCCTTGTAAGGGCGGCTGTGTTGATGGTCACATGACCAGCTAAATGCTACTTAATTTATCTAAAGTATCTTAATGCAAGTTAGGTTACTCAGTGGCCATGCTTATAATGCCTCTGGGCAGCAATTACAAGTATAGTTCCTATCTACTAATGGGAAAAGACCGAAATCTCCAAAATGGTTGGTCAAGATTATTGGCAAATAACATATATCAAATCAGCAATCAAATCTGACAACAATCATACTGAATCATAAATTGTACTTGTGTAGCTCAAATAAAAAATAAAAAAGCTATTTTTGAGGCTGGTCCAGCAAATGTGCAAACACATTCTCTGTAAATAATTGGCAGGCGATGTTTCTATTAGAAAGGTGATTGGCTCTTTTAACTGTAAGGTTGTACTTCTACACCCCCCTCCCCTCCAATCACTCAGCTCCATTCTGGTAAGCAGCACCCACTTTTGAAGATCCAACCAAATCCCAATGGATACAATATTATGCCTTTTTCACGCATAGATAATCAGAAGATTTTTTCAATGATTACTGATTAATATCTGCCTTTTTTCAGATATAAATAAGGCTGCTGAATGCACAAGAGTCTGTGTGTCCTCAAACATATGCTTGGTAAAAAGTGAGTGGCAGGGTAAATTAAAGGGGGGTCACACACTGGATGTGTCTTAAGTATGACAAGACCTGTTCTAAAATTATTTTCAAAGGTTAAAAAAGGTCACCACTTGCCATCTCTGGAGGCTGCTCAAAATTCTGCAGCACCACAGAGCTCAACTTGCATAGTTTTCCATTAAATTTGACCCAAACTATTATCAAGGGACAAAGATTATTTACTGTAGCCATCACTGGATGATATATTTTTATAAGTATCTTTCTTATAGCCTACACAATGTATTTTTGTGGTTTGACAGCTTGAATGAAACCTCTTCAAGCCTACATACCAAGAAATTGCATAATAATTTTAAATCGTTCAGTTTGCGCAGTTACACCAGTTTCATACACTAACCTGCAAACTCATCAACATCACTTTGTTCATTTTTGAAGAAGTACAAAAACCTCCTTAAAGTTTGTTTGTATTGTGAAGACTAGATCCACAACTTAGTTTGGACTGTACCTTGTCCTAACAATGACCGGCTTGTTGTAGTCTCCCAATACTATTATCGCAGACTACATTTAACAGAAGGCCAACTGACAGAAGCTGGATTTCTATCTAAATGTTTCACATTTTTTAAGACGCATTTTATAGAAAATAAGAATCGTTATGCATTTCCATACTAATTAAGGTGCATTATCTTAAGGGATCCCGCCTTCTTTTGATGGAGCAGTTGAATGACCTCCTTGCTTGGGGGAGAGTTTTATTTGCAGGACTGGAGCAATTGTACCTCGTTTTATTAAATGCTTCCAGGAGACACCACAGAAAAAGTTTAATATCTGATACAACGAGGGCTGAAATAGATGTAATGCCAATACACCACCTCCCCCGCATTCTTGGGAATGCTCACACTCAAAACTGTCCTGGCGGATTGTGAAAACCCACTTCAAAGACCAGCTGTGGGTGAAACACTTCCGAATGACATGGGCTATTTTGAAGAATTTTTGCCACGGTCTGACTTTTTGTCAGGCCAGTCACATCAAGCTATCGCACACTCATAACATGTGAATGAATATTCAAAACATGTCATTAGTTTGCGAATAACCTGTTTCCATCACCTTAATGTGTGAAACTATAAAAAATCCACCACCTACTAATGTATTTTATTTTAAGTGCATTTTGAAAGTTTCCATTCAGAATTTTTTATGACCAATTTCAAAATGTGCATAAAATGGTTGGTTGGTAACCAAGCTAGTGAAGCACACAAATTAGGATATCGAGATTAATAAAAAAGCATGCAGATCAAAAATCAATATATCGATATTTTACTACCTGCCCTACATTTTTTCTTGTTGAATATCCTGTTTCAAATGTGTAATACTATGGAAATAAAATGGTTTGTGAATGCCATTTCCTGTTGACTTTATGTTCACCCTCTCAGTCTCTCAAAGTCCCTGAACATCTTTTTTAAACTGTGTTTTTATGTTGGCTTTTATGGATTAATTAACATGTTTTAACACATGAATGCAAGAACATACTTTCTAGAATTACCATGAAATGTAAAACTCTTAATAGCATAAAACGGTAATATTCAACAAAAATGAAATAGGAGTGTAGTGAGAATCATGTTGGCACCAATTTAAATGAACTGGGCATCACACAAGACACCAAAGTATGTGGTCATTTTTAATTACAATTCACTTAAGGTGTATGTGTGTGTGATTATTAATATTAGACGACCCCTCCCTCCATAACAGTAAAATAAATTATCCAAATAGACCATTCAATAAATTAGAAATATGTCAATTGGAGGGAGCTGGTCATCTGATTAATCTGAAGGATTCATAAAATTTGTCCCAACCTTTTAGAACTCTTCTGTATCATCAACACAAGGAACACACAGTTGTAATAAAATGAATTTTATTTACAAAAAGATAAACAAGAATAACTAATAAAAACCAAAATGGTACTAATATGTTAAAGAATAAAATAAATGAATTGATATGGTTTGGTATGGTATAGCAAAGGCCTCCTCTTTGGCGCACTCACAGCAGGTGGCACCCTAGGCGACCGCCTAGTTCGCCTAAGCCTAGAAACTGCCCTGCATACTGATTATATACACTAATGCCAAGGTCTCTGGAAAGAGGTTAAGTAGTGATATTTAAATTCTCCTTGAACGATCAATGAGTTTCGATGCATGAAACTGCTCACCAGAGCTAAGCAATGTCACTGTAGTTATCTCCCTGGTATAGGGATTCCGAACTTGCCATTGTAACAGTCTCTTGTACTGAGACTTGCTACTTAGTCAATCTTCTACTGTCTCTCAGATGGAGAATAAGAACATTGGATGATCTGTTATCCTCTCTCTCATAGAGTGAGACCAGAATGGTGAAGTGTTATAGAAGTGTATCCTGTTAACAACTCTCTGGACAGGGACTCAGGACAAAGGTGTTTTAGAAGTGTATCCTGTTAATGACCCTCTGGACAGGGACTCGGGCAAAGGTGTTTTAGAAGTGTATCCAGTTAATGACCCTTTGGACAGGGATGATTGGCTGCTGAGATCGGTAGGGGCCCACACAGTGTGGCTCACCCTCCCTTCTCTGTGTGGAACATTTGCATATTTTAAAGTGCATAGTTAGAACAATGTCTTTAAGTCTCATCTATGCATTATTTATTTTCCAAACCTCTTAAAAATTTGTTTGAAGATATAAAAACCAAACATGGTATTGAAAGATGAATTATTATACATGCATTCATTTATACCACCATAGTTCAGTTTGTGTGAACTATTGCACTAAGTGAACCACTGCAATTTACATGAATAGTTCTGTGAGCAAACTGTGTTGCTGTTGGTGTCAATGTTAGGAATAAAAGTTTGTGTGTAAAGATTTGTCTTTGTGGTTTCTTTGTTTCAACCTTTGAAACATGGGATGATAATGCTGCTTCGAGTGGTCTTGAAGATATGTATGGCCCTTCTCACCTCTTCTATTAGGTCAAACCTTAGGATGAGGGGTTTAAGATGTTGCTAAGAAACCACTCATGAACCAATGAGAAGTCTTTTCCAATGTTTTGAAAGGTCCAGGGCCTTACTCTCTGAAGTATCTGGTAGTTGTCCAAACAGATTATTTGATCTGCTGTGCTTGGCATTTTCTTTGTGTTGGTCCTGACATGATCCAATCAAAATGGAGCAACTTTTCTTTGCCTTGAAAGTTAGAGAGGGGCTCTGCCATTAACTGGCTCATGGAATGTCTTCTGGTTCGATTGTTCACCACAGGAGTCATAATGAATAAAGCCTACCCACTGATATACTAGACTCTTGACAGCACAAATGTAACATGTTTGTAATCGTTCAGACAGCTTAGTACTAAAGCTATCCATCCTTTTGGTTGGGTAATACATACAAATTGCATCCCTTGTGTTGGAAGCAAATGTAATATTTCTGCTCCACTTCTATAATGGCAAGACATTGATTTCTAGGAGATGATAGAGATAGCTGTACATGAGTTTCATTTATGAAACTGGCAGAGAAATTCATTTGTAGGGATGGAGACAAGATGTAGGACATTGCATTTAATCTGTTAGCACCTGATGCTAACAAACCTTGACAATGAACACTCATACTGTTAAAGTTATTTTAGTGCCTTGTCTGTATAACCATATCAATTCCAACAAGCAAACATCCTCAACACACACACATGCATGCATGCACGCACGTACACACACACACACACACACACACACACGCTTCCTCTTCCTCTCATGAATAAAACATGATCTCCTTAATCAATAAATCACAACTTCTCAGAGCTAAAAGGCCAAATGCAACTTTCAAAAGCACCAAAGTACTTAGGTGTAGCCTTCTTCACTATCAACATTCACAACTGAGGGGAAGTCAAAGCACTATTGATGTAAATTAAATGGTAAACACACACAGCCCCACAAAGTAAAACAATAAAAAGGTAATGGCACTGCTTTTACTGCAGCTCAGTAACAGTAGATGTCTCTGATATATGCTAAATGAAAGACCACTCTTATTGCCTTCACAGCCTCAAAAGGCAGCTTTTAAAACTATCAATCTCACTATGTTCTTGTTAGGGGTTTCAAAAACAATCTGATTATTCAATTAGTTCTTCCACTAGTTGATCACAAGATGTTGTGCTTGTTCTAAATGGGCTGCGTTCCACTTCACTTTAACCATCCACTCGTTAACTTCCCTAAGCCCTTACCTTTAGGGGGAACCTCCACCACCATTTTGTAAGTCCGTTCCACTTTGTAAAGTGGGGGAGGGAAGTTTCTGCTATTGATTTTGAATGAGGGAGCAAGCCTACACAGATGTACGCTTCAGGCAGATCCATATCCCACAATGCAACTCAATTGTGATATCACACAATCACCTCCACACAACATTTTTTGTATGATGGAAGTGAAGTTAGGTCAATTAAGCAGTTTAGAAAAGCTATCTTAAGATTTAACAGCATAATAATTGTAGCTAACTTAAACTTACTGTTTTTTACACAGTCAAAGCCTATATGTTCATTGTAATATTACCATTTTAGTTGTTGATTGATTAATCCTTTCTAACAATTAATTCCAATAAAAAGTATTTTACAATTCTGTACCTGCATTCCAATCTACATCTTGATGTAATCCTTCCTCATGATCACGTAGCATATTTTCATGAGCTGAATGGCAGGCTAAACAAAAAGTTCAAATGTGACGAGACTGTAGTATACCCAAGAGACTCGTGCAGGGGCGTCGGCACAGACACTAACCAGAAAAATTAAAAATGGTAAAAAAGGAGAGCTATTTTAATGACATGCAGAGTTGCTGCCTATGAAGAGTGTTCCAAATTGCTCTCTTATGAATCTCCATTTCAGTTAGGAAACAGCCATAGAAGGTAGTAGCCTTAGCCTATGTAGGCAGAGACAGAGAGTTCTGTGTCTGTTCTCTGGCAGTTCACTTGGTTTTGGAACAGACGGCACAAACTGAGTGATACTACCAGAATACTTATATAGCTTCAGTAAGTAACAATGAATAACTGTTGGTACTTTGCAAATCTATAACCACAAATTTAGAGTTGTAATAGATTTGGGGCAATAGTTTAAGGGTCAAGGCCTGTTCACACCAATTTTGTTTCTTCGATGCGAATGTTTGTTTCGAACAAGCTTTTGACTCTGAGCAATGGATTCCCATGGCGCTATTCACAACAGGTATGACAAATGTTCTGCCGACAATCCAAAGGTTTTTTTATTGTATTTTTTTACGGAGAGTAAATTTTTTTCCCAATTATTGTTTTTCTTGGACTGTGATGAAAACTGATAACCAATGAGATAAGAGCTTTTTGTAATTTTTCCAGAGTGGCTGCAGCTGCTCAATCCAGTGCGTTGGTGGCGCTAATCAAAACACAAGGTCATTTTTTGAAAGACTGCTTTTAATATTATAAGCAGTATTAGTATTAGGCCTGTAGCATATAGTATTATAAGTGTTTATATACATAAAGATTAAGTATTCCTGTGCTCTTGTACTCATCTCAGATTGGCAGTAAATAAATAATATAGAAGCTGTTCACACATTCTTTTAGAATATATATATATGTAATGTGATGATACCTAATATTTTATAAATACCTGTTGTTTTGTCAAGAGAATTGGCGAGTAGAATTTGCTTGCCACTCCCCCGGACATACTGGTATAAAAGGAGCTGGAATGCGATTCCATTCAGATTTTTTCTTCTGAGCCATGCGGTTGTACTATCAGCGAGCTGAATACTGCTGCTGTTCAATTCACCTCTTCAGAAGCGTGTGCTGTTGGATATAAGGTGCATTTCCAGCGGATTTCTCTCCTGCACGACGAGTGCAGATTTCACCCCTGGGCACTTCGACAGCGTTAAAAGTGTGTATATTCCTGCTAAAGAGTAAATTTTCTCTATTACAGCACACACATTGACGTTGAACGTATTTTTAAAAACATGTCTTTATAAAGATGTCTTTCCGTCTTTGTGTGATTCCTGGATGCGGTCGTTATCTCTGCTTCAGATGGCCACGGGCACGTGTGTAAGGATATTTGGTATGCGACATTTAGGAGGGAACTTAACGTGCCCTCATTCTCACACTATTATATGCAAGATATTTAGTATGCTAAATATAGAAGGGAATTTAGGGTCTTGAAACATGTGAGCTATGAACTAAATTAAACTGTCCTTAATGTACCTTAGTAGGTAATGAAATGTATAACGTAATTATTCGCGTTCGACAACCATTAAAAATGAGATAAATAACTAGATTATTTGTCTTAATAGATTCTCCACCATTAAAATTGTAATACAGTGTTTCGTTGTATCTGCTCACAATTTCTACTATAAGGAATTAGCTTTAATAAGTGAATTATGATTAATTCAATTATTGGAGTGATATTTTTCTCATGGCTTATTAAAAACAATATCACACATATTTAGGTACAGCTTTGAAGCAAAATCTTTTTGAAACAGGGATGAGATTGTTTATCAAAATATACCACAGTCACGTCATCTTTGAACACAGACAAACTTTATTACTATTCTAAACATAAATCTAATCTAACACATATATACATGAGACAGGTTGGTGAAAAGAGTGACATAATGTGAAATAAAATGATCAGTATAGTGAAAATGAACTTTATGGAGTCTGTTGACAATACCTTAACCCTCTGGGGTCTGAGGGTGTTTTGGGCCCTGGAGAAGTTTTGACATGCCATGACATTTGTGCTTTTTCAGTTGCTTAAAAACACATGAATGGCTAAAGTCAGATTTTTGAGAAAAGAACATTTATGCATGGTAAGTCATTGAGATAAGGCCATATAACAAATTTGTCCACAAGCCTTTTGAGAACTGGATCTTGTAGCCTAGAGTTTTTGCTACACAATTATGTGAAAACCATCCTGATCACTTATTCATAAAAAACGATATAGTAATTTTACTTTTGTAAGACACTTTTAGTGTTAGAAAGGTCATATGCGAGGAGGCGTGCACTATCATGAATATTGATTGTAATTCAAACCTGAGGAGACAAAAGACCCCTCCCCTGGGCCTATCAATGAGGAATGTGATAGAAAGAGAATGAATGTGAGGAGACTTAATTATCAAAATCAAGTTTTAAGTTAAAATAAGTAATCTGACTATACATTTTCTTTTATAAAGACTTTACTTAAGTTTTCTATTTGAATATATTGTAAAATGCAATTTGTGATCAAAGCTGAATTTTCAGTATCATTACTGCAGTCTTCAGTGTCACATGATCCTTCAGAAATCATTATAATATGCTGATTTTCTAATATGGGCATATTTAAAGTGCATTTTACTAATTTAACCTGAACACATATTTGCAAGCACAAGCTTTGTTGATGATAATGAGACAGCATAAACACATTATTATTATTATTATATTTTTTTTTATATGATTTTCTGTGGTTTTGGAAATTGTAGTGTTAGTTATATTTTTGTTATTTTTTGATTAAATTGTTGTATTTACATTGTATTTTTAGGTTGCCTATTGTTCATTTGGCCTAGGACTGCAGATGAAAACTAGCCTTTTGGCTAACTCTGGCATATTTTGACTTGTCATGTTAATATGCATTGTCCTTATAATAAATTATAACAAAGTAGTTAAAATATAATCTAAACATTCATATTATATTTATATCATATTACATATCATATTATATCATACAGCATACAATTTAAATACCTGAATTAGCCAAAACAGCATTTAAATGTAACTTAAACTTGCTTATTAGGACATATTTCATATTTCAGTACTCTGAATCCTGGCTGGCAAGTCTGGAAACAGTCCCACTAGTAAAATATGTACATGTTTATATAAAATAACATGTCAACTAATTAAAACTAAATGACTTATTCATCCAAATTGTATCCTCGGCTGGATCAAGTCTCTCTGCAAAATACAAACATTCATCGGAGTCCCGCTCTTCTTCTGAAGAAAATTGTAACTCTTCGTTACTATCCAGGAGTTTTTTTCACTTGTGTATCGTGCTGTCTTTCAAACATGCAGAAAAGTGAATGAACTTTGATTTTATGGCACAGTCGGGTGCGTTTACCATTTTCATTGATCGCCTCAGCACATTACCTTATGAATAGTGCCCTCTGCCCGTGGGTGTGATCACATTAGGGATAATTAGCTGAGCCAGGAGAAATTGTACATCGCTTAGTTTCATCCCAATTACATTGCAGTAGAATATTTGTTTTAAATTTGAATTGTTTTATTGAAAAGTAGACATTTTAAGCTTTCTTTAGACATATGTTTCATGTTTGTGTTTTTGCAGAGTTTCAGTTTATTTTTTTGACGTGTATCAGATATTTGCTCGCGAACCTAGAGACTGCTGACAGCTCACCCTTTTAATTTTCTTTATTTTACAAAAGCACAAGGTTTTGTTGTTATTGTGAGTGTACACAAATAGAAGTAGACCCTTTATAGCAGGGGTGCCCACACTTTTTTGTGTGATGATCTACTTTTAAATGACCAACTCCATAAGATCTACCAACCAAAACAAACACAGTTTCATTTAAAATAAGAAAATACTGCATTTATCCCTACATGGAATTAATCTTCTAATTAATAAAAAAATATATAATAATGTTCAGTGTTGATATCATTCAGTTTTAAAACACCATTACAATAGCCAGGACATTTACCTTATTCTGATGATGAGTAAATATTGACCAGGCGAGGTTTTGTTTATTCAGTTGCCATGAAAACTAGGTTTGCGCATACGCGCCTTCCAAGGACTTCTGAGAACAGAGTGCGAATTTGCGATACTACTGCCCAGATTAGGCAAAAATTTCACGCTCTGTTCTCAGAAGTCCTTGGAAGGCACGTATGCGCAAACCTAGTTGTCATGGCAACTGAATAAACAAAACCTCGCCTGGTCAATAGTTACTCGTCAAGTGCAAGTCAGACAGAAACAAAAAGAAGGAAAGACATAATATTTATTTGTATTCAAATTTAACGAAAGTACATTTAATTTCTGTGTGATCTACCAGCATTGCCTTTGCGATCGACTGGTAGATCGCGATTGACGTATTGGGCACCCCTGCTTTATAGTCTCTAATGATGTCTTACACATATCTGTATGCCCCAAAATGACGGAGAAATTTATGTTGTTTCCACTGAAATGACACGCCGGAGTGTCTGTCTACCCCATAGGGTTAAGAACCATTTATACTTCTTTGAGTCTACATCGATTTGCTATTGGATTACCCAAATTATTGAATTAATACACTAGAACTTTGAGCACAATATTGGAGATGTACTTGTGTGTCTTTGTGGCGTTTCCTTGCGTTCTTTGTGTTGCTTGGTTCTAGGTGCTTAGTTGAAAGTTCATTCCATATATGTTTTGGAACTCTGTATGATTGAAGTTATTGTCTGTATGAATGATGAGGTTAGCTTTGAAGCGATGCCTTCTCGTGGGTGTGTGAACCATAGAGAGTGACGAGCTTTCTCAGGACGTCGAGTCCGAGCTTTCTTGGGACTCACATGACATGGACCTGGCAGTCAGCGGAGACACCCAACGAAGCACATGCAGGCAGAAGAGAAGAAGAGAGAAGAGCCGAAGAGAGAAGAGCGTGTGTTCTTCCTGTTAAGAAATATTTGAACTGAAATTGGCCGCATCCCCAAAGGTGTCCTAAGCCAATCAGAAGTGACTTTTCAGAGTCACATGGTCAACTGGGCTGTCTGGTCCTCTGGTCCCACCAAAATAGTGCATATTTAATCATGAACTTTTATATCTTGAGAATGGTACAAGATACATTATATTTGTTGTCATCAGCTTTCTCTGTGTAACAAAACAAATGCTTGCATACCAAATATTACATTCTTTCATGAATATTGTATGTGTATGTATCAAAACATGAAAATCCCTGGTTACAAAATCATTGGTTAAATTAAAGATTATATTTATCAATTATAAGTGATTGCACATCGCTACACACATTTTAAAGAGGTCCATCAGTCTATAATCATTAATTTGTCAGGTACAAACTTTACCACAGTTCAGGGTGATATTCAGCATTATCTAGCAAGGCTAGATTAAGATGAAATATCTTAGAGTTGTTGAAATCTGAAGGTCCTTTTAACCTTACACAAAAAAGTGATCACACTGAGGCAGCATTTGTGGATGGTTCATGTTCTCATTGAGAGAATATGACCATGGCAACATTGAAGCCCTATGGAGGAGTTTGCAGCCAGCCCCACTACGGGGTCTAATATGCTCTGTACTGGAATAGGTTCTCCACAGGTGCTGATTACTCCTGTAACCGCTGTGATGTATATTCTGCAGTACGGTCTCCCTGTCGGCGGACCTGCGTCTCCCTTGGGCAGAGCACTCTCTGCCCCAGGTCGCTCCTTTCATGGTGGGACCTACCACTGCACCTCTTCCATGTGCGGCTGCTGAGCCAATGTGTCGTATTGCCACATATTGACCTCCCCTTTTGGGCAGGATGTGGTCACCGTGGGGTCTTTTCCCCCTGAAAGAATAGGAAAGAAAAATAAGACCTTCCCCGATGCGTATGATAGCGTTACAGTTCATGAAACATGGTTCAGATGTTGTGGCATTTTTCTATAGGGACCCCTAGTGTCACTACATCGATACAATGTTGAGTGAGTGACAGAAGGGGAACGTCTTGGTTACTGTCGTAACCTTTGTTCCCTGATGAAGGGAACGAGACATTATGTCCCTATTGCCACAATACTGTGCTAGCCACTGAAATGGCCGGGCCTTGTCTCGGCTCCTCAGCACAAAATCTGAATGGACTCGCATTCCAGCTCCTTTTATACCCGAATGACCGGGGGTGTGGCAAGCAAATTCCACTTGCCAATTCTCATTGGCCTTTTCTCAAAGAATGGGAGGTGTTCGGGGCTCTCATGAGGGACCCCTAGTGTCACTCCATCAGGGAACGGAGGTTACGACAGTAACCAAGACATTATATTATCCATGCATTAGTCCAGGCATTATAAAAAGAGATGTTGTTTTCGGGAGTCTTTTTGGAATATACTTCCAAAAAAATCAATGGGCAAAATTCATGAGCAAATATAAAGAGGATGTATATTCATGAAACATTGCTTTTTACTCATCTCACGTGCATAAAAAACAGATTATATACTCTTTAAAATGCATCAAAACCATGAAAATAACAATGAAACAGTTATGCCAAATTAGGTAAATAAATGCTTTAATAGCATCCAATATATTCATCTTTAGCATTGACTAGGCTCCAGACAGGAAAAAGTATAAATATTTGTAAAACAGCAAACAGGAAACTAATAAAATTATTAATTTTTTTTTATTTCAGTTTTTATGGCCTCAGTGTGCATAGACTTTTCGTCTGTAGTTCGTCTCACAGAATCGTCATGGATTTGGTGTGAACAGGCCTTCAACCATTGAAAAACCCATTGTAACAATTATGGAAGATGGGCAAGGAGGAGGCAGGAACCGGATGAACAGTCAAAATAATATTTTAATGAAAACTTAAAAAGACACAAAAACACACACGGCAGCTGCGTGTGGCTCTTTCTCTCCTGAACTGCCAAATCCGGCTAGGCTTTATCCCTCTCCTCGGCCGATTAGCCAGATTGGGGGCTGGACATGTGCATGCATCCTTACTCATCACTGATCATGTGCACTCTCATTTTTTTTGTTGAGATTCTCATCGTGGATCAAACTTCCAGTATACTCCAGTTAATCCAGAGTACTACTTTCTCCTTTAAGGGATAGTTCACCCAACAATTTAAATTCTCTTATTGTTACTCACCCTCATGCATTCCCATATGTATATGACTTCCTTTCTTCAGCAGAACACATTTGAAGAAAAATTAAATAAATATCTCAGCTCAGTAGGTCCTTAAAATGAAACTGGATGGTAACATGTTTTTTGATGCTTCAAAAAGCACAGACAGTCAGCATGACTCCAGTGGTTAAATTAATGTCTTATAAAGCAATACAATCACTTTTGGTGCAAAAAAGAGAAATATTTAAGAACTTTTTAACTATAAATCATCGTGTCCGGTAAGCATCAGTATGTGAGTTCACGAATCACTTATGTTGTATTATTCCTCTTTTGTAAGCGTCTTCCAAATTAATAAATGTAAATGTACTTAATCAGAGCACTGATTTGGTACTCATGGGAGTAAAGCAGCAGATGTTTGTCACTACCTGTTCAGTTAGTGGCATCCTTTGAGGAATAAGAGATACTCTTTCCCCATCATTTAATAACAAGAGTATGATAGCCCAGGGCCTGACCTTATCAACTCGGTTAGATCAATACTCCCTCATCAACACAGACAGTCAAATGTCTGATTAAATGGGTATAGCCTGTCCCTCAATACTTTTGGCAAAGGTCAAGGTGAGGCACAAACATCCAGATATTGAATGAGTCTGCAGGATAAATGTTTGTGTTTTTATTGATTTTCAAGGAGGAATTTTAGTATATATTTTATAGCAGCTAAGCAGCCATGCACACATCAAATAGAAGAAAAGTTCTGCTAGACAATTTCCAGATAGCATGCAGTAATCAGCCCGAACTTGGCAGCCTAGTGGTGCCTGCGGCTCAGGCTCGGCAGGTATGATCCGCAGGCCCGGATTAAGAATTCAGAGGCCCCTGGGCACAATGTCTTGTAGGGCCCCCCACCCCACCCCACCCCACCCACACAATCAACCTTTTGAATTTTTGGATACTATTTGCTGGTAACACCTATAGCGAGCAACTAGCTGGCATATGCAAGCACATAGTGCCTCACCTTTACCAATCCAGTTATATGAATCAAATTCTTCCATAATTAACACACAAACACGTACACACACCCATTAATGTAGCTTTCCTGTCTGTCTCTCTCTTCCTCTCCTGTTCTCTACTCCCCGGCTCTACAGGGGCTGCCGCTCTTTGTCTCTCTCCCCTCTCCTCTTCCTGTGATGAAAAGGATGCAAACAGTATAGGTCATCTTAACTCAACTTTTTACTCTTCTTTATACTCTCTCTTCTTTATACTAAAAAAATTCTGCACTTATGTATTTAGCACTTTATTATTCATGGCCCCTAATGGCACTTTGTTTGATGATTGAATGATAGTGAAATGGTAGTAGACACATTACAAGATGCTGTAAGTATTATGGTATAATATTGGTTGCTTACAATACAAATTACAATTGCTGGTGTATGACCTGTCCAACTATTGACAAATGTACTACATGTAAGTCAGCTTTGGATAAAAGCATCTGCCAAATGCCCTAAATGTAAATGTAAATCAAATGTAAAATAAAGCAGCTTGTTTTTTTTTTTTTTTTGATAATACTATATTTCATGTAAGTTGTTCTCTCTCTCTCTCTCTCTCACACACACACACACACACACACACACACACACACACACACACACACACACACAATACCTCCTCCTCTCCTCAGGGTCTGTCTGTCTGTCTCATGCTCTCCTCCTCTCCTCAGGGGCTGTCTGTCTATCTGTCTGTCTTTTTCCTCCTCTCCTCAGTCTCAGGGTCTGTCTTTCTCCTCTTCTCCTCAGGGGCTGTCTGTCTCATCCTCTCCTCCTCTCCTCAGGGGCTGTCTGTCTCATCCTCTCCTCCTCTCCTCAGGGGCTGTCTGTCTCATCCTCTCCTCTTCTCCTCAGGGTCTGTCTGTCTGTCTCATGCTCTCCTCCTCTCCTCAGGGGCTGTCTGTCTGTCTGTCTGTCTTTCTCCTCCTCTCCTCAGGGGCTGTCTGTCTCATCCTCTCCTCAGGGTCTGTCTGTCTGTCTGTCTGTCTGTCTTTCTCCTCCTCTCCTCAGGGTCTGTCTGTCTGTCTTTCTTTCTCCTCCTCTCCTCACTTTTTTGTCTGTCTGTCTGTCTGTCTTTCTCCTCCTCTCCTCACTTTTTTGTCTGTCTGTCTGTCTCTCCTCCTCTCCTCTCTCCGGCTGCCCTTAAAAAGACTTCTTCCTGGCTTTCCTGTTAGCAAACTCAGTTACAATGTCATCAAAATCCAAGTCCATGACCAGCTGAGATTCAATGGCCATCAGTGACAGTGCACTGAGGCGCTTTTGTGTTTGTGTTGTTCTAAGTTCATTTTTTATTCTTGCCATTTTTGAAAAAGATCTTTCTCCTTCAGAATTTGTAACCAGCAGTGTCAAAAAAATATGTAGGGCTACAAACACATTGGGGAAAGTTGATTGCAGACCATGTTTCAAGAGCACCTGCAACAGTTTTTGAGGAGACTTATCCTGCTCACTCTCTATAAAGTATCTGAACTGGATAATTTCATCTGCAAGGTTCTGATCTAAATCAGAAGGATATGAAGCGCAGAGTGCATCCGCCTTTTTATGAACAGTGGGCAAATCCTCTGATTCCATGTTCAGTAGAATCCCAAAGATGTCATTAATGTTCCGGTATGCATCCACTCTATGGTCTAAACAGCTGACAAGCTTGTCAATAATGACATTGAATGTTTCTACCTGGTATCGCTCCCGGGCTTTCAGAGTTACTTGATGCTCTGTACATTCATCTGAAAATGCGTTGCTCTTTTTGACCCTCTGCAGTTCATCTTTATATGACTGGCACACACTGGGAATGTTCTTCGCAGATCTTTCAAAATGGTCAAATTGGTCTCGAAGTGATTCAACCCATGATCTCAAAGACTTGAACAGATGAATTGCAGTCATCAGATCCATATCAGCTTTTTGTAATGCCTCACTTGTCACTTTGAATCTGCTTAAGACACTGTGCCAAAACTGTGCCATAAATGACACGTCAAGAGTGCCCAATTTTGAGCACAGTGCTGCTGCCTCATTGCGTGTGTCACGGTTTTCTCCTGTATCAGAAGATATGCTCTGAAGTATAGACATGATTTGTGCATAATTTCCACAAAGGGCTTTAGATGCATCTGCACGGCAACTCCAACGTGTTGATGACAGCGATTTCAACGTCATATCTACCTTGATGTCTGCATTACTGAAGAATCTGTTCCATCTACGAGTGGAACCCGCACAAAATGCATATAGGGACTGCATGAGGCCGAAGAACTGACTTGCATGTTGACAGCTGCCTTCAATACTGTTGACACCCACCAAATTGAGAGAATGTGCTGCGCAGGGTATGTAATGGATTAATGGATTTATTTTCTTCAAGTAAGCCTGCAGCCCGTTATAACGCCCTGACATATTGCTTGCATTGTCGTACGCCTGGCCTCTGCAGTTTGCAATATCTAAGCTTAAATTGTCAAGCATAGCCATTACAGTGTCAGCCAGACTCGCCCCTGTGTGGCTCTCAATTGGTACAAAGCCAACAAATCGTTCAATTATTTTCCCCTCTTTACTCACAAATCTAAAAATGAATGTCAGCTGGTCGGTATGTGACAGGTCAGGAGTAGAGTCCACTATTACAGAAAAATACTTTGCCTGCTGTATCTCTGCAGCTATGATAGCTTTTACTTTGTCACCCATTTGCTGAATCAAGTCCTCACATATAGTGGATGAAAGATAGGATGTGCTGCCCCTACCCTTCTGTCCATACTTATTAATGTGCTCGGCGAGGAAAGGATCAAACTGAGAGATGACTTCCAGAATGCCAAGAAAGTTACCATTATGTGGTGAGCCAAGTATTTCATCATCGCCACGGAAAGGCAGTCCTCTTTCACTTAAAAACTTTATGACAGCCACAACCCGCTTGAGCACCTCCCGCCAATACCTCTTCTCTTCATCTAGCTGCTGCACCAGTTTAGCGTTCACAGTCCCGCTCCCAGTGACAGATGAGCGCCGAAGCAATGCTAACATGCAATTACAATGCTCTGTGCTTTTCTCATGCTCACGCACACGTTCGGGGTGTTTCCAGTCAGAAAAACCACTAACAAATTGACTTTTCTTGGTAGAAAATAGCATACAGGCAAAGCAAAAAATATTACCTGTAGATGGTGAATAGGTGATCCAGTCTCTGGAAACTTTTTCCCTATTTGGGAGTTGACAGCACAGCAGATCATTAGTAAGGGAGCGCACATTACCACCCAAACCCCCATCACGGGTTGAGGATAGATAGTTGCTCTTTCTATGATGAAAGGCAGCAGGTCCACGATCGATAAGAACAGCACGAGCATCCTCGTCGATTGCCCCCCACAACGCCGGGTCAGACACCTGATTAAACCACTGCTCGCTGCTGCTGCTACTGGTAACGTTACAGCTAGCAGGTTGTGCTGCGCTGCTAACACTAGCCTCCTCAGGTCCCTGGTTAGCTTGCTCGTCAAAGTCTACCACACATTCTTCTTCACCCTGATTTTCCTCCTGGTCCTGGCCCTGGCTACATTTGAAGAATGTTTTGATAGATGGAACCTGTCTTAATAAAGACGCCTCCCTCTCCTCTTTTTCTCTTTTTCGTTTGCGTTTAGTACAACCGCTTCTCTCACTAATTTTTTTCTGAATCACAGTCCGCTCGATTCAGCGCGGGGTTATTTGAAGACTGCGCAGGGGCGGGCCACAAACAAATTGCTTTCAACTTATGTGTGCAAAATTCAGAATTCAACGAATGTGCAGCAATTTCTACAAATAGAAACATTTTTGTGAATAAAATGTTGTATTTTGTATTAGTGATCATAATTTGCGCATGCAACAAAGAGGATGTAGCAGGTGACGCGTGCATTTATTGACGTCTTTTCTGAGTCGATCTCATTTGAGTGTATTCGGCAATGCTTATAACGTGTAATTAAACACGTTGAGTTTATATTCTGGGCTCATCAGATTTTTTTTACATAGTATTATTAGTATGATTTTTACTGTCTGTTAATAACACTGTCCGTCTCTTTATGTTAAGGTTTGTATTAATTTCGATATGCCAGAGGGCAGAATAAGACAGGGAATTAAAGAATGCATTGTAGTTATGTTGACCTACTGTTTTCATAACACTGGATATTCTGCTAATTCATACTTTTCTAAAACGTTGCATTATGGCAATTAACTTATTTAGCAATTACACTAGTGCTAGTTTTGTTGCCAGTGTTGCTCAAATGCACACGTACGTGTCACCACCAGCAGTACCTGCATGTGTTGGGAAAAGGGAGAAGAGCGAGTTCGGCAAAAGGCGGATTCGATCTCTGGCCGAACGCGTCAAAAGCTACCATCATGCACCTCACGCCTTACGCTACAGTAGTTATTTTGTGTCGAGTGACTTTTTGCTAAAAAAATGAATCGGGCCAGCACGTAGTGCAAATATACGCTCCGTTTTCGGAAATGAAAAAAAATAAAAATAAATAAAACTCTTCCCCTCGCTTGGGCCCCAAGTGCGCATGGGCCCCTGGGCCCGTGCCCATAATGCCCATTGGGTAATCCGGGCCTGATGATCCGGTCCAAGTGTTGACCACAGTTGGCTGCCTCACATGTTTACACTGGGCACTGGGCCGATTCCTGCTATATATAGTTGAGCCAGATTAGGCAACTTGGTTTGGGCCTCTTCTGGGAATGATTCGGCTTGGATTGATCTTTATTGGGCTGCATTATATGTCTATCATAAAATGAACATCATTAAACTGTAATGTCAGATCATTTGTAAACCACATTCTTGATGTCCAGAATGTGTGAAACCATACAATATAAATGTAAATATATAATATATAAATAAATACAATAGTAAAATATGGGAAATTCACAAATATTTATAAATAGTAAGATGACTTCTGAATCGCTTAGACGTGACTGCACTATTGTAATGCATTCATCCACAATTTGCTTTGTAAAAGCGCACTAATGTGTACAAGTACATGAGTTTCATTCATGTACTCACAGCAGTAGGAGGGGTCTCTGCATGCCATGTTTGTGATATTTGGATGCAACAAATGGAAAACAATGTAACAGTTACGAAGTGTTATAAAACTTGTGTAAACATCGATGCGCATTTACATTGTGGGTATTTATTAAGCTGACACTCTTAAAGGGAATGAAAATTGCTTTAATTTCACGTGCGAGACTGCCGTGAATGATTAGCTTATCTTAGATTTTTCTATATTGTTCTGCACAAACTACAGTAGCCATAAACAAGCTATTTTTCATGTTCAGTATACGAATTGTTGAAAGTTGCATGTTTTGAGCACTCTACACAGCACTGCACTGAAACTTCGACAAGGAACACTTATGAAGAGGAGAAGGAAGAGGATGATGATGGAAGAAAGTTTATTTGTATTTAAATATTTTTGTTTCTGCCACCTGTACCACAGTAATTCTTATTTCAACAAAGAATTTGTATTAAGATTTTTCCCTATTTCTTTAGGCAATAAAAGGCCAGTAAGATTGAAGAGGACTTTTGTACTGGCAAGTATTAGAAAAGTGTCTTGTTTTCAAAAGTAACCTCAAATTCACTGACTGAACCAGAAATAAAGAAGCATCTCATCAATGAACAAGTCGGCAATTTATAAATGTGTATGTAAATGTAAGTTAAAGGGATAGTTCACCCCAAAATAAAAATTCTCTCATCAGTAGCTAGGTTTCCATCAAAATGTTTCACATTTTTAATGCGCATTTATGAAAATTAGACTAAAGAAAATATGAAACATTACGCGTTTCTGTAAATTGTCAATGCGCATTATCTTGAGTGAGCCCACCTTTTTGTCATGGAGCAGTTGAATGAACTCTTTGCTTCAGGAAGAGGTTTATTTGCTGTAAGAAAACAATTGTACAATATGTTATTAAATGCTGCCAGGAGGCGTCACAGAATAAGTGCAATAGCTCACATAATGAAGGCTCAAATGACTATTCCCATTCACTGACAGCCTCCATATTCCTGGGAGCACCCATGCTCAAAACAATTCTAGTGGATTGTGAGCACCCACTTTAAAGACGATCTGTAGGTGAAGCACTTTCGACTAACCAGGGCTACATTTTGAAGAATTGTGTGCTATGGTCGGGCCTTTCAATTAGTCAGGCACATCAAGCTCTCCCACACTTATACCATCTGAAAAGCCCATTGCCATTGCTTCATGGTCATGACACGCCCTTGTGCATGCAAATAAGCCATTTCCATCACTTTAATGCATATTTTAACTAATGCGAAACTCTAGAAAATCCACCTCCTCCTTGCACATAAAATGTTATGCAAATTTTGAGAGTTTATTAGCATATCAAGCATGTTCATTCAGGATTTTCAAAATGCACATAAAAATAGTTGGATGGAAATGCAGCTTTTTACTCACCCTCATGCCATCCCAGATGTGTATAACTTTCTTCTTCTGAACACAAACAAAGATTTGTAGAAACATATTTCAGCTCTGTAGGTCCATACAATGCAAGTGAATGGTGAAAAGACCTTTTCAGGGTCCTAAAATCACAAAAATGCAGCATAAAATGAATTCATACGACTCAAGTGGTTTAACTGATGTCTTCAGACATGATATAATAGGTGTGGGTGAGAAACAGTATTTCATCCTTTTTTTTATACACATCTTCACTTTCACTTTCTATTGATCTGTTTCTCAAACACACTTATTTAGCTTTTGAAGACATGGATTAAACTACTGGAGATGTGTTATTTTTATGCTGCCTTTATTTAATTTTTGGACCTTGAAATGTCTGGTCACACTTCACTTGCATTGTATGGACCTACAGAGCTGAAATATTTTTATAAAAATATTTGTTTGTGTACAGCAGAAAAAATTTATTCACACACATTCCAGACAGGCTGGCAGTCTTGTTTATGATATTGCTTAATTTGATGCACAATAAAAATTGGTATCTATCCACGTAGACATTCCAATATAGGACAAAATTACCTGTTCTTAATTCTGTACAGTGTTGCCAAGTGTTGTTTGGCATATAAGTTATTCGTATAATCTCTCATTATAACATGCAACATTCATTCGAATTTAAGATGTCTTTGTCTGAAATTGAGCACCACCTGAAGCTTTTTTTTTTTTTAACAAGCTTAATTTAATGCATATTTTACTGTTCAAAGAGGCCTTTCCAATTAGCTTTTTTTCTCTCTCTTCTGAATGACCTTTGGATTCTTATGATTTGATGAGCTGCTGTTAACAGATTTAATAAAAGAACTGGCCGCACAAATTATAATTACCTTATAATAAAGAAAATGTCTGCTGCAAGTGAAATGGTCAAAATTGTTACAGTCAGAGTAAAATAGTTTTTCTTGTTCATTTAAGAGCAATGAGAGAAAATATAGTTATCACAGGACACCTCTACTTTCCTCTTCACCCAAATCAGAAGTTGAGAAAACTTTATAAATTAATGCAACCAGTTTAAAGGCTTTTTAGAGTTTTCTCAACTTAAAGGCAAATTGTATAAATTGAACAATTTAAGCCAGTCTGTGCATTCAGATAACCAAATAAATCTTAAACTCGGATATATAATTGATTTCTACATGTATACCCAAGTTCAAGCTTGTATAAAAATACTGTAGTGTTTTACAGGAAAATAAAATAATGTGTTGTGTACTAGAATATTTGGTTTGATTAGTCATCTAAATTAATTCCCTGCAATCCATGTGTATTCAGAAAAACATATACATTACACTTGTTATCTGCAGACATTGAGTTCTGGGAGTAATATCACTTTACGTAATATTACTTTGTATGAAATTTTAAAATTAAATTGAAGTGAGGACATTACTGTGCTTCTTTCTAAACTGTACTGTTATACAGTTTCTTATCTCCCTCTCACAGCTGTCTACTTTGAGCTCTTTGCCTGGGAACGCTGATTGATCCAATTACTTTCTAAACACGTGATGTATATAGATCAGTCAGTGTGGCTATTTATTAATTGTATTTTTCTTAAATAGGTAGCCATCTTTACAGCAAAGCACATTAAAAAAAATGCTAAATTCTCTACTGGACACACTACTTTTGAAAGTTTGAAATTTTACTTCCGGCTTGGGTTGCTGTTGATCTTAATTCAATGTGTTGCATCACATAGTGCAAAGGTTCCCTTTCAATTCAGTCACTCGAGAAAAAAAAAAAAAAAAAAAATTCAGTCACTCGATGTTACTTACATGGAATTATGGCTAGGGGTCACTCCTGAGTCCCTGATCTCTCTGAATAATTTTCAATCACAGCAATTATGATTGCCAGATGTTTTCGGGGTCCCGCCTCCATGCTCAGCAAGCATATAAAAGGCCGGGAAAATGACGGGCTTGTCAGAACCTTCTCCTTTCACAGTCGAGAACAGATCTCTCAATAACTTCTCATGACACCCCATCATGACTCTGGCAGGAACACAGGTGAATGTTGCACCATGCTCTGCCATGGAATCTGGGGAGCTGTAGGATCTCCCGCCGGCGCAAGCTTTGCAGGCCTCCAGCTCTCCACCTATGATGTGTTCGCCCAGAGAATGCTCCGGTGGTTGGCTTCGGGGGCTCCAGCCATGAATGTTTTATAAAAAGTCCTGAATCTTTTAGGTTTCAACTTTGTGTAATTTCTCCCCAGTCTCTCTGACTGGTCCTTCAAATCAAAGGAGCATAAGTTATATTGCTGGAGATGGGGAAATATCGCCATCTATCATTCTGCCCTAACATTGTTATGGGAAGTTGTTATCTTGTGTGTGTCCTGTTTCATTAAGTTGTGTCACCACAATGAGCAAGCATGCTACACACTCCAGTACACTTAGAACATAAAGTATGTCAGTGGACTTCATTTTAAACAGGAAAACAGCTTAAAACTGCTAGCGCAGCAGAGATATCAGAGAGGTGCCAATACCTTAACCACATTGTGGCAGCAACCAACTTTTTAGGGAAGCAAGGCATCCCATTCCGGGGGTATGATGACCAGGGGTCTAGCCAGAATCAAGGCAACTTTATTGAATGTATAAGCTTCTTAAACAATTTGACCCATTTTTACAAATATACAGCATATTACAGCATATGAATGAATGAAATGATAACTAGCATTTCACAACAAATCACAGAAAGCATCATGAAGCAAATGATGATCTCATAGATGTACTCTGTGATGGCAGATGAAGCTAGAGACAGACACACAGAACAGCTTGCGGTCTGTGTGCATTTTGTTATGCAAGAGGGTGACGTGAGAGATTGTTTTCTTCGAATGCTACAGGGCTTTGTTGCACAATCGATTGCAGATGTGATAGAGGAAATGCTGCAGTTGCAGAAAATGGGAGATCTTATGTGTAGGTATTGTTTTCCAAACTCCACTGCATAACTGAAGGGCTACACTGGAACCAGCAGAGGGAAAGTTTGGACTTAGACAAAGCAGTTCAGTACAAGATGGCAGTCCATCTAACTTTGACATAGAAATACACAGACTCTGGTTGTGAAGATGTGTTCAAGAGGGTCATGGCCTTATGTGAGACAAATGACATCCAGCTCCCTGTTGGTACCAGGTAGAAACAAAAAAGATTTGATGGTCTTGTGGTGGAGTCAGCCTGTGGGTCAACCTCCAATCTGACTACCTCAGATGATTTCAGACATCATCTTTTTTATCTATGCCTGGACAGGATGGTAGAGGAGCACACCTATCGATTTTCAGGTGTGGGAGAGGAGCTTATGTCAGGTATTCAAGCCTGCAACTCAACCACTGAGACCTTTTTCTATGAAGAATTGCTCAAAAGCCTTGCTACTCATTACATGATTAAGTTGAAGCCAGAAGAACACCTGGTGGTGAAAAGTTTCATCAAGAGAAGGATGGAGAAAGAGACAGTCCCTGGCACAGCCACTGTGTTCCAAATGCTTGATGAAGATATGTTTCCCACCCTGAAGGCTGTCTTCCAAGTGGCCCTGATGATTCCAGTCAGCAGCTGCAGCTGTGAATTCTTCTTCAGTGCCTTGTCCCATCTTCACACATGGTTAAGGAGCACCATGGACCAAGACAGGCTCAACGACCTGGCCATCATTTCAATTGAAAAGGACAATCTGGATGCCATAAACCTTGACAATGTTATAGACAGATTCGCTCAATTGAAATCAAGTCGGTACAGCCTTATGTTGCTGCAACAAAAATAGAAAATGAGAAAAAAAACTCCCTGACCCAGACAACAATAGGAGGGCAAAGATTGAGAGGTGATGGGAGACAAGGAATGGAGGGATGGCAGATCCCAATGATGGAAGGATGCACAGAAGAAAGGAATGAAAGAGAAAGTGAAGAAAATAAAGGAGGGAGGAGGATATATGGGAAGGAGAGACAAGGAAAAGAGAAAACTTTGGAGCAGCAGAGAAAGCAGGACAAGAGGTGGAGAGATGATGGGGTGAGTGAAAAGTAGAAGCTAAGAGAAGGAGGAGAGAGAAAAATGTGTGCTTAGGAGCCAGGAGGGGAGTGGAGAATTATTGAGAAGAGGACAGAAGTGGAAGTCTAGATTTGAGGTGTGGGGAAGAGAGAAGAAAGGGAGGAGTGAAAGAGTAAGTTAGGAAAAGAATGAAGGAAAGAATAGGAAATGTGAAAACTGTGGAGAAAGCAGGTGAAGAGGAAGAGGGACAATATATGAAAATGTATTGAGAAGAGAGGAGTGAAGAACAGATGAGAAAATGAGAGAATATGTGCCAGGAGCAGATGTAAGAGAATAAAATATAAATTTAATCTTTTTTGCATCTTAACTTTATGATCAGAAATCTTTTTGTTTTATATTTTTTCTTCTTTTAGTTGAGGACATTTTCAGAGAAAAATAAGTGGAGCTGAGAGAGTAAGAGAAGAGAAGATAAGAAGAAAAGTGGAGGAAAGGAGAACATAGAGACCAGGAGTAGATAAAATAAATGACTGTAAGGTAATAACATATATCCATGTTTTTTCTGCTATGCTATTCCCTAAAGAAATCAAATTTATGAAAATGTTCTTCTGTTGGCCTAATATTATTATAATTCAGAGTATTGAAGCACATTTAATTGGCATCGTTTGGGAGGTAATGCTTTAATTTGATGGTCCCAAGTAGATATTTATCTGACTATAAGTTACTATTTAACTGACTATAAGTGACTTATCAACTGGGTTGCTATAGCTAGTAAACTGTGTTTCAACAAACATTCAGTAGACTTTCAGTTGCTTATATATAGATCTTTATTAATGACATTTTAAGCAACTGATGTTTTCAACAATAATGCAAGTAGGTCATTAATAGAGATCTATATACAGGTTTACTGAAAGTTTATTGAAACACTGTTTACTAGCTATAGCAAGTCAGTCGATAAGTCACTTATAGTCAGTTAAATATCTTCTTGGGACCATCAAAATAAAGTGTTACCGTTTGGGATCATTGATAGCAATTAGAACAGCCCAGATTATTATAGTATGTATTCAAATGTAGCACATTTATCAGCTTAACATTAATTCTATGAACTCTACTCAAGCATAGTATAACAGAAATAGGCAACATTAGTAATGCTGTATACACCAAATTCCTACCCTACCTATCTTATGTAACTTTAAAATAGTTACATCAGACAAATTTTGCCTCTTTTTAGGTGGCAGGAGTAAATATTTGTCATCGTCAAAATTTGTTGGGTTATGATTTCAGAATGATGAAGATAGTTGGAGAACAATTGCATAATAAATAGTGCATATACCACCCTTCCACAGATGAAGTAGACGACTGCATTATTGTTATGAACGCAGACGGAGGCAGACAAGGGATGAGGATCCAAACGCGGGTTTTATTGACACGAATGGAAACAAACAGACATGAACAAACAAAACTACCACGATGGGCAAAATGAAAACAAAACACGAAAACACCGGAACTGGGAACACGGGAATACAGGCATGGGAACATGAGCATCCAACAACATTCAGACTGTGGGAACATCGACATACATTCAATGAACGACAGGGTAAAGGAGGAACAGGCAGGGTTTATATACACACAAGGGCAGGATGATTACAAACGATGAAGAGGTGCGAACAATGACACAAAGGAATATGGTGACGGTGACACGGAACACGCGGAACAGACAACCAGGGATCGTGACAATTATACCTTTGCCCCTCCTCAGCACCTGGTTGAAAGCATGCAGACTTGCGGCCACTATCTTGGCAAAGTCTCACAGGGCTTTGGGACAGACTGCATCGACCTTGAACACCATGGCTGTGTTGCAGGCTTTTCAAGCCACGGTCCTATAAGATATGGACGAGCTTGGTCCTGATCTCGCACTCTTCCAAGAGCTGTGCAGTATGACTGACCTCATTCTGCGCACCACCAAAATTACGGCCCAAGCAATCGGAAGATCAATGGGTAGTATAGTAGTGCTCGAGCGGCATCTCTGGTTGAACAACGCAAAGATGCGCGAGATCGTTAAGGTAAGACTGATTGATGCTCTGGTGTGACATAAAGGCTTGTTCAGAGATGCAATGGATGTTTTCTCAGAAACCTGGAGACTGCACAAAAGTACTCATTGGCAATTAAACATTTCATGCCATCTAAGCCAGTAGCCAGCAGCAGCTCATCTCATGCAAGATCGTCACACCCTGCCAAAGCCAGCGCTCCTTCAACTCCAGCCCTGGCACCCGGCGCTGAACCAGGATTAAGATCAAAGCACCTATGGCTGAGACGCAGAGCATCGTGCCTTGGAGGGAGGAACCCCCCAGGCCGGCAGATGTGCCCCTGATGGGGTCAGTGTAGTGAAGAGAATGCCAGAGCTCCAGCCACTGTATGAGGAGGGGATCTCATACCAGTTCAAGTTCCTCCCATTCAGATTATCCTATTCACAAAATGTGCAGATGCAGCACTGGCCCCGATTAGAATATGCATCCTGAAATACCTTGACGACTGGCTAAATATACCACAGTTGTAAGCACAGAGACATCTTGCTTGCACATCTGCAGAGGCTGAGTATGAGAGTCAATTGGGAAAAAGCACACTCATACCAACTCAGAGAATTTATTTTCTAGGTATGATAATAGATTCGGGCACAATACGGGTGCGTCTAACAGACACGTGCATTTGTTCCATAATCCGCCACTTGCAAATTTACAAGTTGGAGAAAAACCTTCCTCTGAAGTAATTTCAGAAGGATCTCAGGATGATGGCTGCTGACATAGCAACCATACCGATGCACATGAGACCTTTTCAGTGCTGGGTGAAGGTGAAAATGCTATGGTGGGTATGGCATTGTAGCAAATTATGCCTGCTGGTTACACATCACTGTTTGGACGCACTGTCACAGCGGAAAAAAGCCATGTTTTATCAAACAGGTGTTACACTGGGGCAAGTAACCAGATGCAAGGTGGTTACTACGGACGCATCCAACAGAGGCTGGGGAGCTGGGCACATAAATTACCTGGAATTATCTGCAGTGTTTCTGGCTCAGAAAGCTGTTCATCCAGAACTCTAGTGTTGACATGTGTTGTTCCAGATGGACAACACGTTAGTGGTGGCTTATATAAATTGCCACGGTGAATGCGGTCACATCCAATGCTGTGTCTGGGCACCTCCTGGCTGTTTTAATTATTCCTGGCTGTTTGAATTACAGGGCCAACCTGCTCTTGTGTCAGAGCATTCAACCTGGAGAGTGGAGACTCCATCCTCAGGTGGTCCTGAGAATATGGGAAATATTTGGGGAAGCGGAAGTGGATCCAGTTACAGTCCCAGTGTGAAATCTGTCCATGGTGCTGAAGGCTCTGTGATCTTCGCTGTTTAAGCCACTAGAAACAGTGTAACAACTTGTTCTCTCTTTTTAAAACTGCTTTATTACTGCCCATCGCTTCAGTCAAGAGGGTGGAAGATATCCAAGCTCTGTCTGTAGAGGATTCCTGTCTAGAGTATTGTCCAGGCTTTTCAAAAGCAATTATGAAACCTAAAATCTGCTACACCCCTAAGGTTTTATCTACTCCATTCAAATCGCAAGTGATAAACTAGCAAGCTTTTTCTCCTCATCCGTTTCAGTCAGAAGAATAGAGTTTATTTCACACGCTCTGTGCCATATGAGCGTGGCACACTTACATATAAAGTACACGCCAGTTTAGACTGATGAGTCAGCTCTGTGTGTTTTGGAGGCCAATCCAAAGGCAGAGTAGTCTCTAAGCAGAGACTGTCCCACTGGATCATAGACACTATTAAGCTGTCTGTGAATAACAGGGCTTTGAATGCCCAGTGGGAATTAAATCCCACTCCACAAGAGGATTTCTTCCTTTTGGGGATTGGCAAAAGGGCTGTCATTATCAGACATCTGCCAAGCAACAGTCTTGGCTTCCCCAAACACATTTACTAGATTTTATAATCTAGATGTTTCCTCCTTATCTTCACAGGTGCTCTCTGTGAAGGGAAGTTGAGCTCTCATCACAATGAGTAGCACTGAAGCAGTTGCCTTGGGAACATGAATGTTATTATTACAACTTTTATGTTTTATTAGTTTAATTCTGAACCAAACAGTTTTATCCATTGGGTGAAAACACTTCTCACTGGTTAGGCAGTATAGTTACTGCATTTATGGCACAACACCCATTTTTGTATACTCCCCAGAGCATTTAGATAAAAATGGAAGAGTTGCTTTAGACTGACAGTAAATAATATCAGTAATCTTATATATAAGGGACAATGGGCCCTTAAGAATGTTTTATCTGCCTGATGGAAAAGTAAGTCAGTTAAGACATTTATTTATTTAAGAGAATTTTTACTAGATTCCATAAGGGAAAATTAAACTCTTCCTTAGCTTGGTTTAAGGTGCCCCAGCTGGCAGCTCCTTTCATAACCAGGATTGAGAGACTGTTATTCAGTCCTCCCTCCAACAGTTCCTCACCTAATCTGATGGGAGTTCTATTGAAAAGATTGGCTAAACCTCGTCTATGGTAGTGCCACTAGGTGTCACTTGCTGTCTCAGACTCTTCTCCACCCAGGTGGGGAAATGGGCTATCTGTGAGCTTGAAACCACATGATGGGAAGCAAGAGCAGCCATTTCAGTATTATAGCATTATTTTATAGGGACTGTATAGTCGTCATAGTTGTCATTTGATGTTTTGTGGTATCAAAAGCTGAGTTGTATTTTCTTTTGTTTGAGGGTCCTGCATCACTCTGTACAACCGCTCATTTATAATGGCAAAATAGGGATATGAAAGAGTGATGTCTGGCTGGAGTTGCTGACCATCGATTACTCTCACTTGGTCGAAGGCGTGCTTGAGGGTTTTGTCCCGCGACTGCTCCAAAGGGAAGTCTCCCTCAGGGTAGTATTCCAGATAGATTCAGTGCTGAGTAAACTTGGAGTAACTTCTAGAACTTTCCAGTAATATAAATAGTAGTATGAATACAGTGGCCTAAGACCACCAGTTCAGGTTAATTCTAGCTGCCTAAGTGGATACATATCTGCATTTAGCATCAAGAGGCTGCAAGCATCTGGCAGACGCATTTTGTTATGTTTGCAGCCAATTCATCAAGAGAAGAGTGAAAAAGTACTCAGTGGAAGCATCTGCTAAGATGTGAGAGGCCTACAAGGCATCTTTCGGCATGCCTGTCGGAGCCCAAGACAAACCCTGGGCACGTCATTTCACTTACAAGCACTGCAAAAAAAAAGTCTGGAAGGTAAGATGGTCAATTGGTACTCGGAATTTTATGTTATAGAATTAGTTAATTTTTAAAATTGTAAAAGTTTATAATTTTTTTTAAATGTTCTATGTTATTGAAAAAATATATCATATATAAAATGTTGCAAGAAAACATTTATTTTTGTAGGATGGTACAGAGGGGAAAAGAGAGCCATGAAGTGGCTTACAGTTATCCCAAGAATTTTGACCCCGTTGACCACTCAAGCAACTGCTACTTATGCATGGTAAACTCTTCCAAACTTCAGACTTGCAAGAATGCACCTGCTATCACGTATCTGGACCATCCTTCATCCATCGCCCTGGAGCCACACTGCCATGAGCTCCCCATACCCTCTCCTCCGAAGAGAGAGCAGCTGTCTTTAACAGACAGCATCAAGTCAGAGAGCGAGTAAAATGTTGTAGATCCAGACGACAATTTCAGAGGTGGAGCGGAGGAGAGAAACCTATACTACCCCAACTAAAAATTACCTCAATGACTTGATTAGAGATCTTGGTCTCACCAAGACCAATACTGAGCTTTTGACATCTAGTCTCAAGCAGTGGAACTTATTGGATGAAAGTGTGCAAGTTGCAGATCAGAGGAAGCATCACCAAAATTTTTCCAGCTTCTTCACTCTGCTTCTGCCACAATTTGACCAATCTGTTCGACGCAATCAGAATCGCCTGTAACCAGAATGAGTGGCGCCTCTACATTGACAGCACATCCAGGAGCCTCAAAGCCGTGCTGCTCCATAATGGTAACAAGTACCTCGTCTCTTCCCCTGGCTCACTCGGTGCTCCTCAAAGAGGATTACAACAGCATCAAGACCTTGCAGGATGCCTTGAAGTATGATGATTTGAAGTAGGAGTACATTTGGGGACTGATTCTTGAAAGTGATTTACAGTATAATTGTAAATCTCGACTCTAAGTCTTTGTAGTCATTTTGTATACTTTGTATAAATACATCTTGATTCATATTTGTTTTAGTAACACCAGGAACAAAATTGTGTTACAATGTGTGTTTAACACCCAGTCAATGTATTCATTAAGTACAAGACACTTCTCTTTGTATAAAAACCAAGATTTATTAAACTATTCTAAACCTAATACATAAATTAATCTATCACACACACACACACACACCCAAACTAACACAAAGTGAATGGTAAAGCAAGATTTGGAATACTGGAAATACAGAATATTGAGTTATGGCAATGTATGAAATTAAGCAAACCATGACAGAATGAACCATCAATCTATCCATTTAACCTTCGTATTAGCCCGCAATTGTGTTATCGATTTTGATCTAATACACCAGTTTAGCAAGACATGGAAATACTGTACTTGGTTACTTGGTCAGTTGATGGGTTGTTTCCTTTTTTGCATCAGCGGTCTGGGAATCAAGCCAAAGATGACATGAGAGGTCAGAGAAGCCAATCGTAATGATGAGTCAAGAGATGAATGAGCCATGTTTCATTAATTGGCAGGTTGCTGCAGTGCGTTCAAGGTAGTTGCAACTGTCACGATCCCCTGTTGGCAGACAACAGGGGATCGTGACAGCAACGACATCCCCCTCCATTCTTCCTAGACAGAGTGCTTCCTAATATGATACCAGATTAAAAGTTATAATGGTTACTCCATTAATTTAGAGCATGGTGATGCTTGATAATCTGTTATTGTAAATTTATATAGTCAGGCTAAGCCTGGTGTATAAATTTATATTGTACATTTTGGTCCAACAAAGAGCTTGGGTATCTTGGGTTGAGATGCATAGAGTCAAAAGTTTGGTGCCTGCGTGGAAAAATTCAGAAGGTCATACTGACTCTGCCCTATGTCACTGTCCTGTGGTGTGCAGGGCCTCCTTGACCAATGGCCCTTTTGATTTAAATCATGCTGTTTTAGCAGAATAGTTAGTCTCCTGACAAAACATTTGACACTTGTTAATTATTTCAAATCAACAAGCTAAAAGGAGCTTCAGTCTCCCAAAAGGGGACTCCCTGAGGGGAGTGCGAACATTCTGACAGTTCTTTTGTTAAGTGATGGGATGCAGGATGTAACTGGGAGAGGGAACCTCAGACTATCGGTCCCAAATGTATAGATTAAAAGTTTTATGGCCTGGAGGGGCCCTAAGGTTATTCCTCTAGAAGGTTTAGCATATTACTTTTGTGTGTCATTTGAAATGTTGCCCTGCCTAGTGCACTTAAGTTCTACAACCCCCCCCCCCCCTTTAGGTGGCAACTGATTGATTGAAGAAATTGTTGAGTGCTGTATAAACGGGCAGAAGAGACAAGCACACACAGCAAGCAAGACAATATCTCCATGACGGGCCAAGCTACTGGTGTAGGGCATTAAATCACTATCAGTGGCAGTGGCACTTAGGTTGTGAGGTACAGCAGTTCATTGATGCCATGATAGGCTACTACGGGTGGTGTGTGTATTTTAACATAGGTGTTTCCCTGCCAAAATCCAACATTAACAATGTCCTTAAGTCGGTAAATGTTGTTGGTTTCTATGATGTGTAAGCAGCGTCCAATAGGGCACCTAAGAATAGTTTGATTGCTGATGGTCCCCACTTAAATTATCTTTCGTAGTTAACTCATCATGTTTTTTACATCAGTGCTGATGTGAAGGAGGGCATCCTGAGTCCATCGGGCACCTGCCCAACTGGTCTGGGGCACATCGATGGGTAATGTGCTCGATAGACCTTGCAGGGATTGATCATCCTTCTGCCAATAAAGAGGGAGGAGACACGGTTAGTCAGTGGTAAGTTCTTCATCTGGTTTGGGAACTTTCCTTGTCTGCACCGCAATTCAAGAAAAGAGTGACGTACTTAATAAGTGTGGAACTTTCTGAAACCCCAATTGGGTCCAGGGTGTCTCGCAACTAGTAGGATGTAAGGTGTTAATCCTGATATCATGCTCTCATAATTTTTTTGGCATTAACTAATTTAGCTGGGTCTTGCCTATTGGCAGACAATTGAATATTTTCGTATCAATCATCTAAGGGTATTAGTGGTGTATTGTATAATGTGATTAATCTATGATGTAGTATATGTGTGAAATTTTTTTTGTGATTTGATGTATGTATGATTTGTCTGTTGCAGTGTGAGTTTGATTTTAGTCTAAATAAGTTTGTTGGGCAACCCCCTTCTCTAGCCTGACGAAGCCTGTGTGCCTCATGATCTGGTTTCAGTGGACCCATTTGAGGATTGGTTCTCTCTGTACTTGACGAATCTTGATTCTGTAAGAAACTGGGGAGAGTTTATTGATAATCTCATGCAGACCAGTCCAGTGAGGCAGGAATTTCTGTGACAAGCGGTGGGAGGCTGTTTGAGGTGTGAAATTGTACTCACCCACGTTGAGTTCTTCTTGAGACACCTTTTGGTCATAATAGGCCTTCTGGCCTTCTGCACTTTTCTGGAGTTTTTGCTGGGCAAACGTGAAGGCTGTTCTCAAGTGGTTGTGCATGTCTTCAGGTACTGGTGGGTAGTATAGGCTGTAACAAGGTTCATGTCACCTGGCTGGTACAGCAGAAAGAGTAGCAGCATCATTTATCATCCAGTCATTAGCTCGAATGGGGACACCCCCGTAGATTTGTGTGGTGTCGCCTGGATGGCCATAAGTACCAAGGGGAGTTTGATGTCCCAGTCCTTTTGTATTGCAGACACATACTTCTTTAGCATGCTGACTACTGTTCGGATGGTTCGTTCCACTTGTCCAGATGAGATGGGGTGGTGGCTGATATGAAATTGTGCTTATACACCCAAGAGTTAGCAGATCTTCTGCATGACTTAATCTGTGAAGTGGGTGCCTCTGTCAGAGTTGAACCTCAGGGGCAGTCCAAATCTGGCAAAAAAATATGGTTCATCAGGAGACAGGCTGTGGTTTGGACTTTGTCGTTGGGAGCTGGAAGGCATTCTACACACTTTGTGAACTCATAGACAACATTGAAGAAGTATTTGTTGCCTCCGGTTGACCTAGGTAGGGGTTCAACCCAGTCAATTTGGAGGTCTGACCAGAGAAATGTGATTCCTTTGTGCTATAGTGGGGCTCTGTGGTTCGGGTTTGCTGGTTGGAACTGACAGCACACCAGACATCCTTTCACATATTCTACTACGTCTTACTGCATTCCAGGCCAGTACGCTACACTTAGTATTTCGTAGGTGGCCTTGGCCTTGTGGTGTCCAGCAAAAGCCCCCCTGGATTATGGCATATATTAGCATGACCCCTTTTTCACTGAGGAACAACAAGCTTAGGTGCAGTGAGGTCATCAGGGACATATAGTTTATGCCATCTTGGAGTCGCAATATGTGCTTAATGGCATAGAGTTTTCTAAGTGATGGGCTTGAGGCCATGTCTGAGTCTTTGATAGAGTGTGTGGTGGCATCAGAAATTGGGCAGTAAGGGTTTTCAAGGTAGGGTCAGACAATTGGAGGGAGACAAGGTCATCACTAGAGAACTGTAGTCACAGTTCGATGAGTGAAGAAGTTGGTTGTTGTGGTGTTTGAGGTCTAGCGGTGTGTTACAGACACAACCATTGGGGCGGGTGGGTTTGAAACGTCCAAGGATTGCCATGTAGTGCGCAGGATTTGGCGAGGGCATCAGTTTGGTCATTGTAGTCTTTGTCTTTCCCAGGTTGTCGTGAGTGACCTCTGACTTTCTTACAATACACCAGCATATTGTGCTCAGTGGTGATGGCATTGACCACTTGGAATAGGTCTTGATGCTTGACTGGTTTATTGTTTTAGATTTTGAATCAATTTCGTATCCATCCTGGTAGGTGGCATATAAAACTGAGTTGGGCATAGCTTGTGTCTGTGCAGATGAGGAGCTCTTTGAAATTGTGGGCTGCGGCTTTATGAAGCATTATGAGTAAGGCTGCTATGAATGGGGACCCAACATGAAGTGTTGTGGTGGACAGGGGTTGTCGGTTAGACTAGCCAGACTAAACCTGCCCTGCTTTCAGAGTGTCTTAATGGTTGTAGGAACATCCATACATGTAAGCTATGGGCATATTTTGGCACACATTCTCCTTGATTAGTCTGTTCTTGAATTGGGGGTTCTTCAGGTTGGGAAGTTTCAGGTGGTGCATCATCAAAACAGCTTTGGTAGGCAGCCAACCCATTGCCCAATGAGGATTTGTGGTTTTGGGCATATTATGCCTCAACGTCATGTCCCTGGAGGATCATAAGCCATGTGGCTTTGCATGCATTGGTGACCACACCATCTCGGATGCGTTTGGCTGTGGAGAAAGGTCACTGGTTGGTGGCAGGTTTCTATGATAACCTTTTCTGCACCAATGTTGTTGAAGCGTTGGATGGCCCATGCAGTGAAAAACTGAGTATTTGCATTCTGGCAGAAGCCGTGTTTTACTGGCATAGGTGACTACTCTCTTGTCTTGGTCGTGGCGTTGGTATAGTCCTGCACTTATGCAGTGTTTGGAGAATCCTACCTCTTGGTAGAATTATCTTTCAGGATCAGGGTAGGCCAGACACTGTGCAGAACACAGGAGTTGTTTGAGTTACTTCATGGCATTATCCTGAGCCTCTGTCCAAATTAATGGATTGTCCTTCATCAGAAGTGAGGTTAAGGGTAGTGTGATTTCGGAGTAATTCTCAATGAACTGACGTGAGTATTTGCACATGCCCAGGAAGCTGTGCAGTTCTGAAATGGTCGTGGGTGTCTTTATGTTTTGGATTGCTTGGATGCGGTTGGATTGACATTCAATGCCATGAGGTCCCATGAGCACACCCATGTAGTTCACCTTGGTCTTGCACCATTGTCCTTTGTGGAGAGCAATTTTAGCACCAGCAGCTGGGAGTTGATACACAATACCATAATGTATTACTGAGATAAAACAATGGATGTCTCTAAATTTTCTTTGTCACAACAGTGACCAGACTGAGGTTCACACCACCAGCTTCGGGAAGCTGGTTCTTTAACCTAAAATATGGATGGCTCTGAACTGGAGTTTCAAACTAAATAAAAAAATCTGGGGGTGATATTTGATTTGAATATAACATTTGATCCTCATGCCAAGAATACTGTTAAAACTGCTGCCAGAATCTTGACTAGGACCAGGACAAGTGATCACATCACTCCTGTCTTGGAGTCCTTGAACTGGCTCCCTGTCAAGTTTCGTGTAGACTTTAAAATTCTCATGCTTACCTACAAGGCTTTGCATGGTTTGGCTCCTCAATACTTGTCTGAACTTTTAACACCCTACACTCCACTGCGTGATCTCTGCTCCTCCGAATCTGTTTTTTTAACTGTCCCTCCTACTCGTCTACGTTCTTTTGCTAGAAAACTGTTGAACTCTCTTCCCTCTGAGGTTAGACATGCTGAATATTTTAGTATTTTTACTAAAACTCTTAAAACTCACTTTTTAGGGTTCCTTTTCTGTGATTTTATTATATGATTATTGTAGTATTATTTTAAAATTTGCCTAATTGCATGTTTTCTTGTATTAATGTATTTTCATTTTTCTCTTGTAAAGCGCTTTGAGATGCAACTTTTAAAGGTGCTATAGGAAATAAAGTTTTATTATTATTATTACATCTAGTGTTGAGAAGATTGTTGCACTTTTGATTTTGGGGATTTTCTGGTCAAGATGTGTCATTGGCCATTGTGACAGTGGCACTTGTTGGTTCAGTTTACAATAGTCAGTTGTCGTTCACCATTTGCCAATAAGCTTTTAGGACAGGCCAAATCGGTGCAGATTAGGTGCTGTTGCAGTGACAAATGATTCCTTTCTCTAGTATAGAGTTGATGATTACCTGCATTGGGTCATAGGAAGCAATTGAGATTTTGTACTGCCTCATTAAGGTGGGGGGTGCATTTGGATGCATTATTATGCATACGATGTGGATTTTGTAAGGCCACAGTCAAGAGAGTCTTTGCTAATTACAGGAATTGCCAGAGCTTCTGGCGATATGTGTCATTGCTTATGGCATCCATGTCCTGGGTATGGTTCTTCCACTTTTGGGGTATATAACATACTCCCGGTCATGGAGGTCACTTGTTGGTTGGTCTCTGGTGCAAGTTGGTTAGAGGCAGTGTACACTGAGAGGTGTTTACAGGCAGGACAGAGGCAATGGCAATTGTTCTGAAAGGTGCCGTGAATACCATGTTATTGAACTTATTGAAGCTTTTGGCTGGCACAAGGGCTGATGGAAAGGTCCTAAGACAGGTCCGATTAGGTCGAAGTCATGAAAGGCTTGGCTGATCAACCATCCCAGGCGACTTGCTTTGGGATGGCTGTAGCTTAACAGTAGTTGAACAGTACATATACTGCATGGAAGGTGACCTCGATGACGAGTGTCGCTTCTAAGGTAAGGCCAAGTTCCATGCATTCTAAGGAAGATTGGAAAAAACATGCGTGTTTGGCCAGGCCGCATGTTGAGTCGAACACTGACACCTTTTGTGTAGGCTGGTATGAGGCTTCCTGTTCATTGTTCATAGCACAGGCCTCCGGGATGGTTTGGCCCAATTTGAGGTTCTTAAGGTCAACCAGTGAGTTTGAGGGTTGGTGAGCCAGTGGGGCCAACATGACCCATACATGGTGCTCATGCAAGCATTGAGTCTGACCAGGATGTCTGCCCAATATAGGCATCATGTGGCAGGTCTGGGACCACAAGGAAGTAGTGTGTCATACATCTCTTGTTCCAGTTTAAGTTTAGGGCACAGATTAATTTGGCCGTCGCCATTGTTGGCAGGTGAGGATCCAGAGGGAATCGAGTGTACTTGGTAACGTAAGGGAAGTTAGGTGGTTTGTGGAAATTTTACAATTAAAATAAGTTGCCATTGGATGCATAGTTGGCGCAATGGATCATACCCCTTTCGTGGATGTCCACTCGCCACTTAAATGGATGAGCCAATGGAAGATTCACCTTTACCTATGCTTAGGCAGGCCTAGACCCCCAAAGTCACTGTGTGGACACCTCTAGGGGCACCATCTCTCTAGGATGGGCATGCAGGGGCTTGCCCACGGACCACCTATTGACCCACTTGCATTAAGATCCCATTTTAAGCATCCACAAGGCTACTATATCAACCACTTTACCTCCCAGTCAACACATCTTCATTGGTAGTCTTCCTCCTGTGCACGGACCCCCTAATTGTTTCCTAACATACTAGTCTTCATCAATAGTCTTCCTCACATCCACAGAATAAAAATTTGACCACTTACCTACTAAATACCACTTTTGCATGCCAATACCCCCAGGATGCCCCCGATGCCCACCATCACTGTGGTTCATTCCAGGCAGTGCCCAGGTGCCCCACAGAGTCACTATAGGTGCATCGCTCTTAGATTTTGGAGCTTACATTTTTTTATTATTGGATAAATATATATAAAATACAGATAATTTAACAAAATCGAGTCAGAAGATCCCCCATATTTTCCTTATGCATACACAATCTGATGAAAAAGTTATAATTCCTTCTGCAGTTATTAACTATATATGCATATTTATGCATGCATATGTATAGATATATTTAACATATCTATAAATGCACATGCCACCCACATATACATACATACACACAAACATATGCATAAATTCCAACATACAAAAACAAAACAACTCTCCACCCACTCTCCTTCTGCCTGATATGCACAGCACAGGGAGGAATGCTAAAAACAGCCAACAGTGGAATGGATCTTAGGTCAAACTCTAATCGAGTCAACATCCTTTTCCTCCAAGACTCCTTGGCTTCCTCCCCCTAAGTTTATTTGTCCAGAATGTTAACATAAGATTTTTGGCCTTTAAAAGTCATTAGGACTTGGACAAACAAAGCTCCTGTCTTGAAACACCAAACACAATTTAAAAACTCATCCAGTTCAATAGGTTGATTAGTGATTTCAGAGATGACACTGAAAACCTTGCACCAAAAATCTTGAAGACTGGGACATAATACATAACTGTGAAGCAGAGTCACATCAGCTGTCCTGAATTTGTCACATTTTGGAGAAATACCTGGAAATATTCTGGATAATTTTGTTTTAGAGTAGTGTAATCTATGCAACATTTTGAACTGAATGAGGCAGTTAATCTCTATTAATCTCTTCCATGCTATCCGCCCATAACTCATTAGAAATCTCTGACCCTAATTCTTCCTCCCATAAACTTTTGAAGGCATTCTTCCTTTACCAAAATAGCCCTTAAGGCAGGTGTCAAGACAAAAAGGCCTTATTGTTGCAAACCTGATTAAGTAGGATTGTATATAGTTTTGACTTGCAGGAACCTAAAACAATTATTCTATGAAGTTTGTATTTTTCCTGAATTTTTCAAATGAGACAAAGGTACCATCATGATATAGATCACTTACTGCATGAATTCTTGCATCTCTCCATTGATGAAAACCTTTATCTAGAATGGATGGTATAAAAGATGGTAACATCTCCACCCCAAAATGAGTTCTAATTTGTTTCCAAATATGAATAACACAGCTAATGACAGGGCTGCTTCTGTAGTTTTCTTTTTACAGCTTGTTGGTGAAAGAAGCACCAAGGTCATAGAGGGTAAATTCATCCTGTTCAAATCTGAGCAAGTCCAGTTGTCCACTTTTATAATTTAATATTATTGATATAATTCTGAGGTTAGCCACCCAGTAATAGCAGCGGATGCCTGGGAAGGCAAGACCACCCCAACATTTCTAGGTTTGGAAAGATGTAGTTGTTTAATTCTATGGTTTTTATTATTCCAAATAAAGGGTAGGATGGTTGAGTCAAGTTGCTTAAAAAGGACTTTAAATAAATAAAAGGGTGTTTTGTAACAGATATAATAGTTGCAGAAGAAAAAACATCTTGATAACGAAATAGGAAGTGTCCTCCAGAACAGAATATTGCTTTTCAACGTTTCTAAAAGGGGGGCATAACTGGCTTCTAGCAAAGAGCTAAACTCCCTAGTTACAACAATTCCTAGGTAGGTAAATCTGTCTTTAGCTATTTTAAACTGAACTGGGTAAGTTTGTGGAAGATATTTAAGCCCAGCTGGCATGAGTTCACTTTTATTTATACTATATGCGGGTTTAGTCACATATAATGAGACATCGTCCGTATATAAATAAATTTAGTTTGTAGTGGTTTTAGAATGGAGCACATGGATTCTGTCATCAGAGCAGATGGCTCAATGGCCAGGGCAAAAATTAGGGGAGAATGTGGGCAGCCATGTCGGGTACCCATAAATAAAGCAAAAGATGGTGAAAAAATTATATTTGTGAGTATACTTGCCCTAGGGTTATTAAATAGAATTTTAAGCCAAGTGATGAATTTCTTTCATATGTGGAATTTCTGTAGCAGAGTGAAGAGGTAAGGCCACTCTACCTACCTGATCAAATGCCTTTTTTGCATCTAAGGACAAAATCACCAGATCAGACCAATTAGTCTGGGAAGAGTATAAAATAATAAACTGGCAATGAAGATTATTAAAAGAACTTTAACCTGGAACAAAGCCGGTCTGATCAGGTTTCACTAGTTTTCCTAAAAGCATAATAAGTCTGATGGCTAATGTCTTGATTGATGATGGCAATGTTTTTTTGATCCACATTAATGAGGGTAATTGTCCTATACCCCCCGACCTCCTCTTGATCCTTGCCCTTCTTGAGTAGGACTGTGATTATCACTTCGTTAAATGACTGTGGCATTCGTCCCACCTCGAGAGCCTGGGAGAATTTTTTAAGCATGTACAGTAGGGCCCCAATAGATTGTTAAATGTTTTATATACCTCGCAAGGGATTCCGTAAGGGCTGGGGGATTTACCTCCTTTAACCCTTTCCAGCCGGAGCGTTCAGATTAATTTATGTAGGAGATAATAAGTAAGTCCCGGATTCTGATTTGATCCGATGAATTGTACGGTCACTTTCCAGCTTTCATAGCTGTATAGATAACAGTTTGTGTGGATTATCACCAAATTCGAAATATTGTTGTTTCATAAACACTAAAGATCTTAATCTTTTCAGATGTAATCTTATTGTATTGGTATCGAAGATTTCATATTTTTTGTGCAGTGTTTGGTTGATCATTAGTTTCAAAAGATGACTAGCTGTGTACGCAAGTATTCACAGAATTGTGCATCCTTTAATAAATATGGGTCTGCCTGCCACAACGGTTGAGTCGTTATTGAAAGCTGTTAGAAAAGTCGTTTCTGATAATATTAGAGAAAATGTAATTGGACTATGGTCCGAGATTAGAATATTATGATAAGTAGCGTTGAACATAAAGGAAATTAACTTCTTTCTCTCCCGCACCACCGCCCGCAATTGGCCTTTCTTGGAGGCTTATTTAGCCTGATAAGGGACCGGGTGTGTATAATCACGACCTGGCCCCGCCCCGCCCTTCGCCCTGCCACATTCCTCCCTCGTTCTCTCAGGCAGGGGAGCCCCGGCATGACATACACCCCCCCCCTTTCCCTGGGGAGGGGCGTGCCTTTTGCCCCGTCTGCCGGCAGGTCATCCCCGTCTACCTGGACGATCTCTCTCTCTCCTGCACCACCGCCCGCAAATGGCCTTTATCCCTCTCGGAGGCCTAATTAGCCTGATAAGGGACCGGGTGTGTATAGTCAGGACCCGGCCACGCCCACCGCCCTGCCACAGTGATATATCAGGGATCTGGGAAAACACATTTTGAAAAAATAATGGATCATCTAAATTTGGTCCGTAAATGTTAACTAAGGTTTAACTAAGGTGAAAATATTTATCCCGCTACTATGATGAATCACCCCTCCTTACCTGCAATTGTAGCACAATGCTTTAAAGCAGCCCCCTTTCTTATTAAAACAGCAGTACCCCTGGCCTTAGATGACAAGGAAGAGTGAAAAGACTGACCTATCCACCTGGCTCTCAGCTTGGAATAATAATCATATTTAAGGTGTGTCTCTTGTAAAAAAATATAATATAGGTGTTCATAGATTTTAAATGACACAACACTTTACCTCGTATAACCGGGTGGTTTAGGCCTTTAACTTTCCAAGATCCAAAAGTCAATGCTCCCACCCCTCTGTCAGGTGTCTAACTCTGAGTGGCAGCCACCCCTGTTGTTGCGTTTATCACCCCATCACTGCAGCATGCACTCACAGACGGAACCCTATTAAACATCCCCTCCCATGATACCTTATCACAACAAAACTAAAAAGAGAAAACAGAACAGAAACGTACCTGAAAACCCAGGCTCGCTTGAACATCAAATCAGAATTTTACAGAGATAAACAATAAACTTGACTGTAAAAGGAAAACGGCCCAATTGGTATTTGCTGACTATCAGGAGCACAGTGAATAGTTCTATGGGTGTTATGGATGTTTGTATGCACACATAGGCAGCTCAGTCTTTACAAATTTGAATTGTGAAGCATATAACATTGCATACAAAACAAATCACGTCAAATAAAAAAGCGGTTTTTAGCACATAATTATAATTGTCTGATCAGCTCTCCAAACCAGTTTAGTAGCCTTGTTATAGAGTTCCAATCTAAGGAGAGATTATGATGTCAACACGTTACCCTCACAGAAGTGCTACTCTGCGAATGTGATCACTTTTTCCGGGTCCGTGAAGTACATTTCTTCTCCAATGTGTGTGACCCGTAACTTCGCTGGTTATAGAAATCTGAAGATAAACCCCCGGACGATCTCGAAGTAGGTCTTTAGCTCTGTTAAAACAGGCACGTTGTTTCAGTATGGCAGCTGAGAGGTCAGGGAATATCAGAAGTTTCTCTCCATTGTAGGTGATGGACTTGAGCTGAGCCGCTTTCGGATAAGCTCTACCATTTGTTTTAGCTTGTTCATCCATAGTGCTTTCATGACTGAGATAGTGACATCAGTCTCTTTTTTTGAGAGCAGTTAATTCTGCTCTGATGGAAATCGAGAACTGGTCAAGTCTCTCAACTATCAGTTGAGTTAAACAGTTGAAAATGTGATTGTAGAGCAGCTATTCCCTCTAACACTGCCTTGTTAGCCTTGGTGCTAGCCTAACTGCAACAGTCATCTTGCATGTCCCTCAGGGTCCTCCCCGCTCTGTATGTCCCACTGTGTCAAATTTGGGGTTTGATCCCAGGGCAAGTCCCACATGCAATATATTCTATTGATTTTTAGGCATTCCATGGACACCTTTCCACAAATTCCCTGAAGGTCCAATCGACTAAGTATTCGCATTTCTCGATCCCCTCAGGCCCCCAAATCAGGCCCCCGAGGGTGATGACTTTAGATGCTTGCTAAGACTAATAGCCTGGGATAGATCATTGCTTTCAGGGCCTCCCAGATAGCCAGTCTCATAGGCACATAAAGATCAATTAAAAATCTAGGTCTCTGTTCTCTTAGTATTTCGTTAAGGGGAACACAACGTAACACTGTGTCAAAGTTGGGGCCCGTAGGACCTCCGGGTGCGACATGGGAGTGCATGCAGCTTATTCCATTAACTCATAGGGTTTTCGTGTACAGCAGTACAAAAGGTCCAAATAACTTACATTTGAAAGCTATCTCCTCAGGGGGCCCACAGTCAGTGCGCAAAGTTTGAAGGTTGACCTCATAAAGTGCTTAATTTTCTGGCTTGTGAAATGCATGTGACTTTATGTATCAGAGATATTTTTGTGTTTTTTTTTTTAATTTTTTTTTTTATTTTTTTAATTTTATTTTATTTTTTTTAAATGCTTACCCAGCTCTTTTGAATTTGACATTTTAATACATTGTTTGTGAGGCTTTTTTGCCTCAATCTCAACACTCCACTCTCCTATAGGTCACCGAGCATAATAACCTTCCTCACAATCCACTCTAACCAGCATATTAATACACAATTTTTGGTTCAACCACTTTTGTCCATAGCGCATGCAAATGCAAGATAACGGGTATAATGTAACTTCTCAGGTTAGTTTAATAGAAGGCTTGGCAATGTAAAAATAGGGGCAAGATCTTCCTGTTCAATACAAAACCAGCAAGGGGCTCACTCATCTGGAAGCAACTAATGAGCCAAATGTCTGAGACTGAATGCATAATAATAAAACAAAATCTTGTGTAGGCCTAGCCCATCTTTGTCAATCGGCCTATGTAACTTAATTAAATGTTATCTGGGACGCATACCATTCCAAATGTTATCTGGGATGCATACCATTCCAAATGAAGGACATTATGCTATCAAATTGCTTGAAATGAGAGAGGGGGACATCTACAGGAGAGATTATGGCAGGTATTTGAAATTTGGAAAACAATTAATTTGAATAACCTTTCCAATCATAGATAAATGTAATGAAGCCCACCTGCCCACATTGCTCAAACTTTATTTAACTAAATCACACAAATTTGCTGGGAATAAAATACCCAAATACTTCATGCCCTGCTTGGGCCACTGGAAGGCACTCGGCTGAAAAGCCTTTACTGGGCAGTATGCTGTCAGAGACAAAGCTTCAGATTTAGACCAACTGACTCTGCACCCTGAAAACTTAGAAAAGGAATGAATAATTCTATGGAGTCAAGGCATACTGTAGATCTAGAGTGTTTGGAGACGAATAATAAAATATCATCTGCGTAAAGCAAAAGCTCATGTGCCACAACCCCTCCCTTTTTCTCCCTAATTTGGAATGCTTAATTCCCAATGTGCTCTTAAGTCCTCATGGTGGTGTTGTGACTTGCCTCAATCCGGGTGGCGGAGAACAAGTCTCAGTTGCCTCCACATCTGAGATGTTACCTAATCACATCTTATCTGTCATAATCATTAAAAACATCTTAAAATCAAGTGATATGTTTAATAATATTAAACAAATATTGTTTTGTCCAAATTAAAATTGTCTTCTCTTCTCTTTGTTACAACCTGTCTCTGACCTCATTGTGAAAATGTAAAAATGCTGTCAGTCGATTAAAATATTTAATCACAATAAATCACATGATTTTTCATAGATAATCGTGATTAATCACTGATTGTAACATTTTGTGTCTTGGAGTGGAAGAGAGGAGATGCAGGATTAGAATCTTTAAATTACATAAACTGGAGTGGAACAGACACTGGAGTGGAACAAACAAAAGGCTCAACAATAGTAATCGATGGAGTGGAACAAACACTAAATGTAAACTTAGAACAATGCAACACTTTTATATTATAACATTTCACTTCAAGGACTGAAAAACCATGAACAAAACTAGAGGGTTTATATACACATGGAAACTAATGAGGGATACAGGTGGGGATAACAATGAACAGATGAAGTGATTAGGGCAGGAGAAAACTTCAAAATAAGAGTCCTTGAAAACAGTGGAGACAAACTGTTACATTAACACCCCTCCTTTAAAGGGTGACTCCTGGCGCCCCAAGACAGATGATTATAGGGTGACACAGAAGAAGGATCCCAGGAAGATGATCCGGGTCTAGGGGGCAGCCTCAGGGCTGGGAATGGATTTGGGGGCCAGGGAGTTGCCACAGGGCAAGGACTAAGTCAAGAGGCCTGGGAGTTGCCACAGGGCAAGGACTAGGTCAGGATGTGGAACTTCTGGAGAAGGAGACTCTGGAGAAGTGGGCGGAGCCGAGGAAGAGTCCAAGGGTAGAGCCAAGGGAGGTGGAGTCAAGGGAGACTTAAGGAGAGGAGCTGAAGGTGGAGCCATGGAAGACTCTGGGGGCGGAGCCATGGAAGGCAGAGCCATGAGAGGCTCGAGGGGTTGAGCCATCGAAGGAAGAGCCACGAGGGGCTTGAGGGGCAAAGCCGTAGAAGGAGCCCTGAAAGGCTCGATGGGTGGAGCCATAGAAGGCAGAGCCATGGAAGGTGCGAGCACCAGCATAGACCGGGGAATGACCTCTGTGGTCACGAGCTTGGATAAAGACTGGGGAGAATGTTTCCTCTTCCATCAAATCAAATCACTTTATTGTCACACTACCATGTACACAAGTGCAACAGTAGGTGAAAGTCTTGTGTGTAGTTCCGAGCAACATTCTGTTACTTCTGTTACTCCTTCAGCAAGCAGGGAGCATGGTTATGGGTATGGTCAAGGCTACAGGCACTGGCTCTGGGGCGGTCGAGACTACAGGCACTGGCAGAGTGGCTATGATATAGTCCAATAGGGAAAGGTTCCCCGCCTCCGGAATTTAAACCCATACTGTAGATTGACTTGAGGTATGAATCTGATATGTCGGTTGTAACTGCATTTTGGTAGAATTTTGTGGAATATTCCAGGAGGGGAAGATCCTGCCTGAAAAGCGCCATGAATAATCTTGTTGGCTCCATGCTCATGTGGGTATGGCTGAATGGACCTGGAGTATAAAAGAGATTGCTGGGGTAGAGGAAGATCTTTGTAAGAGCAGATAAGCGTATCCATATTCTTTGTGTTGGTCAGTCCTTCTGTAACATCTTGGAGTGGAAGAGGAAGAGAGGAAATGCAGGAGAAGAATCTTTAAATAATTTAATTACAAAAGTCTAAGTGGAAGTAGAAAGTTGATTAATTTAAGGAACTAGACCTCATAGGTTGTGTATTCATTTCAATGCACATTCAATCTCTTTAACCCTCATCCTCCACAATATAAATGGGTTGGCAGGCTTTGCTTATCCACTTCCTATACCAGCGTCAAGCGCTGATTTGAAGTTTTAACTCCACGTGAAAAGCACTGCAGAGTAAGACCGAGTTCAGAATGGCATACTACATACTACTCTTAATGCTTCTACCATATGGAGTAGTATGGTAGTATGCCATCTAAACATAGCCACTGTCTTACACTGCTTTTAGCACTGCGCTTCCCTTGTAATGATACTTCATCCAAATTGTCCGGTAATCATTATTATTGATGCTTTGAAAGGTCAATGGCAACGTGCTCAAAGTTGAAATTGTTTGACCTTTAGGCAGAGTCGACAGTCATTCCATGGGAGAACTCCAGCAAGCTGCACAACAGTCCCTCATCAGTGCCATGTATTGTGGTTTTGGGTTTTTAGTGATAGTAAAGACTTGATATGCTTTTGTGGTTAATTCTGCTTTACAAAGGCCAGAAAGTATTTTTGTCACCATCTGGGTTTGTTTTGAACATTACTGTTGAGTGGTCCTTTCTCCATCACTTGATCATTGACACAGAATCGCTGTTGTGACTGATGTACATCAGTGTAATGTCCCCAGACACATTGCAAAGGTTGTAACCGATGTTTAGAACTCACACAGAGCCGAAGAAAATGTCAGAATCTAATGTCAAAATTTGTAAATGTGTTAATTAAAAAAATTGTTTTATATGCATTAACATGTTAATTTCGACAGTGCTAGTAAAAATGTATTTGGTTTCTGACCAGAACTTGGCAGACATTTTAGAAAATCATAGTCTTATTGCTAATCTTTTTTTTTTTTTTTTTTTTTTATAAAACTATTTCTGTAACTATTACTTTATTTAAACTCGCAGTGTCTAAAAAAATCATGTGGATGAAAAAACAAAACTCATACTACTGTATAGCAAGCAGGGGTGTAAAGTAACGAATTACAAATACTCGCGTTACTGCATTTATTTCCCAAGAATTGTACTTTAAGTAGTTTAACATTTTAATATTTTTACTTAAGTATATTTTAAATGCTCTTAAATGTACTTTTACTGTGCAATTTTCCCACAATCTGTGTTCGCTATTTCCCTGTCCTGATTTTATTTTGATCGATCAACATGATTGGTGTCTCGGGACTCCCGTCAAATCAAATCACACACTTGAACAGCAGCTGCAGATTTGGCCAATTGCTTGAGCGTCATGTTAGTTTTACATGCTCAAACCAGATATCAGCATTAATGCTGCCTTGAAGAACCATAACGGGATTTATAAGATATACTTTTTATTTCCCGATGTCTGTCGCTGCGTGCTGTTTGATTGACAGGCACTAATGTTTGGGTGCTATTGCACCTAAACAGTCAAATACACTTTATAATTCCGGCAATGCCCATCTTGATGAGACATTAATATCGTCGGTTTGGTCTGATGAAACTCATATTTGCGTCAAAATGTTGGACTTGAAGTGTTCATGTAACTGAATTGAGCACTGTCTAGTAGGCTATGTCATATAAAGGCTATTAATCAAACAACAATAACAGGGAAACGAGAAAACCACTCTCTGCTTTTGGCTGAATAACTTTAGTAGCTTTAAAAGTATTAATGTAGCACAATACATTTAATAATATTATTTTTAATAATATTGTTATTTCTTATAATAATACTGATCCCTGATGTAGAGAGTGTGTTAATTTGTATAATAAATATGATAAAATAATGTATAATTATGCTTAGCCTTTATCATGTTCCACCACTCTTCCACCACATATTAAAATATACAAGAACTAAATCAGTGTGTAACATTTTATCTCAAAAGGAGGACAGTGTGACCCCCCATGAGCTACTTAAATAAATAGTTCACAAAATGTTAATTCTCTTATTTACTCACCCTCATGCCATCCCAGATGTCTATGACTTTCTTTCTTCTGCAGAACACAAATGAATGTGTGTGATCCAAGATGGCGGCGCGGTAGCACGCAGCGGCCACTCCGGATCCACAATGGCGCTATTTTTGTTAAAAAGCCCGACTTTTGCAACACACGGACATCGGAGCAACCGGTGTTCGTGTTTACCATCGCCAGACACTACTGAAATATAAGACTCATGCAAAAACCAAGCTGCATGATGACCTGCAGGAGGCGCTACGCGTACTCGGCTTGCTGCGGAGACCAGGCCTCCAGCCCTCGGCGTCGCCTGATGCCGGTGGCCGGGGGAGAGGACGTCTTAAGCGGTGTCGCGAAAGCGGAAGCCTGAAAGAGGGCGGGGTCCATGCTAGGCTAAAACAAACCCTAGCCGGCCGGCTCTCCCGTCTATCCTGCTCTCAAATGTTTGCTCCCTGGACAATAAACTGGACTATATCCGACTCCAGCAGGCTACGCAGCGTGAGTTTAGAGACTGCTGCGTCTTTGTTTTCACGGAGACGTGGCTCAGTGACAGAGTTCCGGATGCCGCCATTCAGCTAGACGGGCTCGCCTCGTTTCGTGCCGACAGAAATACAGCTCTCTGCGGTAAGACTCGCGGTGGTGGCTTGTGTGTTTACATCAACAGGGAATGGTGCAAGAACTCTATGCTAGTCTCTAGTTAATGTTCATCGCTGTTGGAGCTTGTGACTGTTAGATGCAGACCTTTTTATCTACCACGGGAATTCACCACTGTTTGCATAACCGAGTTTACATTCCCCAGCGCTAACGCTAAGGAAGCGCTCTGTGAACTGCATGGGGCTATGAGCTGAACTGCAGAACGCTCACCCCGACGGACTGTTTATTGTCACCGGAGATTTCAACCATGCAAATCTCAAGACAGTGCTCCCTAAATTCCATCAGTATGTGGACTTTGCAACGAGAGGGCTAACGGCTTGATCTTGTTTACACAAACATCCCAGGCGTGCATGGGCGGAGCCCCGCCCCACCTCGGCTACTCAGACCACATCTCTGTTATGTTAATTCCAGCATACAGACCGCTCGTCAGACGCACAAAACCGCTTCAGAAGCAGGTGAAAACCTGGCCAGCAGGAGCCATCTCTGCTCTTCAGGACTGTTTTGAGTGTACTGACTGGCACATGTTCAGGGAGGCTGCAACATATGGCGATTCTACCAACTTGGAGGAATACACAGCATCAGTGACCAGCTACATCAGCAAGTGCATTGATGATGTCACTTTCTCCAAGACCATCACCACACGCTCCAACCAGAAGCCGTGGATGACTGCGGAGGTGCGCACGCTGCTGAGGTCCCGAGACTCCGCCTTCAGAGCAGGCGATAAGGCAGCTCTAAGAACAGCTTGGGCCAAACTGTCATGGGCAATCAGAGGCAAAGCGCGCACACGCCCAGAGAATCCACAGTCACTTCCAGGACAGCGGTGACACGCGGCGCATGTGGCAGGGCATCCAGGCCATCACCAACTACAGGACAACATCAGTTGCCTGTGACAAAGATGCCTCCCTTCCAGATGCGCTGAACGACTTCTACGCTCGGTTTGAAGTGCAGAACGACGTGATGGCGAGGAAGTCCACCCCTCCTCCCAACGACCAGGTGCTCTGTCTTACCACGGCAGATGTGAGGAAAACTCTACGTAGAGTCAACCCACGGAAGGCTACTGGACCAGACAACATTCCTGGCAGAGTGTTCAGAGGATGTGCAGACCAGCTAGCAGATGTTCTTACGGACATCTTCAACATCTCTCTGAGCAGCGCTGTCGTTCCAACGTGCTTCAAGGCCACCACCATCATCCCCATGCCAAAGAAGTCTTCAGTGTCCTGCCTCAACGACTACCGTCCCGTCGCACTTACACCCATCATCATGAAGTGCTTCGAGAGACTCGTCATGAGGCAGATTAAGACCCAGCTGCCCCCCTCACTAGACCCACTGCAGTTTGCGTATCGTTCAAACCGTTCAAACCGATGTGCCATCACCACAACCCTCCATCTGGCCCTCACCCACCTAGACAATAAGGACTCATACGTTCGAATGCTGTTCATAGATTTCAGCTCAGCATTCAACACAATCATTCCCCAGCACCTGATTGGAAAGCTGAACCTGCTGGGCCTGGACACCTCCCTCTGCAACTGGATCCTGGACTTCCTGACTGGGAGACCTCAGTCAGTCCGGATCGGGAACAGCATCTCCACCACCACCACACTGAGCACTGGGGCCCCCCAGGGCTGTGTGCTCAGTCCACTGCTGTTCACTCTGCTGACTCACGACTGTGCAGCAATGCACAGCTCGAATCACATCATCAAGTTCGCCGATGACACGACCGTGGTGGGTCTCATCAGCAAGAACGACGAGTCAGCGTACAGAGAGGAGGTGCAGCGGCTGACGAACTGGTGTAGAGCCAACAACCTGTCCCTGAATGTCAACAAAACAAAAGAGATGGTTGTTGACTTTAGGAGAGCACAAGGTGAACACACTCCGCTGAACATCAACGGCTCCTCTGTGGAGATCGTCAAAAGCACCAAATTCCTTGGTGTTCACTTGGCGGAGAACCTCACCTGGTCCGTCAACACCAGCTCTATCACCAAGAAAGCCCAGCAGCGTCTCTACTTTCTTCGAAGGCTGAGGAAAGCACATCTCCCAACCCCCATCCTCACTACATTCTATAGAGGGACTATTGAGAGCATCCTGAGCAGCTGCATCACTGCCTGGTTTGGGACTTGCACCGTTTCGGACCGCAAAGCCCTGCAGAGGATAGTGAGGACAGCTGAGAAGATCATTAGGGTCTCTCTTCCCTCCATCAAAGACATTTACAAAAAACACTGTATCCCCAAAGCAACCAGCATTGTGGACGACCCCACACACCCCTCACACAAACTCTTTACCCTCCTCCCGTCTGGCAAGAGGTACCGAAGCATTCGGGCCCTCACGGCCAGACTGTGTAACAGCTTCTTCCCCCAAGCCATCAGACTCCTCAATACTCAGAGACTGGACTGACACACACACACACACACACGTGTCCTGAGTTGCACTTTAATTACTGTCACTTTATAACTGTCTGCTACCTCAATAACTGCTATGTGCATAGAACATTATCTCATAGTATGTTATGTTTACATTTTTAGAAACTGTCATCTTTTTGCACTACTGAGTACTGGTCGGCGCTGCACTGTCTATTGTCCTGTTCATTGTCAGTAATTTGTTGTACTGTCCTGTACTTTTTGCACATGTTTGCACGTGCACTTTATATAGGTATATGTAGGTTTTTTTATATAGGTATTTTATTTCGTTGTGTTGTCTCATGTGGTCCTGTGTTGGTCCTTTGTTGTTTTTATGTAGCACCATGGTCCTGGAGGAACGTTGTCTCGTTTTGCTGTGTACTGTACTAACTGTATATGGTTGAAACGACAATAAAAACCACTTGACTTGCTAGCTAGCAACATAAGCACAATGTAGCATAAAGTGACTTGGTTCCTCAGTGGGATCATGTACCATGTTTTAAATGGCAATGAGCATTCTGGGCATATAGTTCATTAAGACGGCACTCTTCTCCTGTTTGTAGTGCTTTCCATATTTGACACAAGGTTGTGGGAACCACGAAGCATCAAACAGTGTGACCTTATTAGTCCGATTTACACTGCTCTCCAACACCGCAAGCATAATGATCGTATCTTCCACGGTCTGACATCTATCAGTGCCCAAGCACAGTGAATCAAATGTGAACTTTCATTAGAGTATCGCTGTATGTGTATCTCTTTCAGTGGGACATCCTTTGTGCTTGTTCGTCGGAGTCTGTCTCATGACATTTGGCTGAAATATCACAAAATGTCAATGCCATTCTAGAGAGAGGGAGGGAACAGGTGGAGCGCTTCATAAACTTGACGTAAAGACTGCGCAAGGCATCCGTCTCACTTGCTACTGTGAGACCAGTTCATATTAGCTCTTACTGTGATGTGTTGTAATTTATATGAGATACTGTAGGCTCATTCTTAGAGTACATTGCATTAGTTATTTCCCTTTGCTTTCTCTCACTCTCACTCGCACACACACACACACACACACACACACACACACACATATGTTGGTTTACATATCATTATGAGGACTTTCCATAGACATAACGATACTTATACAGTACAAACTATAGATTCTATCCCCTAAACCTAACAAAAAACTTTCTGCATCTTTACATTTTTAATAAAACATTGTTTAATATGTTATTAATATATGTTATTTAATATAGCTATTTAAATTATGGGGACACTAGAAATGTCCTCATAAACCACATTTATAGCATAATACCCTTGTAATTACCAGTTTGTAACCTAAAAAGTTGCACTCTCTCTCACACACACACTCTCTCTCTCTCTCTCTCACACTCTCACACACACACACACACACACACACACACACACACACGTTTTGGATTAATAAAAACTCTTGTGTACAGATTTTTGCTTGGGGCCATTGACATTTTACCTCCTGTGAGTGAGGAGTGACACTACCTTCTGACTCTCAAAGGGAGTATGATACACATACCACAGAGGTTCTGTGTTGTAGACATTAGCTCTGAGGGGATTATTATTGACTACAATATTAATCACATCATCTCCTGCTGTGGTCACATCCATCATTCATGTGTACCTGGAGATAAACAGAGGCATTAACACTGTAAGGCATAATGTACAGATCTTATATTTTGACACATGGGCCACATGTTTCACTAAAGACATAAGTGACTAATTTACATGAATAAACCACCATTAAACTGACCCATCTCTATCTTTGCTATTAGCATTACTGTGCCTGAGACTCGCAAGGAAATTAACGATTCTGTCTGCCAAATTCTTATTGGCCTTTTCTCAAGGTCAGAGGTAACCAAGGCCTTCAAGAAAGTCCCCTAGTGTCGCTTCACTCGACACAACATCGAAGTGAGCGACAGACAGGGAACATTACATAGCAAGTTAGCCGAGCACTACTGATTGCAGAAGTATAATTACCATTTGTAAAAATAAATCCATCTCCACACTTGATCACTATTCATGATAGTAAAAAGGACAAACAATCTGCATAATTCTACACCATCTTTCAAGAGTTTTGTTGTGGTTGTACTGCTGAGGAATAGTTGTAAAAATACATTTTAACCACTGATTCTTCAATTCGTCTGACTTTGGAAGTATAACTACGTTTGTTTGAGGGTGGCCCAAAGTAGCCCCTATGTGGGCATTATAAAAATGTGTTACATAGAGACGTCGATACTTTACGGAAGAAATGTCTGGACTACAATCCAGCCGTTTCTTGTAGTTCTTGAGCAGTGATGTATGTGGGAGAGAATAACTCCCTTTTGCATGGACTTTGTGCTTTGTAACTTTGCAGACATTGTACATGCACAAACAGCTATATCACACACTAAAGGAAAGGTAAAATCCAAAAATCATAATAGGGCCTCTTTAATACAAAATGCTAATAAAAACAATGTGATTTGTAAATTATATTCTATATTGAAAGCGCTAAAACTATACATTATATGATGTTTTTCGTTGTGAATTTCATTGTTGTTTGAAACTGTACAGTGATTTCAAATCAGATGATTGCAACATGCTCCAAAAAAGTTGAGACAGGGGCAATTTAAGACTAAAAACAATTTTATTAGTTGAAATAACAAGGTGATGTGAAACAGGATATGTAAGACAGGTGAGACAATCGTGTCATAATACTGTATATAGGGAGCCTCCTTCAAGAGCAACGATCATTAGAGACTTGCCAATTTGCCAACAGAAGTTTCAGAAAATAATCCAGCACTTTGAGAACAATATTCCTCAAAGACAAATTGAAAGAATTTTCTTACCACCACTAAGAAAAAGGGAATATATTTAGCGTCTCAGTCAAAAACTCTATAGTGGGGCATGTTGTTACTCTATATAGGGTAAGTGGAACCTGTAAGTACCCTCTACAGTGCACAATATAGTTAAAAGATTCAAGGAACCTAGTCAAATCTCAGCACGTAAAGGGCAAGACGAAAACCACTTCCGAATGTGTGTGATCTCTGATCCCTCAGACATCACTGTCTTAAAAAACATAATTCATCTGTAATGGATATCATTAACATGGGCTTGGGATTACTTTAGTACATTTTTGTTAGTCAACACCATTCACAGATGCAAGTTAAGACTTTACTATGCAAAGCAGTAGCCCTACATCAACACTGTCCAGAAGCGCTGCCGACTTCTCTGGGCTCGGTCTCATCTTAGATGGAAAGTAGAACAGTGGAACTGTGTTTTTTGGTCTTAAGTGTCCACATTTCAAAAAGTTTTTGAAAAACAAAGTCATTGTGTTATCCAGGCCAAAGAGAAAAAGGTCAAAACTGTCCAAAAGCCAGTGTCTGTATGGGCCAGGGGTGTGTCAATGCCCATGGAATGGGTAACTCGCACATCTGTGAGAACACCATGAATGCAAACAGATATGTAAAAATTTTGGAGCAACATATACTGCCATCCAGCACCGTCTTTTCCAGGGAAGTCCCTGCATTTTCCAGCAGGCCTTCAAGCCACATACTGCCCAGATTTATAGTGCATGGCTGTGTAAGCAGAGATTGTGGATGCTAGATTGGCCTGCTCGCAGTCCTGACCTGTCTCCAATTGAGAATGTGTGGTGCATTATGAAGCACACCAAATGGCAACAAACATGCTGTACGTTTGTGCAGCTTAGTACCTACATAATGGATGACTGGGGAAAAATTCTGCTTTCTAAACTTAACAAACTTAAACTGTCCAAATGCTTAATAAGTATTATTAGAACAAGTTGTGATGTTTCACAATGATAAAAGTTTCGACTGTCCCAACCTTTTTGGAGTGTGTTGCAATCATCTGATTTGAAATTACTGTACATTTTCAAAACAACTATGAAATTCACAAGGAAAAACATAATATAATGTGTAGTTGTAGTACTTTCAATTTAGCAAAGGGTGAAAATAATTTTCAAATCTTTTTGTTTTTTATTAGCATTTTTCATACTGTCCCAACTTTTTCAGAATTGGGGTTGTACAAGAAGAAAGCCTGAGAAAAGCCTATATTATTTTAATATTTTTAATTGTAATAAGATAATATTTTTATTGTCATAAAAACACAGATTTGTGAGAGTTAAGGGAACTGAAGGTATAAGAATAAACATGAAACACACATTATCATTTTCATTGGAGAGTCTGGCAAATTACAAATAAGCTGCTGTCATCAGACCTTGTGCAGCTGCTTTTGGGAAACTGCAGTGGTTGACCCAGGCTGCTGGTCTCACTCTCGCAGCACTTTGATGGCATATGTCATGGTGATGAAGAGATTCAATCTGTGACAATTGTTGTAAAACATTTTGATAGGGAATTGACAGCAATGGAGTAGATTTGGCTTGAACTTTGGGGGCGTTACAGCATGAAGTATTTACCCATGTTTCAATTGATCAAGGTGTAAATAATGTGTGTGTGTGTGTCCCGTTCCCCTCGAAATCTACACTGCTGTTTGGCATCGTAAATGCAGCCTATGTGAACAGGAAAAACTGTGAACTCCTAAATGGCATTTGCCTTGCTCTGTAAAAAAGGCTTTCTTCTCTTAGTGCCAGATTAAATAGGCATGTGCCATGTGAAATCAAATCTCTGCTCTTTGGTTTGAAAGTGCCCCTCCCCCCCATCCCCTTTGCTCAAACTCTTTGTTTGACAGGTATTGAATTCAGTCCAGTAAGCACAAAAAATAGAGGCAGTCTCTCTCATCTAAACACCTGAAGATGTTTGTAAAATGCACACTTTGGTATTCTGACAATTATCACATGACTCCCTCAGCACATGCAATAAAGAAAGATTGTAGAGGTCATTGGAATCATGCTCATGAAAGGACACCTAAACCTTAAGTTCTCCAAGCACAGGGGTGTAAAAAATACTTGTAAATTATACTTAAGTGAAAGTCTGGATACTGAGTGAAAATTATACGCAATTAAAAGTTCAAGTATCTAGCCAGAATCATACTAGAGTGAATGTAAAAAAAGGACCACATTAAATTGTTCTTAAATGCTAAAAAGTAAAAGAAACGTATCAAGAAAGAAAATGGATTTGATGGTGAAGTTTTGAAAATGTCCTTGGTGAGTGAGAGACAAAGGAGACATTTAATCTTGTATAAATCCTGTCTAACTCCACTAAAAGAAAATATTTTAATAAGGCAGGGCCTAGGGTTGGGTATTGATACAGATTTACTGATTCGATTCCAAATCACAAGCTCTATCGATTTTGTTTAGATATCAATTAATATGGGTATATTTTAGTTATAATGTCCCTTTTGCTTACATATGAAATAAATAATCTCTCAGCTAATGCTGTGACCTTCTAACTAGGTACATTATGAATATATATATTTTTTTCTAATTAGATTTTATTAGTTTTTCATCATGTCACATTTCAGCTTTTTAAAACTAAACAAATCAATGTATTTAATCAATAAATATGATACTACATTGATAATACACACTTGATTAATGAACAAATCTTCAAAATATAATACTTATATATAGTTATGAAATATAATTACTCAATTACTTTATTCCTCTGTTCTTTGATGGAGGATTGTTGCAATGAAGGATGTGACAAGTGCAGGATCTAGGAGCTGCTATTTTAATAAGAACAAAACTAAAATGCAAAACAGGATGAACACGGAAACAGGGCAAGACAGGAAACCAGGAGTTATAACAAATGAAAACGAACAGAACTGAAACCGAGGAGAAACATTAACAACTGACAAAGGGGAACAGATAATAGGGCAATATAAACACAATGGATAATTGAGGTAATAGAAGACAGGTGAAAACATTGGGGAACAGCTGGAGGTGTTCAGAGCAGGGAATTATGGGAAGTGTAGTCCAGAGGCTAAACACAGGTCAAACAACAGAGAATCGTAACAAGGATCGTGTGAGTTTCATTTTTTTTCTTTGATAGTAATTTTTTTAACCCTTGTGAGCTTGATCTTGTTTAGATTTGCATTACATATCTTTGAGTAAGCATGTGGGGCCGGGCTGGAATAACGCACGCCCGTTTTCGGCCGGTGACGCTTCAGTTCTCGAGAGAGAGAGAATGACATGGAGCTGCTCTGTGTTTATGTTTTTTGTTCAGTTTATTATTAAAACTATTATTTATATTGCCAAGCCAGTCCTCACCTCCTCCTTGCCCATTAAATGCTTTACAATGACATTCACCAATTTACAGCTTCTGTGATGTGTTTATTTGACACACATGTACACATGAATAAAAACAAATGGGGCTGCTTAAACTCAGATGTACTGTTCACTATTAACCTGAGCAGTGTAGAATTTGAAAGTATGAAACTAAGTTGCTTTATTTTTTTTGATTGACTTCAAGAAATAGAAAATTGTCCAAAGCCAAGGCTAGACATTTTTGATTGCAATGGATTACTTTTTGTAATATGCCAATCTTTACCAAATATTACTTTAGGCAGTCGGATATTGAATTCACAAGTCATGTGAAGACGAAATGTGTGAAAAGAAGAACTCAGTAGCAGAAGCAGAATTCTTTATTTATTTCAGTGTCTTCACAACACAGATGTTTAAAGAGTACATCCATATTGTCACAATTCACTGTTGTCTGCCCTGTGTTTAGCATCTGTCATCTGTTTCCTCCTGGACTACACGTCCCATGATTCCCTGCCCTGATCACAACCAGCTGTTCCCTATTGTTTTCACCTGTCTTCTATTATCTCATTTTTCCTTATGTATATAATGCCCTGTTGTCTGTTTATTCCTTGTTGGTTGTTACATTTTTCCACTCAAGTCTATGCTCTGGTTTCTGTACTGTTTATTAGAGTTTGTTTTTGGGCAATGTTATCTGTTTATTCTTTGTTGGTTGTTACATGTTTCCAGTCTATGCTCTTGTTTTGTTTCCTGGTTATTAATCTTGCCCTGTTCCATGTTTATTCTGTTTGTATTTTGTCACAAAGCGTGCTGCACATAGATCCTCCTCTTGTGACCTCCTTCCTTGTAACACATAGTCTGTTAAGAAGCCGATGAGTTATTGCACTCTATATATTGCATTTGTTCTGAGTATAGTGTGGTCATTTCACAGGGGAAATAATACAGTATATTGATATAAACAGAAGTAGGTTGCTTGACACAGCAACACAGACAGCTATGATTACAATAATTGAGAATGCATAATTGATTGAGAACAATTTGCTCTCTCTACTCTCATAAAAAATTCATAATTCATACAATTCTGATGAATAAATTATATAATTGTTTTTTAATTCTCAGGATCCTGCCTTGATAAAACTATTGAACTCTAATGTGCCTTAGGTGTCATGAACACCAAGTTGAGGTTAGAATTCTGTGCAGATTCCTCAAATAAATCTTTTAGAGATCTACCTCCTTTCCACCCAAACAAGGATATGCCTTACTAACCTTATTTCCTCTCCTATTCTCTAGCCATTTCATGCTCAGCTTAAGTAAAAAGTTCAGCTTCACAAAGAAATTGAGGCCTTAAAAATCAAATAAAATTGCCTTCTTTAAAGCTTATGGCCGTGTGTCCACCAAAGTGTTTTTTGCCAGCTGAAAATACCAAGCACTCTTCTGAAAACACCTATCTGGGAGATCTAGAGAGCACTTTGGAGGTGCAGAGTTTTTTTTTCAGCTTTGAAAATGAGACGCTTTGGTTGCTATTATACAGAATATCCGTCGACGTAATGGGTTGCAAGTACCTAATTTCACAGATAGTTTGTGTTATCAACAAGTACTGATTGTAAAAATGTTGCCACAATACTTGGTCTGTGAAGGCTGATATATGTATAGAGAGTGGATGGATCTATTAACTAATTTTTATATTAGATGTAGTGGAGATGGCGAAGATGACGGCATGGCAGTAGCATGTAGCGGACGCTCCGGATACAAAATGGTGCTTATTTTTACTGCAGATGGACATTGGAGCAACCGGTGTTCATGTTTACCATTGCCAGACACAGCTAAAGTATAAAAATCATGCAACATCCAAGGTGCACAATGATCTGCTGGAAAAGCTATGCGATCTCGGCTTGCTGTAGGGACCAGGCCTCCAGTCCTCAGCGTTGCATGAATGCCAGTGGCCGGGGGAGGGGACGTCATAAGCGGTGTGCGAGGATACGGCAGAACAGCAAGAGGGTGGGGGTTCATGCTAGGCTAAAAACAAACCCTAGCCATCTGGCTCCCCCATCCATCCTGCTCTCAAATGTCTGCTCCCTGGACAATAAATTGGACTTCATCCGAATTCTGCAGATTGCTGCGTTTTTTTTTTCACAGAGACGTGGCTCAGCGACAGAGTTCCAAATGCCGCTAGAGACGGGCTCACCTCGTTTCGTGCCAACAGAAATGCAGCTCTCTGCAGTAAGGCTCGTGGTGGTGGCATGTGTGTTTACATCAACAAGGAATGGTGCAAGAACTTTGCTAGTTTCTAGTTACTGCTCATCGCTGGTGGAGTTAGTGATTGAAGAGATGCAGATTAATTTATTTATCACGGGAATTCACAACTGTCCTCATATTCGGAGAGTACATTCCCCGAAGTGCTAATGCTAAGGATGCGCTCTGTGAACTGTATGGGGCTATTAGCGAACTGCAAAACACACCCTGACGGACTGTTTATTGTCACTGGAGATTTCAACCAAGCGAATCTCAGGTCAGTGCTCACTAAATTCCATCAGCATGAGGACTTTGCAACGAGAGGGGCGAACACACTGGATCTTGTTTACCCAAACATTTCTGGCACGTACCGGGCAGAGCCTCGCCCCCACCTCAGCTACTCAGACTATATCTCTGTTATGCTAATCCCAGCATACAGACCGCTCGTCAGATGCTACAGAACAGTTTTGAGCACACTGACTGGCACATGTTAAGGGAGGCTGCCACCAATGGTGACTCCACCAACTTGGAGGAATACACAGCATTAGTGACCAGCTACATCAGCAAGTGTATCAATGACATCACACTTAGCATTTTAGAAAGTGTCATGTTTTTGCACTACTTGATTACAAATGTGTACTGGTCGGCACTGCACTCTCTTACTGTGCCTATTGTCCTGTTCCTTTTAGTAATTTATTGTACTGTCCTGTACTTTTTGCACACGTTTGCATGTGCACTTTATGTAGAAATGTTATTTAGTCTGTGTAGTCTCATGTGATTCTGTGTTTGTCCTATGTTGTTTTATGTAGTACCAGGGTCCTGGAGGAACGTTGTCTCATTTCGCTGTGTACTGTACTAACTATATATGGTTGATCGACAATAAAAACCACTTGAATTGACTTTCTCCATGACCATCACGTCACACTCCAACCAGAAGCCGTGGATAACTGTGGAGGTGCATGCACTGCGGAGGACCCGAGACTCTGACTTCAGACCAGGCAACAAGGTGACCATAAGAAAAGAGAGGGCCAAACTGTCCCGGGCCATCAGAGAGGCAAATCGCGCACACGCCCAGAATATCCATAGCCACTTCAAGGACAGCTGCGACACATGGTGCATGTGGCATGGCATCCAGGCCTTAAACAATTACAGGACCACATCACCTGCTTGTGACAGTGATGCCTCCCTTCCAGATGCGCTGAATGACTTCTACACTCAGTTTGAGGTGCAGAATGATGTGGCAGCGAGTACGACCACCCCTCCTCCCAACGACCAGGTTATGTGTCTTACCATGGCTGATATGAGGAAAACTCTATGCAGAGTGAACCCACGAAAGGCTGCTGGACCAGACAACATTCCTGGCAATGTGCTTGGAGGATGTTCAGACCAGCTGGTGGATGTTCTTACTGACACAACAACAAAATATCCCTGAGCAGTGCCATTGTTCCAACATTCTTCAAGGCCACCACCATTGTCCCCGTGTCGAAGAAGTCTTCAGGGTCCTGCCTCAATGACTGCAATCCCATTGCACTCACACCCATCATCATGAAATGCTTCGAGATGCTCATCATAAGGCACATTATGACACAGCTGCACCCCCTGCAGTTTGTGTATCGTCCCAACCACTCATCAGACGATGCCATCACCACCATCCTCCATCTGACCCTCACCCACCTGGACAAAATGGAAATGTATGTTTGAATGCTGTTTATAGATTTCAGTTCAGCATTCAACACAATCATTCCTCAGCACCTGATAGGAAAGCTGAATCTGCTGGGCCTGAGCACCTCCCTCTGCAGCTGGATCCTGAACTTCCTGACTGGAAGACCTCAGTCACTCCAGATTGGGAGCAGCATCTCCACCACCACCACACTGAGCACTGGTGCCCCCCAGGGCTGTGTGCTCAGTACACCGCTGTTCACTCTGCTGACTCACAACTGTGCAGCAATGCACATCTCGAACCACATCATAAAGTTTGCCGGTGACACGACCGTGGTGGGTCTCATCAGCAAAAACGATGAGTCAGCATACAGAGAGGAGGTGCAATGGCTAATGGACTGGTGCATAGCCAACAACATGTCTCTGAATGTGGACAAAACCAAAGAGATGGTTGTTGACTTCAGGAGAGCACGGATAGACAACTCTATGCTGAACATCGACGGCTCCTCTGTGGAGATTGTCAAGATCACCAAATTCCTTGGCGTTCACCTGGTGGAGAAACTCACCTGGTCCCTCAACACCAGATCTATAACCAAGAAAGCCCAGCAGCTCTTCTACTTTCTGCAAAGACTGAGAAAAGCTAATCTCCCACCCCCATCCTCACCACATTCTACAGAAGGACTATCGAGAGCATCCTGAGCAGCTGCATCATTACATAGTTTGGAAATTGCACAATTACAGATCACAAGACACTGCAGAGGATAGTGAGGACAGCTGAGAATATAATGAGGGTCTCTCTTCCCTCCATCATAGACATTTACGCCACACACTGCATCCACAAAGCCACCAGCATTGTGGATGACCCCACGCACCCCTCACACAAACTCTTCACCCTTTTCACCCTTCTGCCATCTGGCAAAAAATACCAAAGCATGCAGGCCCTCACGGCCAGACTGTGTAACAGTTTCTTCCCCCAAGCCATGAGACTCCTCAACACTCAGAGACTGGACTGACAACACATTCACACACACTGAACTTAACACCATACAACTCCCTTTGCAATTTTGCACATTTCTGTATTATCTACCTAAATTCTTTTGCAGCTACAGTATTAATAAATTATTGTACTTAATTTCTTGTTACTTGTTACTTATAACTGGCTGTTAACCCAATAACTGCTGTGTCCATTTATTGTATATGCTTATCTGCTGAATACTATGTCATAGTATGTTATGTTTCCATTCACAGCATTTTCTATTCTATTGTAATATCTTTTTGCACTACCTGTTTCATCTGACACTTTCACACTAGAACTGTGAACTGGTTGGCGCTGCACTGTCTCTTACTCTGCCTATTGTCCTGTTTCAGCAATTATTGTACCATCTTGTACTGTTTGCACATGCTACTACTTTATGTAGAAATGTGTAGGTATTTTTAGTTCTGTGTAGTCCCATGTAGTTCTGTGTTTGTTTTGTTGTTTCATGTTGATTTTATGTAGCACCATGGTCCTGGAGGAACACTGTGTTGTTTAACTGTGTTCTGAACTAGCTGTATATGGTTTAAATGACAATAAAAGCCACTTGACATGACTTGGAGTATGCAGGTTCATGAGATTTTAAGGCAAGGAAACATCTCTGTGAGTACTATCATTTGGTCCAAGAACTGAAGTTGGATGGAGCCCGGTTCAAGGAGTACTTTCATATGAGCAGGACACAGTTTGAAGTGTTGCTCTAGAAAATCGGACCTTCCATATCAAGGAGAGACACAAATTACCGTGAGGCCATCAGCTCAGAGGAACTCTCCTGAGGTAGCCTATGTGGAGAGGTAGAAGAAGTATTCAGATCTTGTACTTATGTTGAAGTAGCAATAGCACAGTGTAGAAATACACTGTTACAAGTAAAAGTTATGGATTCAAAATTTTACTTAAGTAAAAGTACAAAAGTATTGACATCAAAATATAGGCTACGTGAAGTACCAAAGGTAAAAATACTAATTATGCAGGTCCATTTCAGAATAATGTAGTTATATTATTGGATAATAATTATTTATGCATTGATTTGAACATCACTTTAATGTTGAAGCTGGTAAAGGGGGAGCTCATTTTAACTAATTTATGTACTTCATAACTAATGTAATTTATCTGCTAGGTAGCTTGTGAATTTAATTGATTATATTTTGTATTATTAATCTGAACATGCAAAGTCGCCTGTAACTAAAGCTATCAAATAAATGTAGTGGAGTAACAAGTACAATATTTGTATCTTAGATGTAGTGAAGTAAAAGTATAAAGCAGCGGAAAATGGTACCTCAAATTTGTACTTAGTGTACAGTACTTGAGTAAATATACCAAGTTACTCTCATCACTGCCTAACAACTTAATTTTAACTTACATAATTAATGTAATTGTCTATTTTTTCCTAGGTATTTATGATTCAGTGATACAACAGATTCATTAATCATTAATCAAAAAACATTAATCAAATAGTATTATTAAAGCCGGATTAAAACAAGTATAGATTTTTTATTTAATTTGTAACCAATGGATTATTGACACACTGCAACTTTTTCTGTATTTATTTCAGGTATCTGTCAACAGGAGATTCTTTCAGATTGATAGCTTTTAGCTACAGGATGGGTTACTGTACAGTGGCAAGAATAGTGAAAGATATGTGTGAGGCTATATGGTCTGTCATGGTCCAGGAGTACATGCCCTTCCCTACACAATACCACTGGAAGAGGATCACCGAAGACTTCCATAGGCTATGGAACTTTCCCACCTGCCTGGGAGCAATCAATAGGAAGCATGTTGCAATACAGGCCCCATCATCAACAGGGTCCATGTTTTACAATTACAAAGGAAGCTTCTCCATCGTCCTCCTAGCAGTAGTTTATGCTCGCTACCATTTCCGGATGGAGTATGTGGGGGCATATGGGAAAAGCAGTGATGGTGGGACCCTCTGACTTTGGCAAGGCCCTCCACCAGGGGACCCTCAACCTGTCAGAGGATGTGCCGTTACCGAGAGCAGAAGACCTCCAGCCTGTGCCAAATGTATTTGTGGGTGATGAACATTTTCCTCTGAAGGCGCACCTTTTCCGACCCTACCCTGGAAAACACCTTGACAGGGAGAAACGTGTGTTAAATTAGCATATTTCCCATGCCAGGAGGATTGTGGAGTGCACATTTGGGATCCTTACTGCCCAGTGCACAATCTACCACAGACTCCTCTAGGGAAGCACTGGAAGTTAGACAGTTAATTTTCTTCTTTTAATTTTATATAAAACATTTTAATAAATAAATAAGAAGAAAATACTTGGAGAAAATTGAAACACATCAACAATATGAAAGCATTATTCTCTCAAAACCAGAGCTTACAAAACGAAAATTAATAAATTATTGCATTTTCTCATTTTTTCCTTACATTTTTCATGAATTTTCTTTACAACTTTATTTTAATTACTATTTTACTTTTAATACATTTAATTTATATGGCTGTAAACGTCTTTAGTGAAGATTCATGCCACTTCAATTTTATTTATAACTAAATAAATAAAATAAAATTGAAAGATTGAACAATTTATTCAATTAAGTATTTATGGGATGTTTTAATCCAAATCAGCAAAAACAGTTGAATACAATTATAGAAATCTTTGTCATGTTTGTGCATAATCCATAGGGAATTTGCAAGCATGATATAGTATCAGACTTTATGAATTTTCAAAATTTTGCCTATAAGTTACTAATCTAAAGGTGGAGAAAGACATACTATAACCCACCTTTTTGTTTTCTCCAGTGTGAACGGTTAAGTTTGTAATTTTTCGGCCCACAAGTCTTTTTATTTCCACAATGAATATTTGCTTGTGGTAGCTCATTATTACTGTAGGCTACCTCCCACACCCACGTTCATTCTCAAAATCTGTACTTTTCTGTATTTGTGATAAAGCGGTCTATTTGACAAAATCCATCTTCCTTGTAAATGTTAGCCTATGCTCGTAATGGAGTGGTATTGGAGCAATGGAAATGCTGATGTCCCGACTTTGAGAGAGAAAACTTATGATCCTCCGTGGTGGGCAAATTTCACAGTTTATCTTCTATTCCGCAACACTACCGTAACTTGAGTCACATTCACTAATCGGGACAATTGGGAAAACAGTCGGCTACGATGTATATTGTGCAGTCTGACATAATGTCGCACAGTGTGCCATGGCCATATCAATGCATTCATATCATACAGTCTGACAAGCAACAATCGTAAAGGACTATTATAAATCATACAGTGTGCACCCGCCTAAAGGTAGGCAAGAACTGCCATTAATTCCTTAAGGACCTCCCGGATGCAAAGCAATGGAAGGCCACAGAGATCTTTACATACCTTATGTGTGGAGGCCTTAAATTAATATAAACTACAACACATCCACTCCTTTTCATGTAAAGCACAGTTTATGTTAATGGTTTTTGACTGTTAACACAACAGTTCACGGGACAGACCTATTAACAGATAAACGAATGCATGGACAATGACTTACCATTTCTTATCGTGTTTGGTCTCTATCTGTTCCAGACGATGCCTTTAATGATTTGAAAGAGGTTTGGTAAAGAAAGAATGCATTGGTAAAACATAAAATTCACTGTTTTTACATTATACTTTATGCTATGCAAATTAGTTCCACACTAGGGTGGGCAGCACCGTGGCTACTTCAGACACCAGTGGCCAATCACACTCCAGGATCAGAAAGGCACCAGACTTCAATCTCCTCCTCATCAGAAAAGGATAAATATGTCCCCTGGGTAGACACACCCTTGTCCTGCGTTTCCAACTCAACGGGGAAGGAGACATTAGCAGACACATCATGTCCTGAGTTTCTGACCTGCCGAGGAAAGAGGCTACAAGATAGTTGAGGTTAAGCTTTTGCGAGAAAAACCTTTTATATTGCTTTATTGCTATATTGCTGCACTCTAGCTTAAAAAGGGCCCCAGCATTGAGGGACCTTATCTGATCCTTATGGCCCCTCCAGCAGCACAGCCAGTCCACATAGGACCTCTGCATCGGCAGACATTGACTCTCCCACACGGCTCCTCCAACCTACAAAGGGCCCTGTGAAGATTCAACTGACCCAGCTGCCTGTTCCACTCTTCAAGGACCCTACTTGGCGCAACCGAAGTGCAGCATCCTCCAGCCCAGCATGGCAATTACTTCTGGATTGCAACTCTGAGCCCTTCCCACTTCTCTTGCATATCTATTGTTAATACATTTCATACATTTTATTACAACAGTGTCTTCATTGTTTTGAAGTGATCAAAGACTCTTCTAGTTGTCCAGACTCACACAAATCCTTCAGATAAATCAGCTGACCAACTTCCTCTAGTTTACATTAATTCTAAATTATCGAACAGCTCTTTTGAGAGAGTTCTTAAAATGTTAAGATAGTTTTCTTAACTGGTGCCCCATATTGCAAAGGGGGAGGGGTCAACTTATACACTGATAACTGCACCTTATGTGACACATGATAAAAAATCACTGTCTTCTGTGAACTGAGTAGAAACCACTACAAAATGCAACACATAAAACATTGGTCTAAATCAAAAGAGGAAAATAAAATTACTGGGTAGGAAGAATAATTTTAATCATATTATTTTAATTATCAATTATCAAGTGAAATAAAAATAAAGGTATTGCTACATATTTATTCAGATAGTGTGTGTCTGTATGTTTGTGAGTGTTTTACTGATTGTCAGAGCTAAATTCTGCTTCATGTAAAATCTTTATGAATTTTATTTTCATAAAGAACGACTGCGGGGAGGAAGGCATCTCAAAGCCCCAGCTAAACTCAAAAGAAAATGCTCTTCATCATCTGGCTTATGATTAATAGCATTCAGGACACAGCGGTGATACTTAAACACATCTGGCTCAGCCCTTCTTTTCGTAGCCAGAGTACGGCAAGCACGATCTTTCAGGTTTGCAGTGTTGTGGCACAACAGGGGAGTCTGGAGATCTGGGCTGTGTGGTGTTGGCCTGGGTTTGGGTCTGGGTCAGAGACAGGGACTCAAGTTTGCTGTCATCTGTTGTCTGTGGGGGACAAATCAGAAAAAATCAACAATAAATAATAACGTACTGATAAAGTATGCTACTACTTCTACCAGTACTACTGCTACTACTACTAATAATAATTAACTCATTTGACAGAAATAACATGTGAATCCTTACAATACTTAACACACACTTATTACAGATATAGAAGCACTTTTATATTGAGATGCACCTGTAGAATGCTACACTACTGTGGGGCAAGGCATGGCCAGGAATTCGTCTGGGGAGAGAGGAAGCGGTAAGTGTTCTCACCTGAGATGAATTGTTGCTACTTTTGATTTCTGTTCACATTGAGAGGCGGGGAGATTAAAGGCTGCCCATAAACACCAGAGAGAGGGAGAGAACCCAGCTGACAAGCTGTGTGTGTGTTGGTCACTGTTGGCTGTTTTGAAAGCTTTACCGTCATGCTTGAAGCGGACGTGTTTAATTTATAAAATAAAAGTGACACACCTGAGTTTGAATTGCTGTTTCCTGCTTCCTCATTTCATTGAACCATTACAACTACCTCCGCTGGTGTTACTAAGGACTCAAGGAGAGCCTCCACATTGACATCCTCATCACATGGCCTATTGTGCCTGAAATTGCTAGAGGTGTCCCTGTCCTGGATGTATGGCTCCAGGAAGTTGAGGATGGACCTGTACTTCCACCTTCGACTCCCTCCTGCTGCCCTTGAACCTGACATCTTTCTCCTCATTTTTGTCTCACCTGTAAGTGTCCCTCAGGTATTTCCACTTTTTACGACATTTTGCTACTAAAATTTGTAAGGACAAAAAGATGAATCTGTTTTGAGAAACAACTTGAAACAAGGTGAATTTTCTGATTTCCAGGCGTTACATGTAGAAATTTGAAGTAAAAGAGAAAAGTAGTTGTTGACGGTTATCAAGCTACGCAAAATTGACTTTTTTCCCGATCGAGTCTAGCTGACTGCTGCTTACCTGTTAGACCCATGGTGAACAAAATGTTCCTCCAAGCATTATTTTTATATTAATATTGTGGTAGTCCAGGGATGTCATCTGGTACAGATATGACTACTCAGAGACCAGCAATATTAACTTCTTTTCCATTGCTGTCCAGTTGTTATACAAGTAGGATGTGATGGTTGATCAGTGTGGTATTTGTCCCGCCCTTCCTCCACTGTGATTGGACAGCTGGGTGAAATGTGACAGTGGCGAGTGCTGTGTTTTACTCAAAACTTGAAAATGTTTAAACTCTCGGTGACCAGAAAAAAACAAGCGTCAGCACTCAGTGTGGAATAGATGCCTAGCGCCTCATCGTGCTGTTGGCTTTTTTAAATATGTGGCGCTCCCATTGGAAACAATTGAAAAAAATATGCTGGCCTCAGGAAAAAAAATGCTTTGGTGGACACACAGTCTAAGAGTCTTGCTTCAATAGGCATCTGTTTGACTCATACATTTGGATGAATTTCATATTTCAAAAAAGGCTAAGCATTTTTAAAGCTATTAGAATATAAACGTGATCTTATTAGTATTTTGTAGGATTTTCTAGCACATGTAAATTTGTGTATGTTTGAATAGACACTGAAATGCAGAATGTCAACAAATTGATAGCATATAAAATGAAAAACCCTTTTATGTAAGTATATGAATCCTTTGAGGTTCACAGAATAATTAACCTTTATAAAATTCATTGGAAGGATCAGACTAATCACAATGTAAATTTGGTGAAAAGTATGTCGAAAGGTCTGCTGCTGACATTCAGATATTAGAACCACTGCCCCCAGTGGTCAAATCTAATTTGAAATTCATAACAATTTCATTCTTTGAGGCTGATTCTTAAGCACTAGTAGGCACCATGCACACACAAATAAGTAAATAAGTGACACGTAAATTTTTTACAGTAACATTGGTAGCTGGGTCAGAAATGTACTTTTCCTTCAGGTTGCAATATTTTCCACTTAGAACTGATTTCCAGGGGCATTAGTTTTACTTTGTGGAGGAGGGCGTGGGGCGGACCATAACTATGGATGCCTATTGCTGAATCAGCCCAATCAGCCAGGAGAGGGATAAAGAGGAGCTGGGGATGCCAGTTCAAGAGAGAGAGAAATACACTCAGCCGGTGTGTGTGTCCCCGTCCGTTTATGTTTCTTTAAGTTTGTCTATGTCTTTAAAATTATTTGACTGTTCCCGCCTCCTCCTTGCCCATCCTTTACCCATTACACTGGTGCCAAAACCCGGGAAGGAGGAGGGACGTACTGTAGCAGAGTCCTCGCCGCTGCCATCCACCGGGAAGCAGAGGAGCTTCGGATGTCTACCAGGGTACGGAGGTGTCACTGCCAGCCAGCCAGGAGTCGGAGGAACTGCTGCCATCTGCTATGAAGGGGAGGAGCCATTCCATCTGCCAGGGGTCGGAGGACTCACTGCCATCCGCCAGGGGAGGAGCAGCTATCGTCCGCTCGAGGGCAGAGGAGTGGCTGAGAACTAGGCAACGGCGTGTCCGGGGACTGGCGAGCAAGTTTTTCACTCTCTCTCTGTCTCTCCCCCTCGCCCTTTCCCTCTCCCCTCCTCTCTCCCAGGGCTCTAGAGAGGTGGGGAAGACCTACCGGCAGCAGGATGGCCAGAAGGGCAGAAGGACATACACCCCTGGTATGTCATGCCAGGGGTTTCCCTGACCTATATCAGGGTGGTGGTGGAGTGTGAGGCTGGGCGCTGAATCAGCCCAATAATCTGGGAGAGGGATAAAGGAGAGCCGGGGATGCCAGTTCGAGAGAGAGTAAACAGCCAACCGGCTTATGCTGGTTTTAGCTGGTATTTTCAGCTGGGCAGCATTTAATGATTATTTCAATGGCTTTTCAATGTAAACATCATGAAGTATCCATACAATAATATGGTAGCCTACCATCCACATTTTTATAGGCATAACACGCAACACTCAATTTTATACAATATGTAACTGGGGTCCTGACTCAGTTTCTCTACCCACCAAGGGGTCCTTGGCCTAAAAATGGTTGAAGACCCCTGCTATAGGCTTTCAACAATAAATTTTTCTCACGACCTGTCACATTCCTCCCTCTTCTCCTCTTTTTCTTAAAAAGATTGAAGCCAGCTTCATCAATATACAGGTACTCATAATGTGTTGGACTGCTATCCAACTCCAAAATTCTCTAGAGTAAAAAGAATACTAAGTATTCTTAATTTGACTCAAGTTTGATTATCTTCTCGGCGCTCCGCCAAGGCCCGCGAAGAGCCCCGGCAGGGCCGATCTGAGGACCTCACTAAACTATCCAATCGGTAGTAGCGACGGGCGGTGTGTACAAAGGGCAGGGACTTAATCAACACAAGCTTATGACCCGTGCTTACTGGGAATTCCTCGTTGATGGGAAATAGTTGCCATCCCCAGTCCCGATCACGAGTGGGGTTCAGCGGGTTATCCACCCATTGTGGCACGTGTGCAGCCCCGGACATCTAAGGACATCACAGACCTGTTATTGCTCCATCTCGCGTGGCTGAATGCCACTTGACCCTCTAAGAAGTTGGACACCGACCGCACAGGGCCGTATAACTATTTAGCATGCCGGAGTCTCGTTCGTTATCGGAATTAACCAGACAAATCGCTCCACCAACTAAAAACGGCCATGCACCACCACCCACAGAATCGAGAAAGAGCTATCAATTTGTCAATCCTTTCCATGTCCAGGCCGGGTGAGGTTTCCCGTGTTGAATTCCTGTGACTAATTTCCTGTTTCTTAGTTCCAATTCTGATGCAGCACTAGGCATATAGAGTCCAGCATTTTTTCCACTTACAGTGGAATGGTATATATACACATGCAATTCAGGAAAACAATAGTTTAGTATTGCAAAGTGCAGTAATTGTGTGGTTTACACTTACCTGAACAAACTGGAATCACAACTCTTTCATTTTCTGATACAGTTCCTTTCAAAGGGCACTTTGTATGCCTGCTTCATCAGGATGGTATTTGTCCTTACAACCAGATCAATTGTGGCAAGACTTGTGAATATTATTGAATAGTTGATTGTCCTCTATTCTTTGCTGATATTTTTAGGCAGATAGTGTTGTCTGGACCACCATGTCAACAATGGCATGGTCTTTCATGGTCTTGATAAGAGCCTTGTTCGTTCACCTCAATGCTCTCATTCTTCAATTCTAAAAGTAGATACATTTAGAGAACTTAGCCACTCTTAGGCTATCCCAGAAATGCAAATGTGCACTACTGTATCAGCAATCATAGTATAATACAATACCCATAAATATAGTATTGGAGTGCTATATTTACTTACCAGTTCCCTTTCAAAAAGCTACACTTATGATGCTGTGCTGAATTAGCGCTTTGGGAACAACTTTAGGTGTGACCAGCTGTGAATTTGGGAATGTGTCAATGAAAATTTAGCGGAATTTATCATTGGATGCACCTGTAGCAGGGCTATAAATAGATGCATCACAGGTGCATTGTCAGATCTTTTGTCTTCAGATCACTCTGTGTGTGTGTGTGTGTGTGTGTGTGTGTGTGCTTCATGAGCCTGTCAGAAACTTTCTACTTTCCTCTTTTAGGAGTTAGAATTGTTAGGCAGTGCGCAGAAACCTTTCTCTTTCTCTTTTCTTAAAAAAAAAAGAAAAAGAATGACTGATAAACAAAGCAACCAGTTTTCCTTTGTGTGTTTGGGGGAAGAGCATGCAGCAGGGCGGGTGCAGGCATTGTGATCAGTTTACAGTCAAAATGCTTCACACTCGTCTCGCTTACTTCCAAGAGCCAGTGCCCACTCTTTCATCGTGGGGCTCTCGCATAGATCTGGCTGAGGAGCGAGAGCCTGAAGCGCGCCTCGGCTCCTCTTCGGTTCACGAGGGGGATGCTGAACCTCTGTACATTCCACGCACAATAATAAAGCGGCTGAGGAATTACTCGAGGTGGTTATTCGTGCTGTGGCCAGACTATAGTTAGACTGGCCACGCGAACAAGAGACCCCCAAAAATAAAGAAAAAAAGGGAAGGGAACGCTATATCAGTCCCTTCCTTTCTTCTTGGACCTCCATAACGAGCGTTCTCATTCATGGAGGAATCCTTATACTTCTCATGTCTTTGTGCCCTCGACGTCAACATAATCGACTATTGTGGGTGCTGAGGCTCGGGGGTATTCGGTGATGCCGCTGATCGAAGAGACACTTGCGGGTTATCTCTCGCCTAGCTCGGCATCATCGCTAAAGAGACCCACTCTTCCCACAAAGCTGTGCAGGACCACAACCACGCTTGTGGGGAAGGCTTATCAGGCAGCAGGTCAGGCTGGTGCTGCCCTGCACACTATGGCAGTGTTACAGGCATACTAGGCTAATCTGGACTTGAGTGCGGGCACCACGGTAATCGAAAAGGCTATCTCTGAGCTTCGTCGAGCCACGGATCTGTCTCTCTGCACAACCAAGCAGACGACCTGTGCCATTGGCCGGTCTATGTCTGCTTTAATCAGCATGGAGAGACACTTACGGCTTAACCTATCGGGCATCAGAGACAAGGACAAAACTTTACATCTCAATGCTCCGGTTTCGCCTTCTGGCTTATTTGGTGATGCTATAAATATAGCTATCACCAGGTTCCAGGAGGCAAAAAGTCTGAGGAAGCCTTCGGGCAATTCCTCCCTCGCCACACTCAGGGGGAGGGGCCATCGGCCACCCATCCCCGCCGCGGTCCATCTAGACGGGAGGCTCAAAAACAAAGCAAGGCGAATCGTGCTCCTCCTCGTAATGACTGGGGGCCGGTTATTTAAAAAAAAAAAACCCTGACTGTTTTGCACCCAGTTTTGTGGGGGTAGCCCCCCCTTGGGACAGGTCATGTGAAACATCCACCTGTACCCTCCCGATACCCCCACAAAACCGCTCCATTCCCGCCACCTCTGGTGTTTCGGGAGTTTGCGGTTTCGAGCTAAATATTGGGTGTTCCGTTGCTTCCTGCCTTAGTCCAGGACATGGGACACTTGACATCCCCTTAACAGGAAGTGTTAGAAACTATACCATCTCAGAGAGCCTGGCGTGGAAACTACTGCCAGGTGGTTCTATGTGGGTCCTAAGAACAAGGCTACAGAATTTAATTAGTTAGCCATCCTCCGCGTTTCAACGCCGTGGTTCCCACTACCGTGAAACCGGAGCAAGCATGTTTACTGTGGAAAGATCTGTTAAAGGGGCCATAGAACATGTTCCCCTTCCAGAGAGAGAGTCAGGTTACTACAGCAGATACTTCCCAAGAAGGATGGGGGGTTGCGTCCGATCTTTGACCTTCGAGGGTTGAATCGCTCCGAGGGCGTTCAAGTTCAAGATGCTAACCATCAAGACGGTCGTGTCTCAAATCCAACATCGCGATTGGTTGGTCACGATCAATCTCATGGATGCGTACTTCCATATAGAAAGTTTGCCACAACACAGGAAGTTCCTGAGGTTCGCTTTTGGGGAGAAGCTTTCCAATATCGGGTTCTTCCATTCGGTCTAGCCTTACCACCCCGCACATTCACGGAATGCATAGATGCAGCACTGGCTCCTTTGCGACTCTGGGGCATCTGCATTCTGAATTACATAGATGACTGGCTGATACTAGAACAGTCAGAAGAACTGGCATTACAGCACAGGGATATCGTCTTCGCTCATCTGTTTTCTCTGGGGTTGAAGCTCAACACCAAGAAAAGAGTCCTCTCTCCCACTCAGAAAACTACCTATCTGGGGATCGTATTGTCTCCCGCTCTAATCGAGTCCATTCAGAACACCCTGAGCAAAGTCAGGCTAGGCCAAGGTTGCACTGTTCGTCAGTATCTAGGACTACTAGGTCTCATGTCAACTGCGTCCTCTGTGATCCCTTTGGGCCTTTTTGCACATAAGACCATTTCAGTTGTGGCTCAAAGCCAGGGGATTTCATCCAAGGGCCAATCCCCTAGGCTGATAAGGGTTACGTGCCGCGTGCTACATAGCCTTTCTATGTGGTTCAGACCCGGGTTCCTCACTTTGGGACCCACTCTAGGTGTGTCTTGCCATAGCAGGTTGCTAACGACATATGCCTCTCTGACGGGCTGGGTAGTGGTCTTTAGTGGTCATCCAGATCAAGGGGAATGGGAGGGTCGTCAGCTCGAATGTCACATTAACTGTCTCGAGTTGATGGCTGTATTTCTGGCCCTGAAATACTTCCTCCAGAGGCTGCAGGTGCGGGTGGACAACACAGCAGTAGTCTCTTACATAAACCATCAAGGAGGTCTACGTTCACGCCAGCTGAACAGACTGGCACGGCAGATTCTCCTTTGGGGCCAGGGCAAGTTCCTGTTAATCAGAGCAGCTTGTATCCCTGGATGCCTGAATGGGAGCAGATTTACTGTCCAGACAGAAAATACAGACAGGGGAGTGGAAACTCCACCCCGAGGTAGTGGAACAAATCTGGGTGAGATTTTACAGGGCAGAAGTGGACCTCTTCACCTCTCAACAGACAGCGCAATGTCCCCTCTACTTCTCTCTGAGTCACCCAGCCCCCCTGGGTCTGGACGCGATGGCGCATACATGGCCCAGAATGCATCTGTATGCGTTTCCCCCTGTTTCTCTACTCCTGGGAGTCTTGGCCAGAGTTTGCCAGCAAGGGTCCTGCCTCTTACTGATAGCGCTGCGCTGGCCAAACAGGGTATGGTTCTCGGAGATAATGTCTCTACTCGACGGCTCACCTTGGGTGATTCCGGACAGAAGGGACATTCTGTCTCAGGTTCAGGGGACAATATTTCATTCCCGGCTCGAGCTGTGGAACCTTCATGTTTGGCGCCTGAAGGGTACCAACTGAGGGACACTGGGATTTCACCTGAGGTTATCAAGACCATTTTAAGTGCTAGGGCTCCCTCTACCAGAAGAATCTATGCCAATAAATGGGGTGTCTTTGAAAGATGGTGCAGTGCACATAATGCAGATCCAGTTAACTGCCAGATTGCTTCAGTTCTGGATGTTCTGCAGGGAAAAATTGTCAGCAGGCATATGCCCCGCCACTCTCAGGGTCTATCTTGCCGCCATCTCGGTTTTTCGCCAGGACCCCTTCATGGGACTTAGCAATAGTCCTTGAGGGTCTGTTTGAGACCCCCTTCGAATAAAATTCTGACTCTCAAGATGGTTTTTCTTATGGCGATTACCTCTCTAAAGAGAATTGGGGATCTACAGGCTGAAACACACAAATGTGGTCAAAATAATGTCAGTATAATGTATGAATGCTTTTCCTTGTTTTATAGCTGTTATCAAAGCTGTAACAGCAGACCAAAGAAGTTTTGGAAAAAGTGTATTTTACTTTCATTTGGAAATGAAGACAAACAGAACACATGGATTCTGAAAATTATGTTTATTTGGGAAACTGAATTCAAGTTATGTGGTGATTATGGTAATTTACTTAATGATGTTCTTATGAGAAGGAATGTGAAATTGAGAACATTAAAAGTACATGTTTATGTGTAAAATAAAGTCTGGCAGAAGCGAGAGAAGGAAACAATACCTGTTGCCAGTCTCATCATTTTCCTGTTCTTTTCAGGACAACATTTGAATCTGACCACAGGCCTCACGCCCGGGGCCTGTTACAGATTCTTGGGGGCTCCGTCCGCGATCGGTTCTTTATGCTGGCAGATGCCGACCCTAAAATCGTGACTGAGAAGCTGAGCTGGTGGTGCAGTGCCTAGTGCTGGAGATGAGCAGCTGCTGTCCATGAGAGCTTTGACCCACTGGGAGAAGGTTTAGCTGAAACTGGTGCTGAGGGACCTGCTGTAAAGGACTGGAGAGGACGTTGCGATGGCCGACAAGGAGAGGAAGAGCCTGTGTGGGACATCAGGAAGATCCTGCTTTTACTGTCGCCTAACAAACTTTTCCAGATTGCTACTAATGTTGGCCCAGTTCCAGACAAGGATCCATCAGAGCTTTATAGTGAGGATGCAGAGGGGTGCTTTGAATACATCCATGCTTGAAAGTACAGTAAGAACCTTTTAGACACTGAGGACAGTGGGTTGGGGGAATTGTTAGCACTAAAAGATGTTGTTGACGAGATTGTACAGTCTCGGGACGTTACCTCCCCCCCTGTCGAGTTAGCCCATTCAGCCACAGCTAATGAACCATTCACTAAAGCAGTAAGTGTAACCACTACTGCCACGGTGAACACACAGCCAGTCAATGACACAACCAATGCTGTTACACTTAGCAATGCTAATGTTTTACCAGAAAATGTACAGAAAATGTTTTTGAACTATGATGAGTTGAGTAAGAAGCTCCTCCAGTTTGTGAATATGCCCACACCACAGACCACAGCATAACCTACACTTGCACAATCTACTCCAGTGATCAGTGCCCCACTTCACAGTAGCACACAGCCAGATGCTGCCACATACCAGGCACCAGAAAAGGTGTTGGACCCAAAGAACCCTGTTCTCATCGAAACAATCGGAAGCTGGGATATACAGTACAGCCCAGACACAGTCCAAGGTGTCTTCCTGCACACGGTATATCAAGGGATAGGACACAAACACAATGACTTCTGCAGGGAGTTGAAACCCGTACTTTCAGATCACACAGTGACAGATGAGACAATCTTGAAGCACGTCATGAAAATCACAAGTGATGAGAGTGAGCGACAGCGTAGGTTGGGCTCAACACAACGGCAGAAACACGCCGCTGCACACAGTGCTCAAGTTGAGGTTGAAAACTTGCAACAGCCACACACAAAGAAAGGGACTGTTGAGCAGAAATCAAAAACAGATACTGTACAGCAGCTCACAGAGAAAATAGATGTGCTCACCAAGCTAGTAGACTCCCTTTCAGAAAAAGTACAGAAAGACCAAACGTGTTACTGTTCTCCTACAAAAGTTCAAATGACCAAAAAAGAGAGAACCTATGGTTGTCCAAAGTGTGTAGAGCAGGGCTTGTGGGACTGTAGACACTGCTTTATTTGCCGCGAAGAGGGCCACAGAGCTAGAGGCTGTCTAAAACACCCTAAGCATCAGGGAAAGTTATGCAACCGGTTGCTGAGGGTGGACAGGCAGTATTCAGCCAATCAAAAAAATAGTTGAAACTGACTCACCTGATAAAGACAAGCAATGGTTCAGGGTATCACGACTACCCCATCTGACTCAGCCAGAATACCCACACGGTGGCAGCCACCAGTTGATGTAAGTCACCTTAACGAGGAGCAACAACAGACTGTAAGAAAAATGCTGTATGAGGAGTCACCGGCTTTCGCCAAAGATGCCGAAGATATTGGTTGTATTCCAAGTTTACACATGTTAATAACTCTCAGAGATGACATTCCTGTACAGAAAGCCTACTCCTCTATTCCAAAACCACTGTTTGCAGAAGTAAAGGAGTACATCCAAGATCTTTTAGCAAAGGATGGATAGTCAAGACGAAGTCACCCCTGCCATGTGTTTCCGCAAATAGGATGGCTCACTACGCCTTTGTATTGATTATCGGTTACTGAACCAGAAAACCATCCCCGATAGACACCCACTACCTCGGATTCAAGATCTGAACGACACTCTTGGGGGACACTCTTGGTTCAGTATCCTTGATCAGGGTAAGGCTACTATCGTAGTTACATCCAGGATTTCTCACGCATTGCGCAACCTGTGTATGAGCTGCTCAAAGTTCAAAATAGTGCATCAACAAGGCAGCCCCACCATGTAAAGACTAAGGGCCCTCAGCTGTCCTCCAAGACCCCTGTGGAGTGGACTAGTAAACACCAGGGAGTACTGGAGCACCTTATTGACAGGCTCACCAATCCTCCAGTTTTGGCTTACCCAGACTTCACTCTACCATTCCTGCTCCACAGATATGCCTCTGAACAGGGTCTTGGTGCTTTACTCTATCAATACCAAGATGGTAAACTGAAAGTCATAGGTTACTGTTCCAGAATGCTGACCCCGGCTGACAAGAACTATCATCCGCACAGTGGGAAATTTGAATTTTTGGCACTTAATTAGGCAGTGTGTGAAAAGTTTAGAGATTATCTATTCTACGTCCCACACGTTACCATTTACACCGACAATAATCCACTAACCTATGTCATGAGTACTGCCAAGCTCAATGAAGTCAGACATCGGTGGGTTGGAGAGTTGTCTGACTTCAGGTTCGAGATAAAGTATAGACCCGGAAAGGCGAATACTGATGCTGACACATTGACTTGTGTGCCCCTCGACATCAACAAGTATGTGGTAGAATGTACTGAGGAGTTGTCACAGGAAGTGGTGGAGGTCACCTGGAATGGGACTAAAGCAGCTCAGGAACAGGATGTAGCGTGGGTTGCTACACTTTCTCTCACCACAAATTTCAACCAAGAACCTCCTGCACCTCTTCCAGCTATCAGTAGCGAGGAGTTGGCCAAAGCTCAAAGGGAAGATCAAGCAGTCGGAGAGATCATTAAACTAAAGGAGAAAAACGCAGAACTAACAAGTGATACATGACTAACCGTGAATAGAGCAGCAAGGAAACACCTTCATGAATGGAACAAATTGCACTTAAGAGAGGGACTTCTTTACAGACAGACCACTGAAAGACAACAAGTAGCCAAATACAAACCCATGGTGCTAAAGTGTCTCCACGATGACATGGGACATATCGGTACAGAGACAGAGTACTGTCCCTAGCTAGAGAAAGGTTTTACTGGCCGTATATGAAGAAGGAAGTGGAGGAATATGTCACGAGAAAATGTCTGTGAATAAAACAATGAAACCAACAGTACATGTTCATGCTCTGATGGGCACAATCCTGGAAAGTTACATCACGACCAGAGTCGTGAGTTTGAAAACGAACTTTTCAGGACTTTGCGGTAGAAATCCGGAGTTGGACACTCACGAACAACGCCATATCACCTGCAAGGCAATCCGGCAGAAAGGTTCAATAGAACCCTCTTGCAGATGCTCAGGACATTTACTGACAAAGAAAAAGAGCAGTGGAAAGATAATCTCCAAGGAAATGTGCATGCTTATAACTGTACACAGCACGAGTCGACAGGATACTCCCCCTATTTGCTGCTGTACGGACACCATCCCAGTCTCCCTGTAGACTTATTTGGTCTAATGACCAAGAAAACCACAGCATCACACAAAGGTTATGCAGAAAAATGGGCAGAGAGGATGACTGAGGCGTACAGGATAGCCAGTGAGAACAGTAAACTGTCAAGTGCATGTGGCAAGTCCTATTACGACAAGAACACAGTCACTACCTGATTCAGTACCGCCCGAGATAGACAGTGAAGGAGATGATGAGTCTGTAGCTGTTGGGGACGCAGAGAGATTTTTGAACACTCCTGTAGCAGACACCTCCACTCAGGTAGCAAGAAGGTCAGCAAGAGAGAGGAGGCCAAGGCAGATGTTCACATATGAGGCATTAGGCGAACCCTCACTACAACCGTGCCCCACTGTCAATACAGTCACTACACTCACCTCACCCTACATACCTGCATGGCCAACACCTTATCATTTACCACAGCTAACAGGTGTTGCACCTTACATCACATATCCTTACATGCCCCACAAATACACCACAAAATTGTGGTATTGAACGGTTAAATTCTATATTGAGTTTTTTGAACATAGAGGTTTCAAATATCCGGAGCGTTCTATTTTTGTCAGGGAGCGTGTGACGCCCAGCAATGTGTGATCACATTATGTGGTTTAATTTGGTATATTTTGAATAGTTGGCATATGTATATTACTTTATAAGGGCCTCATTTCTTTAGTTTGGTGTAAATTCATTTTTTAAACTGTATTCCAAATTTCCACCACAAGGGGGCCCCGCCTCCCTGTGAGACAGCATATTGTGGCTGGAGCCGATTTTCCTCTTTAGTCTGGCAGAAGCGAGAGAAGGAAACACAATACCTGTTGCTGGTCTCATCATTTTCCTGTTCTTTTCAGGTTAGTCACTAGCAAAAACACACAAATGTGGTCAAAATAATGTCAGTATAATGTATGAATGCTTTTCCTTGTTTTATAGCTGTTATCAAAGCTGTAACAGCAGACCAAAGTAGTTTTGGAAAAAGTGTATTTTACTTTCATTTGGAAATGAAGATAAACAGAACACATGGAACATATGTTTATTTGGGAAACTGAATTCAAGTTATGTGGTGACTATGGTAATTTACTTAATGATGTTCTTATGGGAAGGAATGTGAAATTGAGAACATATTAAAAGTACATGTTTATGTGTAAAATAAAGTCTGGCAGAAGCGAGAAAAGGAAACACAATACCTGTTGCCAGTCTCATCATTTTCCTGTTCTTTTCAGGACACGCCTGGGGCCTGTTACTATAACAATAAATTCTGATTCTACAACAGGTCTGATTGGTGGACCCAGTGCACAGCAGCTGTCTCTCAAGTATATCGCAAAGGAGATGGCAATCTATCATTGAGTTGAGAAGGCAAATTTTAGAGAACTACTCCAAACCTCTGACAAACAAGTACTTGGCCAACACTGCTATCCCTGATCTGTACAATAAATTGAGGGAGAGCATCACTAAAGATTTGAAAGCAACTGACTTTGTTACTTTGACCACAGACATGTTGTCAAGCATAAACATGACCCCCCCCTATATGTCTGTGACAGTCCATTATATTTTGGAGGATTGGAAACTGGAGGCAAAATGACATTCATCCCGGAGAACCACACAGCAGAGGCACTGGCTGAGGGGCTGACAGAGGTTATGCACGATTGGGACATAGAAGAGTGTAAAATGTCATGCATCACTACTGACAACAGGTCCAACATTGTTGTAGCCATACAAGGGCTCAAATGTCCATGGCTAAACCATTTTGGCCATAACTTGAATGTGGCAGTCAATTATTCACTATAGAGGGAGAAATAAAAACTGATTGAGCTTTTGGCATCTGTCGCTGTATTAACGTGCATTCTCTCATAGCTGGTAGAGATGACAAGATCTAAGCAAGGTGCAGGAACAGCTGAATCTACCTCAACATATACTGATAATGGTATATCAAGCATCTTAATTTATTGGCTTAATATTTCTCATGGCCCATACATTAATGTTAATGTCAATGTCAGTCATATACTAGAAATAGCCTAATCCTAATAGTACGTTAATTAATTACAATATTAGGCTAATTATTATTATTATCATTGTAGGATTGTGCAACTCATTGGGGATGAACATATGCCATGATTGTTAAAATCCTGGAACAGCTCCCTGCAATCAAAAGGGTTTTTGCTGATTATAAGAGCTGTTGCACACTCCCAAACATGACTTGTCAGGACATTGCTGTACTAGAGGCTGTTAAGAATGGGTTGAAGCCTGTCGCAGAATTTACTAATATTTTATCAGCTGAGAATTACGTGACAGTCTCATCTCTGCTGCCCATGCTGCATCTTATGAAGAATATCCTGAAGGAGGAGGAGACTGATGTAAAGATGATGGCAGAAATTAAAAGAGGGATCTTGGAGAAACTCGACTCGAAATATGACAACAACACCCTTCAGTTGATGCACAAAGCCACCCTCCTTGACCCACACTATAAGAGGGACCACATTGAAACCGCACACCTTGATGTGATCAAAAGTCAGCTTGAGGTTGAAATGGTGGCATACTGAAAGGATAAAATCAAGACAACTGTACACATCAGAGTGGAGGATGAGGAGGAGGAAGAAGAAAAAGAAGCAGGTGCAGCTGCTGAGATGAAGCTGGCTAAGAGAACCAAAACACTGGGCCATCTTCTGAGCAGAGTGAAGCAGTCTATGTCCACAATCCCCACAGACCAGCGAGCAAAAATCGAAATTACATCCTACTTGCAAGAGGAAGTTATTGATGGTGATGATAAGCCACTGGAATGGTGGAGATAACCTTTCCTTTAATGGCAAACATGGCTAGAAAATACCTGTGTGTTACCTCAACCAACACCACATGTTCAGTGCAGCTGGCAAAATAGTTATTCCACACTGCAACCTTCTCAAACCAGAGAGAGTAAACCATCTTGTTTTCTTAACTAATAATCTGTAGGCAGACAGATACCTGAATGAAATAACTACAGCATAAATAAAAAATGTATATTGCATATTGTTTCTGGCCTTGTTTTTATTTTAATAATACCCCAGCCGGCATTTCAACGTTGAATCAACGTTGGATTATGATTCGATTTTGCAAAACGATTCAACGTTGAAATCGTGACGTTGTTTCACCGTTGATTTCGTGACATTGTTCCACCGTCTTGCAGCGACATCGAGGTTGAATTAATTGGTTTAATTAAATGATTTTGCAAAACGAAACAACGTTGAAAATGCAACCTTATATCTTTTTTTAACATTGAATAAACTATAGATTGAGTTTCCTTTTCACTGTACTCTCTGAAGACATGACATTTGTACAGAAAATCAAAGGAACTGTAATTATGTAACTTGCTATGCATAATTTGCAATACTATCCTATATAGTGGCATCTGAGAAAACATTTGGTTCAAACTGTGTACAGATCGGTAGTTCAGGGGTGAGATGTTACACATTGTATGGGGGGAAAAAATGTTAGCACTATGCCAGATTTTAAAATAAAAAAAACAACTGTTAGAATACATATATTTATATATGCTTTTTTATTTGTCTTGTTCAACAACAGCAAAACACAAAACTATAATGAAATAAATTGAATTCATCAATTGAAAGCATCATTAAACATCAAAAATTTGGTCTTTAAAAAGGTTCTTACAGCACTACAAGCCAGAATAATAATACATATATAATTTCATTGAGTTCAACAGGTCTTTAAAAACGGTCTTACAGTACAAGCCAGAATAATAATAATACATATATAATTTCAAGTAACATCAACAGGTCTTTAAAAGCGGTCTTACAGTACAAGCCAGAATAATAATAATAAATATATAATTTCAAGTAACATCAACAGGTCTTTAAAAACGGTCTTACAGTACAAGCCAGAATAATAATAATAAATATATAATTTCAAGTAACATCAACAGGTCTTTAAAAACGGTCTTACAGTACAAGCCAGAATAATAATAATAAATATATAATTTCAAGTAACATCAACAGGTCTTTAAAAACGGTCTTACAGTACAAGCCAGAATAATAATAATAAATATATAATTTCAAGTAACATCAACAGGTCTTTAAAAAAGGCATTACAGTACAAGCCAGAATAATAATAAACTATTATTTCGAGTAATATTGTTCAACAGCAAAACTATTTTAGAAGGCTCATTAAACCCATTATCATTCAAACTTTTTTTATGTGGGTTTCAAGTAAGTTCTTATAAAACTACATGCCAGAATTATCATCAAGTAACATCTTTCAACATCAGTAAATCACTAATGAACCAAAAACATTTTACTCTAGGTTTCATTCTTGAATTATATATTGACCTAGAAACAATAAGTAAACTTTTTTTTTAAATTTTTTGAAGTGAATTGAGTCTTCATGGAAGAGGCGTCTTACGGCCACCACCACCCATCCTCTCTGGTGCATATTTTAAGTATTTTGACATGGTCTCCAATATTTGTGTACATGTTGTGTTGTATGCATTGATGACAGCGTCTAAAGAGAAAAATAAAGACAGTTTAGATCAACATAACTGCTGTATATTTCAGCCCATGAAACATCCTGTGTTTTACTTTTTCACAAAGATAGAATAGAATCACATGTAGGTGCATGTTAAGAAATATTTGCAAACATTCTTGATGTGTGAAGCCAGAAAACCACTTTGTTGGTGCTAACGTTTGACTATTGGAAGTAAAAGAGGCACAAACAATTAAAAGACTGCCATTAAATTGTTAAATGATCAATAAGACTTACAATTTGTAACTACTGTAACTAATTTAATTACATTTGGATAAGCACAACCAAAATAATCACACAAAAAAACAATCAAACACAAATGTCCCACAAATGAGTTGTTCTGCACCCGTTTTCTTTTTCTTTTTTTACTTACCACAAATGATCTGGCATAGCAGAGACTGAGAAAATGGCAGCTTCCCACGTTTCCCCTTTAAATTCATCTGTGCCATCAAGGCATTTGAGAGAGTTCTAAAACACAAACATGCATGTAAATATATATTAAGGACTCATTTATAAAAGGTATCTTTTCCATGTTAAATACATGACAATACATTTGCAACGTCTTTTGCATAGAGCAGAGACATTGCAACGACATGTAATTGCTATGATACATAAAAAAAAAAAAACACTTGGTTAATCTCCTCAGCTGACATAGACGCCTGTCAAACTTTGTTGTTGTGATCACATCCAGCGAGCTTTTCCCTCAACACTGTAACATGCTGCTTTAGCAAGCTTCTGTGAAAAAGTTTCAGCTTTTATTTTCCTTTTACGTAAAAATAATCATTTAATTAATTAATTATAGAACACATAGAATCTCCCACATGATCTCTCCTGTGATTCCGTGAGAGGGACTCTATGGGGCTTCTCTGGTCGTGTGAGAGGGACTCACTGGACTGATCTCTCCTGTGATTCTGTGAGAGGGATTTACTTGAGCCTCTTCTCTGGTCGTGTGAGAGGGACTCACTGGACTGATCTCTCCTGTGATTCTGTGAGAGGGACTCTATGGGGCTTCTCTGGTCGAGTGAGAGGGACTCACTGGACTGATCTCTCCTGTGATTCTGTGAGAGGGATTTACTTGGGCCTCTTCTCTGGTCGTGTGAGAGGGACTCACTGGACTGATCTCTCCTGTGATTCTGTGAGAGGGATTCTATGGGGCTTCTCTGGTCGTGTGAGAGGGACTCACTGGACTGATCTCTCCTGTGATTCTGTGAGAGGGATTCTATGGGGCTTCTCTAGTCGTGTGAGAGGGACTCACTGGACTGATCTCTCCTGTGATTATGTGAGAGGGATTCTATGGGGCTTCTCTGGTCGTGTGAGAGGGACTCAGAGGGATTACTTGGGCTGCATATGGATGGTCTGCTTTGGTTTGGACAAAAGAAGAATGATCCTCCTCTGTGTCACTGCTAGACAGCGCTATTGCATGCAATTCAGCATTCTGCCTCCTCCATTTTTTATGGTATGCCATCTATGAAAAAAGTATGTATTTTTACTGTCATAACAGAAGGGAAAGACAACAGTAAAATGTGTTTAGGTAACAGTCTGTCAGAACAAGAATTTTTTTCAGTATGATTAATCTTTTCTGCAAGTTATAGTTTAAATGAGTGTTTAAATGAGTGTATTAGTATTTATATTATTATAATAACATTAGATAAAAAGTTACATTTTAATCTAATAGTATACTGTTAGTATACTGTTAGTATGTTAATATATTCATAATTTGATTTTACTATATGCATTGTAATTTTATGTAATAATATGCTATATAGCTCACCACAGGTATAATATTTATTCCAGTCGGACAAAACAGCAGTTTCATATTTGTGAGTTGTTTTCATTTATTAAATCCCTGTTCAAGAAAAATGGCCTACATTGGTCTCTAATTTGTTAATGCTACCATCTCATCAATAATCAGAACTATTCATGCAGGAGGAGATCAACATTTGAAAGTTTATTGTAGCACGTCAAACTTTTTTTTTGCTGTGCACTAGTGGAGATTTCGGACACAGCCATTGATTAACATGCAAGCCGAAAAAAATATGCGCTGCTCATGCGCCACTGACGCTTCCGGTGTGAAACGGCCGTATAATTGATTGGTGAATTAATGTTTTTTTTGTTATTGTGTGACCCCTTATTTATACTGCACACGTCTGCGGCGCGCTACGGCTGCGACACGGCTACCGGAGCTGATCGCGCCCGCTCTAGTCAATGCTTGTGTTTACACCACCAACGACGCGGCGCGTTTAAGAAGCGTCCCAGCTTCGCTAAAGATAGGCGCCTAGTCTGTTTTTGACGGACGTCGCGTCCAAGCCGAACCGTAAATACTTTAAATAAAGGGGTCAGTGTGACCAATATAACGCATGAATGCAGCATGATCTGAATGCAGGGAAATACATGGAAGTGAATCGCCATCATTAAGAAATGAGATCGCATTTATGTTTGAATCGAGATCGTGATTTTTTTTCGATTAATCGTGCAGCCCTACCACTTCACTACCTGTGGTCCTTTAAGTGTATTAGAAAAACTGATGGCTGACTGACTCAAAACATTATTTTGGCTATAGCCTTTTTTGTTGTAGTTTTTAGTTTAAAGTAGTCTAAACTAAATTTAAAGACTCAGATGTTCTGTCTTTTATCTTTTTTTTATTTTATATTCTACAGGAAAGTTGTATTTGTCAAGCCCTAAGCTGTTCCCAATAACCAAGCACAGGCTGCTAATTTAATATGCTGGACATGTTGCTTGCAAATAAATACACTGGTGTCAATTCATGATACGTTGTCTTCTCTTAATTGTAATACTTAATGTACATTGATGTTAAATATAGTTTTATAAATAATGCTACATGATAAATAGAAGGCTTCAAATAGACCCTGTAATCGGTGATTGGTATCGGGTGATACAGCTTCCAGTAATCGGGTATCGGTGATCGGCCCCAAAAATCCTGATCTGAGCACCCCTAGTTAATATGAATGATTTTAAAGTTTGAACATGCAATGCAGATACAGATTTAACTACTGTGACTTAAAAAAAAATTCTTAAAATTAAATAAAATCACTTTTTCTAAAGTAGAATAGTCTTCTTGTCAATGAATGATGCATTCTTTATAACTAGCCTACTTGCATACATCATTCTTTATTCTTTCAAGCAGCAGACATTTATTTGTATGAATTAAATATAATGAATCCTTATTAAAGCTATTAACAAGCAGTGAATGCTTTTCTCTTTTTCTTTTGTTGCTTGATCAATATTAAGGACACAGACCACATTAGGTTTATTACCCACTTTTTTGGATTTACTTTCTTTTTTTACTTCAGTAATAATCTGCCACGGGTCTTCTTTAAAATTTTACCAAATTTAAGTCTGTGCTCCCAAAAGTTTGAGTTTTTTAAGTGGACATTTTTGTCCTCTATGTAGCTATGTCTAACTTTTTTTAATTGATGCACAAGGGTTAAGAAACATTATAGATTTAAGACGTGAAAATGATCAACTTTAGTGATGCACTATCCGAAAGAAACCGTTCTAGGTTCAGTACTGGTGATTCGAGAACCGCTGTACCTGTGCATTCGGTAGTACGCGCATGCTCAATATCAACAGCTCGTGCTCATCACTTCTCTCAGCACAACAAATCGTGAGCTGTTGAGTTACTGGAGAAATATACTCCGGGGTATTGGTTTATTTGTAGTCGGAGGGACTGTCAGGCATGTCCGAATGTGAGTAACTTTAGGAACTTGTAAATGAGCGCTGACTAAAGACGCGAACTGTTTTGAACGATTCAGTCAGATTTGGTGAACTGGTTCGACCACTAAAAAGAACCTGTACAAAAGAACGATTCCTTCACGAACCAGGCAACAACGAAGATGCAAAAATAAGAAGCACCCATTGTCCTTTAACATTTCATTGGTACGCCAATGTTATATGACGGTTATTATCAAATAAAAAAACTTTGCAAAACTGCCCCCATCTTAGGTTAACGCTACCGAATCACACGCGGCTATAACTTAGGCATACTTCAGATTCATAGGGGAATTAACCATACAAATATGGCCTAGCTAGAGTTAAATAGCTGAAAAATAGTGAAAAAAATAAAAGCTTCGAACGTTAAATTGGCACGAAATATAATTAACTAGAAATATCGCGATGGGTAAATATCTGGGTGGTTAACCAAATAATATATATCTGCTCCGACCGAGAAATATTTGCAAACTGCTGTGCTCACGTGCCACGAGTTGACTCAAACAGTAACGGACGTGTTTTTCAAACATGAATAGGCGCGAACATTGTCATTGGCCAGTTTCCTGAAAGACAGAAAGATTAACCAATCATGATCAAAATTAAAACGGTGAAACGACCAATATGGCGAAGTGTTGATTTGCAGTCTATTTAATCTGACAAAAGTGTTTTCATATGCATGGTAAACGGCAAGCACACAAAATTGTAAATCCACACAAAATCTCGTTAAGGCAAAGTTTCTGCTGCTCTCTTGTGGTTGAAATTATTGTTAATAATGATAGTAATTATATTTACAGCTGTGAACACTTTTCTGTTGTTGAAAACATTACGTTGTTTCAACGTACAGATCTTGTAAAATTTTCAACGTTGATTTAGAAGTGTTTGTGTTAACCTTTTTCAACCATTTAGCATTAAACATTATTTCAACGTTGTTTCAACGTTGAAATGACAACTGACATTATTTCAACCATATTTCAACGTTGAAGGTCGGTCATGTGCCGGCTGGGACACGTTTTGTTAAGTCATGTTTTAAATAAAGCTGCATTTTCATCATTGATTATTGTGCAGTGTTCAAACCTATTATAGACTGTTATTATATAATTGTTTAAAATAATAAAATAATAACAGCAATTTGTTATTGCATTGTTATTCGTATTATTATTAGTATTATTACAATTTTATGTTAATATTCTATGCAAATGAACAAATGAACATGCAAATGCTGGTGAATGATGATGTCGTTTTCGCCATGGCTCAAACAACAACTATATAAGAATGATGTGTCTCTTTTATAACAAGCAGTCTTGACATAATTTGTGAATATAGGTCTATCATCTTGCAATTTAATTTTGATGTGGGATGTAGTTTTGTAGTCTGTTTTTAAAACATTTTCAATGTTTCATTTTTATAATCCTCAGACACGTTTGTGTCGCAAGTGTTGGTTAGATGCGGTGGTGGCGATGTGAAACTATGACAGGGCAAATTAATTGTAATATTAATTTGATAATCATAATAGCCTAATAATCATAATAATTATATAATACATTAATGCGAAAACGAGCTAAATATCGTCTTGATATCTTCAAAGTCATCAGCTATTGGTGATGTATATCATTGTCTATCGACAAAACCCTAATTGCAGTTCAACCGGCCAGTCATTTTGTTGAGGTCTATCCTAAGTCCAAGGTTCAGGCAGTAGCATATGAAGTATCCTATGTCTTATGGTTGGAGTTGGCATCAATTAATCCCCTGAAGTATTAGACTGAATTATGTAATAGACAGTCATCACGACTTGGTGGCACCGGCTGCATTTAGTCATCATCACTCAGAGACACTACCAGTGAAGCCCGACACCAAGCAGGAACGGCCAGTTCTGGTGACCTCAGGATAGGAATCTTGAGGTTGAGACAGGGATACAAATACATTAATATTAGCGTAGATGCCATTCCATTTTTTGCAGAGTTATAGATCATGATAAATGTTTCTGGTTCTGGCAGACCTAACTAAAGCAGCCTGATTCTGAGTTGATGGTCAAATTAGGTGTATGTCTGGCTAAATAGATTAGTCTTTAGTCTATCCTTAAACTCAGTGAGTGTATCTGCATCCCAAACAGTGTTAGGGAGACTATTCCATAGTTTAGGAAGGATCTACCTCCTTTTGTGGATTTTGATATTCTAGGAATTATTAACAGGCCAGAATTTTGCGATCATATTAAATGTGATGGAATATAGTATGGTAGAAGGTCACTTAAGTACTGCGGGGCTAGACCATTCAAAGCTTTGTACAAAAACTACATTTTTAAATGAATACGAAATTTAACAGGTAGCCAATGTAATGACGATAAAATGGGGCTAATATGATCATATTTCTTGGTTCTAGTCAGCACTCTGTCTGCTGCATTTTTAACCAATGAAGTTTATTTATTGAACTTGCTGGACATCCTCCCAGAAATACATTATTATAATCTTGTCTTGAGGTCATGAACACATTAATTAATTTTTATGCATCAGCAACAGAGAGCATGTGGTGGATGAATGCTGTTCTACAAACATTGTAAATTAGATTTTCAAATGACAGATTGGCATCAAATTTAACAACTAAGTTCTTGGCACTAGAAGACGATGTAACAGTACAATAATCAAGAGTCAAATTATATTTTAGCGGCTTATTTTTAGAGGTTTTTGGTCCAATAAATAGTAACTCTGTTTTGTCGGAATTGAGTAGAAGGAAATTTATGACCATCCAATCTTTGATTTCATTGATACACTCTGCTAATTTGAAGAATTTTGAAATTTCATTGGGTTTCAAAGAAATATAAAGTTGGGTATAATCGGCATAACAGTGGAAACTTATTCCACAACATCTGATAATATCTCCTAGTGGAAGCATATATAAGGCAGCACTAAGATCTAAAAGCACTTGAAGAGAAATTCAGCCATGATCAGATGATAGGAGCAAGTCATTTGTAACTCTGATAAGTGCAGTCTCTGTACTGTGGTGGGGCCTAAATCCTGACTGAAATTGTCCATATACAGTATACTATTTATCTGTAGAAATTAACATAGTTGGGAGGACACTACATTTTCTAGTATTTTTGACATGAATGGGAGATTTAAAATCAGCCTATAATTAGCCAATTCTCCAGTATCAAGTTATGGCTTCTTAATAAGCAGTTTGAAAACTGCCATTTTAAAGTTTCTTAAAATTTGCAAATTCACCAAGGAAATCAGAATAAAACTCAGTTGATCTATATACTGTAGCAAGAGCAAAAGACGACAGATGTTTTTTATTTGTATCTGATGGTGTCACTTTAAGCATTATTAGTTCAAAAGACTTTTGAGTAACATCAAAAACTTAAAACTGTATATTGTAGCAACGCCTCCTCCTCAAACCTTCAGACAAGGCTAATGTTTATAACAATAACATGGGGGAGTAGATTCATTTAAACTAATATATTTATCAAGTTTAAGCCGGGTTTCAGTCAAACAGAGCACATCCAAACTATGATCTGTAATAATTTAATTTACAATTAGTGCTTTGGTTTAAAGAGATCTAATGTTTAGTAGCCCTACCTTTTATATTGTGTTTATCTTACATTTTTATTTCTCATTTTCAAGTTTTACCTTAATCAAATGTTTTCTAAATAATTGAATGACAGATTTGTGTTTGGTAGTTCAGGGAACAGACCCAATCTCTATATGATATCTAGGTGATACAGTCTCTGTGTGTTGTAGTATATGTGAACTGTGTGATGTCTCAAGGCAGGTAGCAGACATTCAGATTAGCAAGTGTGTCTGCTTCCTGACCTGGGCCCCTGTTAGTCAAATACTATCACTAATATTTCTAAGTGCCAAATTACTAGAGAGGAGATTGGCATCTTCCATGGAGGGATGGAGTCTCTTTAGCAGGTCAGGTCTAACCCCAAACTCTTCCAATTGTCCATATATCCTATGATATTCTCTGGACACCACTCAGACATCCAGCCATTCAGTGACACTAATCTAATATAAACCTTGTCACCACAAACAGGGAGGGGGGCCAGAGCATATTACAGAGTTTACACTGCAAGTTTACACACCTATTCATCATTATATATAGTGATCTCTGACTGTCCAAGCCAGACATCTTTAGTGCAAACATGAATAACAACTTTAGAAAATACATGTTTAGCATTAGCCAGCACTTGTAAATATGATCTGATGTCAGATGCCCGAGCCCCCAAATGCTTTTAACAATAGTGGCTGGAGTCTCTATTTCCACATTCCTTACAATATAATCTCCTATAACCAGGTTGCTCTCAACATGATTCTTAGTGGGTGCATCACTGAGTGGGTTGAAGCAATTGGAAGCCTTAACAGGAATGGGAGAGTGGTGTCGCTTTGCTGAGCATGTATGCTGCTGAGATGTCACCCAAACGCCCTGCTGCCGGGGCTTTACAGCTGGAACCAAATTGTGTGTTGCTTGCTGTGCTACCCGCATCTGAAACAGTATCTACCGGCTTCTCTTTCTCACTGAACTCCACTAGCAATCAGATGTCTCTAACTCATTAATCTTCTCCATCAGCCTGATTAATTCCTACATGTACATCCCTCACTGCTGACTGAAAAAGCCGGAAATGTAATGCAGGAAGCAATAACATGAGTGGATGCCATGACTTACCGCACTTGTTTGTTGTTGTTGGTTGTTCCCGAGCGGTGACGGTTTGAGATCAATGTGAATCCCTTATGTAATTGTTTGTTGTTATGGTTGTTCTTGATAAATGGTGCTTTGAGATCGATACAATAATCTGTATAACAAAGAGGAGAAAATGGCACTGTAAAATACACGCAGTTTGATTGCGATAAAAATAGACAGCAGATGCATGTGGAAAAATGCACACAGTTGAATCGCGATAAGAGAATAATCCTGAGATTAAAGATTAAAAGATGAAAACAGATAGATAAGAGATGCTAACAAAGCTAGCAGGCAACAAACACAGACTCCAGCTAGGTGTCAGCAGCTCAGGAACAGGAAATCCTCTGTGTGTGTGTGTGTGTGTGTGTTCGAATATATAGGAGAAAACCCTACTGTCATAAAGGCACAAAAATATCAACTGAATCATGTTACAGAATGTTTTTTTTTTCTTTCAATATAAATTACACAAGTGTTTCCCAACCCTTCTTCTGACACTCTTATTTCCCACAATGTGCTGTGTACAGTCATCTAAAATGTACAGTATGTTGGTATACAAAGACTACAAAGCCGAAAAATTGATCAATAAATAACCTTGCATTTTTAGTTTAAACTATACAACACAGACCATTAATGTAAAATACGTTCGAATAACTTTGAATCATCTAATTCAAAATGATATGATGATAGCATCTAATGCTACCAACCATTCATTGTTTTCACAATGTAGAACTGAGTGTAAAACCAAGTTCTTGGAAATCTGGCACTTTAACAAATTGAAACTGGTGTGTGTAAGAATTAAATGTTCTTGTTCTGCCTCTGTCTTCTACACAGATCAGAGTAAAGAAAAGGAATTCTGAACATTCTGTGAAGCACAGACTAACTTTGACATTTTGTTTGCTTCAGCCTTTCAGTCTTGGCCAGACTTGTATTCTTTCCCAGAGTACACTTGTTAGCCTGCCCTCCCTGAACCTACCTGGTCTGCACTCAGGGTCAAGGAAAGAGGAGATCAGTTCAATTTGGACCTGCCTTGTTTCTAAGAAAAAGCACCAATTCTTGTCTTTTAATCACCCTTATAATTCCAGAAGGTTGGAAGAAGTTCACTTCATTCTGAAAGTGAGAGCTGCTCTTTGTCAGATAGTGCCACCATGTCTAATTGAGGGCTGAAACACTTATCCTCTTTTATGCTGTACAAAGAATCAAAAGCATGTTTGATCAGAATGGAGGGCAACTTTAAAGTAAATTTTATACGAGGAGGTGAGTAGCAACCTAAACTAGATCTGAAGGAAACAGAAGACTGTTCTTTCCTTTTATATATCTTTAGGTGGATGAAATAGAATTTTTCTCTAGATGAGGACAAACTAACAAAGACATAAAAGCATTGCCACATACATAATCTCAGACCAAGATTTCGTACTTTCCTTTGCCTTAGCTAGTGGTGGATATTCTATAAATGTTTAATGAAATCCTACAAAATGTACAGTTAGTTTCGGTCATCTAATTTGATTGGACAAGTGTCATTATATAACTGCTGTATAAAAGCATTATCGCAACTTGAAATTTTGTATTGATTATCAAAATAGTAGGCTACTGTGATTGCCTGCTACCTTGTGCCAACCACCAAATAACGGCCATGCTGATATTTCGTACAACGGCATGTTTATATACTGCCAAATGTTAAATAATATTCTCTTTTATTGATCTTTTGAAATTAAAAAGTGTAAGTGCAATGAATTTAAGCAAGGTAGTCTGTGGTATAGAACAGGGTTTAGGGATGAAACAAAAATGCACACCTCTGCCTTTACTAATGCTGTTTGTTTACATGACAGGCTCTTTAAATCTGACTCTCATACATCAGCAGAGAAGAGTCACAATGTAAAAAATTGTGTTTACAGTAAATTCCTGGCTACTAGTTGCATGACGTTCACAGTATATTTTACAGTAGTATTTCTACAATTTCTTACCAATAAAAGACAACTGTATTCTGTGACTTTACAGAAAATAGGACCAATAAATTACTGTAATGTTTCAATGCTGTGTTGTAGAATTACAATGATCATCTGTATTTTTATTATTTGCAGCGTTTGTAAATTGTCACCATCAATGAGATTTGTAATGAGATTTGTATGCTGAGTATTGATATCTTGCGTGACTGATTGATAGGTCATGATAAAATCTTAATGAGAGATAAAACCAACCGTATTATAATCTACCTTCGCAAAAATCCCTTATTGTTTATTTAAATGTTAATATGTCTTTAGCTTCAAATGTATCAAATGTTGTAGTTTATACATTGGCTGATAACCACTACATTTACTATTTTCTACATATATTACAGTACAATTAATCAAGATCTTCAACACTATTGTATCAAATGGGAGAAATGTAATTAGAAATAAAATAAGATTAGGTCCTATCCAAAGAGAACACTAAACACCATAATGGTGACTTCAAACGAAACATTTTCCCATAATCCAGAACAATATTAACATTTATTTTTTCACAGTTGTGTTGTCAAAAAACAATGACCATTGATTTTACAGTAAAATTTTGAAAACAGTATTTTATTGTAAGAAATTACTGTAGGTAAATCCTGGCATATTATTTTTTACAGTACAGTCATATCAGTGGAAGAGCAAGATTACAGGAGTCAGCATGGGCACTCTGACTGGTCTGCAGCTACGCAGCCCCATACGCAGCAAGCTGCGATGCACTGTGTGTTCTGACACCTTTCTATCATAGCCAGCATCATGTTTTTCAGCAATTTGTGCTACAAGAGCTCTTCTGTGGGATCAGACCAGATGGGCTAGCCTTCATTTCCCACATGCATCAATAAGCCTTGTGCACCCATGACCCTATCGCCGGTTCACCGGTTGTCCTTCCTTGGACCACTCTTGGTAGGTACTAACCACTGCATACCGGGAACACCACACAAGACCTGCGTTTTGGAAATGCTCTGACCCAGTCGTCTAGCCATCACAATTTGACCCATGTCAAAGTCACTCAGATCCTTATGCTTTCCCATTTTTCCATCTTCCAACACACAAAATTCAAGAACTGTCTTTTCACTTGCTGCCTAATATATCCCACCCCTTGACAGGTGCCACTGTAATGAAATAATAAATGCTATTAATGTACCCTGTCAGTGGTTTTAATGTTGTGGCTGATATCAATTATATTATAACTATTATGCATGGATGAATTGTTCACAATAAGACCAGTAAAATGCATTAAGAAAATAAATAGGGCAAATTTGTATTGAATGCACACTTTTTGTTCCCAGACTGGAGTGTTTATTGCTGTCATCTAACTTCAGAGCTGGACAGTGTTATTTCCCTGTCTTTGTCTAGACTTTTATGTTGAAATTCTTGTTTAGTTCCCTGTTCCTGTTTCCTGTTTTAGTTTTGTAGTCCTTTGTAGTTTTATTTCATGATTGATTCTCCCTAAATTTTTCCCCAGGTGTTCCTTATTCCCTGATTGTTTCCCCAGGTGTAACATGATTCCTTTGTGTATTTATCCCTTGTTTCCCCTGGTTAGTTTGTCAGTCTTTGCATGTATTGTTGGATGTTCTGTGCCTGGTTCACTGTGTTTTGTTTTCATTATGTTCTGAGTTACTTTGTTTATTCTTTTGTAAATAAAGTTGCATTTAGATCCTCATTCTTCGCCTGCCTTGTCACAGAAAGACTGACCTATGATGGATCTAGCAGCTGTCAGAATTCTCCTCCTTATGCAAGTGGACTGTTGTTGACTGTCCAGTTGAAGATCATGTCCGTGAGTTTTTAGAGCTGGTGAATTTAGTGCACTATCCAGACTAGTCTTTGGTGGTTTTCTTCAGGGTGGGTCTCAGTAGTTTACTAAAGGAGCTATTGCCTCCAGCGGATCCTCACTGGACGCTCCTTGAGTTCGTGGAGGAGGCTCTGCAAGTTAGCGGCTCGCCTTTCACTGTGGGTGTGGAGGAAGAGGGCTTTAAATCTCCTCCCTCAGTGGTTTCCCACTGTCTCAGCCCCTTTTAATTTACTCCAGACCTCGGGCATCAAGACAGATTAGGGTGTACACCTCAAATGCGAGGTGGTCACATGTGTTTTTGACCACATTCGTATGTGGATTTTGCAATCTGATCACAAAATATTTTATACCCATTAAAACCTGTATTTAGGGCTGACTACATATGATCGGATCACTCGAAACACCTTAATACCAGGTCACAAAGATGATACATTTAACAACAGCAAAACAAAGACAAAACTCAAACACTAAATAACACAATAGACTTACACATGATGATAGTTGCTCATTTTACCAGGGTTAGAATCAACAGAGTGTAAACAAAACAAGTTAATAGGAACCCAAGGCTGAGGCTAGCTCAAACACAAACGCATGAACAGCTAAGCTCTGTTGCGGCCTTAGGACACTAAAGACCAAACCTACTCTACGCAAGTACATAAACGCAGCCTCACCTTCCTACGCAAGCTCGATTTTTAACATGTCAGCACTCTCTTCATAACACAACTCAAGTACGTGCTATGTTCTCAGTGTTGTCACAAGGAGTGGATTTTCTTCTTTCAACAACTGTCAAGGTTGTCTCTGGGAGCAATTTGAGTTGGAACTTTTCAAAAACTATATGCAACTTTTTGTTCCCAGTTCATTTGAATGGACTTTGTTTTTCTCCGTGTCTCTCCTTACTCCTAAACTATCAACTCCTCTACCATGTCTGAGCTGCATCCGAAAATGTAGGCAACGGAGTACTAAAATGCTTAACTGACAGCTGTTTTGAATGAATGGAAGGAAATTAGTTTAATTCTTACACACAACAGTTCCTGCCTCCAAAGGTAGCATTTCCTGGTTTCGGATGCAGCACCAGTTTCGTGGTCATGCTTAAAAAATCTTGTGCCCTCTTGTGGTTTGAGGTTTGTAACTGCCAGAGCAACACAAGTCTGCACGTAATGTTTGTACAATGGGACCACGCGTTGGCCAAGCACTCATGTTTGCGTTTGCGTGCTTACTTGAAGTATGTTTCGGACTTAACGCTTATTTAAAAGCATACCTGAGTGTAAGCAGGCAGTCAGTTGACATGCGGTGAAGCAGAAATATTTGGACCCATAGAGTGACTCAATCCCATGTGACACTGGCCTTAAAAAGGCAGGCTGTGAATGCTGATAAGCTGTAAGCAATTATATGACAACGTGACATGAGTCAATAATAGAGCGAGGGTTTAACCAAAGTCTATCAAGTCAGTCCACTGGTGGCCATCTTTATAATGCACTTGGGAGATTAATTAATGTCATGCCAGTGCTGCTCTTATCTACTTGAATGGAGAAAGACCAAAATCTAAAAAACGGTTGGTCAAGATTATGATCAAAGAACATTTCAAATCAGCAATAAAATCGGACAATACTGGAATCATAGAATAAATATTTATCTAATTTTACACTAAAATACACAATTTTCACGGTTTGTATATCAAATTGTTGATTGACAGGTGATGTTTTTATTTAAAAGGTGATTGGCTCTTTTAACGGTAAGGCGGGACTTTTCTACATCCTTTGACCTTTAGGTGCTAGAGCTTCTAGGTTGAATGTTCCAATTTCTCCCATTCATATTAATGGAAGTGGCCCATCTCCGCTAAATAGTCTCTGGTTTAACCTACCACATTTACGTTATTGGAATATTCTGAATTCAAAAGGCCTTAAAAGCTAAGCTCTACCCAAAATATCTGTGGCATGAATTTGTTAAAACAAGCAAAAACAATGGCTGTCTATAGGTGTCATGTTTATTCTGTTGGTTCATGTTTTCATGTCTTTTCTATTTTAGTTATATGCGATTCCTGTTTCCCTCGTGTGATCTTGTCATGTGTTCCCTGTTCATGTGTCTTGTTTTCTTTGGTTTAAGTTCATAGTCATAGTTTTGTTATCTTGTTTATAGTTTAGTCTTGTGATTGGTTGTCTTGTTTACTTGTTAACCATGTCCTTGTATATGAGCCCTCATGTTTGCCATTGTGTTTTGTCAGGTATTGTTAATGTAACCATGTTTGTTAGACATAGTCATGTTCATGTTTATTTCACATGTTGATTTACGGTTGTTGGATATCAATTTGGTTAATAAACTGCACTTGGTTTCTCACTACGTCTTCGTCATTGTCTGCACTGCCAGCAACATTACAGAATACCTGACTGCCAACCATGAACCAAACAGATCGACTCCTGCGCCTACATCAGGGGAATCGAACCCTGGAGGAATATGTGGAGAACTTCTGCACTCTGGCCAACGAGGTCGCCCTCAAAGACCGTTTCCGTTTCGGACTGAGTGAGCCAATCTCCACCTTGATGCCTGGCATCGCAGTTCCCTCAGCCTGGCTCAGAATATCAACCTTGCATTGCAGATTACTGGTTCTACGTTCACTGTGGGGGAGGTGGCCGACGAGCCAGCATCCCATGTCATGGACGATGAGTCAACGACCATGCCTGCAACTGACAATGAGTCAATGGCTACGCCTGTAATGACCAATGAGCTGGAAGATTTGTCTGTCCCAAAGCCAGCGTTGTCAGCCTCATCCGTTCTAGAGCCAGCGTTGTCAGAATTGTCTGTTCTAGAGCCAGCGTTGCCAGCCTCTGCCTGGGTTATCATCCCCATCGGCTCTGCCCCTCAGGGCGCCAACTTTCCATTGGCCTTGCTCTGTTCCTATGCTCCATGCCCCCACCCCCAGCACAATATTTTATATTGTTATTTTGTTTTGGGGCGTCGGGAGCCTCCACTAGAGGGGGGAGATATGTCATGTTAATTGTGTTGGTTCTTGTTTTTGTGTCTTATTTAAAAAATCTAGTTCCTATTTTATGTTATGTGATTCCTGTTTCCCTCATGTGATCTTGTCATGTGTTTCCCCTGTTCATGTGTCTTGTTTTCATTGGTTGATTTTATTTGTCATTAGTCTTGCTTTTCATTGGTTTAAGTTCATTTAGTCTTGTTTATAGTCTTGTGATTGGTTGTTTTGTTTACTTGTTAACCATGTATTCATGTATTTAAGCCCTCATGTTTTCCATTGTGTTTTGTCTGGTATTGTTAATGTAACCTTGTTTGTTAGTCAAGTGTAGTTCATGTTTATTTCATGTGTGGATTTATGGTTGTTGGATATCACTTTGGTTAATAAACTGCACTTAGGTTCTCACTACGTCTTCGTCATTGCCAGCACTACCATCAACGTTACAACAGGGCAATGCATTGTGTTTGGATAAATGTTTGAATACACACTGTTTCTAAAGTATAGCCACAAAAAATAAACATTTTACTTGTTAAAAGAGAATCATAAAATAATATTCAGATACGCATAGGCTCAAGTCGGTGAATCATTGATTCATTATTTGCATGAACCGTCCAAACAAACCAGTTCACTAAAATGAATTGGACTAACCCAACTTGCAAGTGGATTGATAAAAAGTTAGTTTTAACCATTTGTAATCCAAAAGAACCAATTAATTTAAAGGAATGTTCCAGGTTCAATACAAGTTAAGCTCAGTCCACAGCATTTGTGGCATAATGTTGATTACCACAAAAATTTATTTCAACTCATTCACTCTTTTTCTGTAAAAAAAAACAAAATCGAGGTTAAAGTGAGGACCTTATAATAGAAGTGAATGGGGACAATGAAAATGGCCAATTTTTGGAGAGTTTAAACAGAAATGTGAAGCTTAAAATTCCATAAAAGCACTTTCATTAATTCTTCTGTTAAAACTGGTTAAATATTTTAGCTGTAGAGTTCTTTAAGCCATTTTTACAATCGTTTTAGGGTTTGTTTACTACATCGTCATGGTAACAAAATTGTAAAATTATATAATACAATGAAGACAAAAAGCAATGAAGTGTTTTGTCATATTACACCCAATGGATGCTTGACAATCCACTAAAAGATGCAAAAGATTCCCCAACTCTTGTCATATCATCACTTGATAAACGAGACTTTTGTTACATATTTTATTGAAAGAAAAACTAAATATTATCTTCTATATCATTTGAAACATAATCATCAGCACTCCCACTGAGTGCCACTGAGAAAAAAATCTAAGCTATCATTGTCAATAGAACGATAATTTAACCTGAGCATTTTCTCTCTCTCTCTCTCACCCACACATATACATAATTATAAACAAAACACCACCCAACAAAGTCACATACAATCAAGTCAATAATATCCTGCCAAATGTCAACATGCAGGCTAAAATTAAAATCCTTTTAAAAGCTTTTAGGGTCAAATGATTAAATGCCATGTAACTCTCCATAACAACACCATTTTGTAAATTGTGCTTGACAGTTGCATTTGAAAGGAGAAAATGGTAAATTATTGTTTTTCTTTGTTAAAAGTGATCGCTGTCAGTGCCCTATATAATTAGCTAGCATGGATCTCCTCCCATCAAGTCGTATCTGATTTCTGTCAACAGATCTCTATGTACATCTATATTCCTGGTTTGCTTTGAACTGCTGGTAAAGCTGCAGGCGGGTACTCTAGAGAGTCTGTGTGCTTGTGTGTGTGTGTGTGAAGTGAGGTCGATGATGCAGAGGAGAAATTAATATCTTTCAGCGCTGTTGATATGAGAAACCGCATTTAGAGGCCTTTGATGGAACCCAGGTGCAGAGACCATGTGCCCCTTGAGGACATCATGCAATACATGAATATAGTGTGTAGGCACAGAGTGTCCTTTATAAGATTTTATAGTAAAACTTCACCCATAAATGAAAATTCTGTCATCAATTACTCCATCCCATTTAGTTCCAAACCTATATGACTTTCTTTCTTCTTTGTCCATAGTCACTTTTCCACATAATAAACGTGAACAGGGGCTTGGAAGCTTGTTATTGATTAAAAACTCTTGCCCTCCACTGTAAAACATAAAATTGGTGACATCAAACCTGACAATGTCTGATAGCATCACATTTGAGCGGAGAGTAACCTGAGGGTAAAAGTGCATGGGTTCGCCTCAGAAGAGGGGAAAAAGCGCTATGCGCAAGTGGCACAACCGGTCAGCTGTCACTTGTTCTACGTGTTCAGACCTGAAGAAACACTGGCCACGGCCGACTCAACCGGAGGTTATTGATCTCCCAAAGGTATTGGGTGTTGCCCAGCCCGCTGCTCTGCCCATGTCTGCTAGAGAGCGCCGGTGGACGGTGCCCACGAGAATTACATGCTCTTCATGGAGCGTGCTCGAACCCGCCTGGGGAAACTCTGTGTACCTATGGGCCACCCCGCCGTCAAGGGTAGTGAGAGCGGACGAGCGAGGAGATCGGATTCGGGCAGACCTGAGGAACCAAACATCTAGCCGCGAGGGTTGAGTGGAGGATGGATGGTTTCAGTCCAGCCCCACGCTCACGATGGCCCAGGCCCATGGTGGCATCCCAGTCGAATCCTCCACATCAGATGCCGCAACGCTCTCCGATGCAGCGACGACGTCATCATCCAGCCCGGGAGGTCCGAAGGAGCCTATCTCATCTCGGACCCGGACAGAAGCAAATGAGCGTGCTTGGGGGCGGATGGTTCATGGGGTTTTACCTGGCAAAGCCATACCCGCTGAACTCCCCAAATCGCCTCCATCACCAGCCGGGTCGACCTCCATCCTGTGGGAGGAAGGCGCGACGTGGGGGCGGCTGGAGAGGCGTTTCCTTTCAGAAAGGAAAGCCGCGACTGCAACGTTGTCATGGACAATTTCTCGCAGTGAGAACAAGAACCATCCACAAACGCTCCCTTGGTGTGATCGCAACCCAGACACACGAGGCAGCGCCTATGACCATCAGAGGCGGAGAGATATCTGCTGCATCCAGGAACTATACACATCTTTAAGAAGACGTTCAACGCCAAATGAGTTACTCTTTTAAAGAAAATTATACTCTTTTAGAAGCACTGTCCAAGCGCCCAGGGTTGTAGACTGCACGGCCATGCAGAGAAGAGAAAGCCGCTGGTAATGCGCCGTAAGGTCCAACTCTAAAGCTCTGTAGAGGTGAGTGGAACAGTTGTGAAAACCAGCTTGCTGGACACACAACCGCTTGGCTGTGAAAAAATCTGACTAAACAGATGCATGATTCCCTCCTTTTATACCTGTATGTCCAGGGAGGGACATGCAAAATCTGTTCGCCAATTCTCATTGGCCTTTTCTCAAAGCTCAGAGGCAACTGAGGCTCTCAATAGAGACCAGGGATGTAGTGGAGGCTAAACACACGTAAACGCCGTTTACGCACCTCCCAAAATTCGGAAATAGCGTTTACCCACGTCCAAAGTGGGTTTATCCACCTCTAAATTGCGTTTATCCACCTCTAAATAGATAGTTCCTAAGCCATTTTAAATTAAGCTTATGTCGTTTTAGTTTCATATTGTTCATTATTAGTTTCATAGGTTGTTAAACCTAAGACGAAGTCTTTCATAATGCGCTGCTGCCAGTGTTTCCCATGCGCGTGCATCGATATTGACTACTACCAGCTATATACAGCGTGCTGACCTCAAAAATCCAGCTGTATTCTAACAATAACTTAGCTCTCCTTATTAGCTAGGCTCCTTGCATGCTGGCTAATAAGTAATAACTGACAGTGCTGTGTTGGACAGATTTATGCAGCGGTGTTCCATGACGGAGAGAGAGCGCGAGAGGTACGGGTGAGAGAGAGAGAGAGAGAGAGAGAGAGAGAGAGGGACGAGCGAGAGGTAGCCTAGTGCTGCGCGAATGCGCTACGGCTCTCTGCAATCAAATACGATTTTAAATAGGCTTAGTAAAAATAAAAAATAAATCGAAAATCAATGTGTGGCGGTCAGCGTTGATATTGAGGCGGGCAAAAATTCTTTGATTCCAGCTTGTTAAATGTGAATATGTTCTGTCTTCTCTCCTCTGTGACAGTAAACTGAATATCTTTGAGTTGTGGACAAAACGAGACATTTGAGGACGTCATCCTCCTGGGCTTTTGGGAAACACTGATCCACATTGTTCTGACATATTATAGACCAAACAACTAATTGATTAATCGAGAAAATATTCAACAGATTAATCGACTATGAAAATAATCCCAAATCCCTAATCATTATGTACAATTGCATTGCATTGGAAGCCCTGGATATAAGCCTCCCTCTCTATCTCTCTTAAATATTTTTGTTCTCTCTGTTTTGTCATTTAGTTTAGATTAATGTATGAACTGAATAGTGATTGTGTGACCTATGAGGGAACAACCAGTGATACCCTTGGTAGTACCATCAAATGATAGCCTATAGCGATGTCATCAGGATACACATACACCGGTAGGCAGTGGCCCACCTTACCGGGTGACCACGTCGTGGTCCACCAGAATTTATAGTTTACCCACCTCTTTTTTTACCACTACACCTCTGATAGAGACCCCTAGTGTCACTTCACCCACTCAATGTCGAGTGAGTGATGGAAGGGGAACTAACAAAGAACAATATATTTTTGCAGAATTTATACATTTGTATTAATGCTAGTTAATAAAAATACAATTGTTCATTGTTAGTTCATATTAGTTCATAGTTCATTTACTAATGTTAAAATATACACCTTTTGATTAAAAAAATTATTACTTCTGAATGCTGAAATTAACATAAACCAAGGTTAGTAATTGCTGTAGAGGTATTTTTCATTGTTAGTTATGAAACCTTATTGTAATGTGTTACAAACTGTTTACATTCAACTGAAACCACACATACATTGTGCAAATTTCATCTTGCACACCATAATCGTGGTGATCAAATCCCTTACAGACTTGCATTGAGCAAGAGGTCCAAGCCATATCTATGGACCAGATCATTATACAGACTTGGGCCAATAAGCATACTGGAAATAATTGCAACCACATAGCAACACACTAACCCCAAGCAACAGAATAGCAATGCATTAGCAACCACCCACCACACCATTTTATAGCATTGTAGTGGAGGGTTTTGCCCAACAAGCACTACTCACGTTTTTATTGAAAAATGTAAAGATCTAGTTGTGTATTATTATACATGATTACAGTTTAATCATAAGCTGATTTGATCAATTGTAACATTTAAAACTGCATCAGATTTTAAAAGCATTCAATTCTGAGATCTATCTTTTAACAATTCTAGACATCATGAGAGCATTGGTGGCTGAGATCATTACAGAGAGCTCATTTGTTCCTATCTCTCTTAGTTATTTGTTTTATGATGAATAAAATAGAGCCCCATTGGAGATCAAATGTGCATGAACTATTGATATTGATCAGAGTTAGACTCGGGGCAGACATCAGTATATGTGCACATTAATTAATCATCTTTTGATGATTAGATTAATAGAACTGTGGACTGCCACTGTGTATCTGTTTCTAAATTCTAGCCTTAACCACATCCTCATAGAAATTGCACAGCAAAGTCATTATTTCAGCTTTAGCCCAAAACTAACCTCATAGATCCTTATGACATATATCTGAACATTGTACAACCCCCTTGAAACATCTTTTGTTGGTTAAGTTTAATTATAAATTCCATGTATACACCAAGGCAGAGGTAGAAATTATTACATGTCCTGCAGTGCCTGAGTATTGATCCTGCATTAGTTCAGTATTCAATGCTCTGATAAACAATCCCGAAGTAGAGCTAGCCACCTCATGAATTTGTATGATTTCATTCTCTATGTGAAAACATTGATCTGTTCTATTAGATGGACTATAGCCTGAGTACTTTAATATAGAACATTGTGTTGACAGGTGGAAATGGAAAATAATTCTAATCTTATCTTCTGTTAACAATGACTGTTAGCTATTTTTGTTCCAAATTGATAAGTGATGTGTAGCTATGGTAATATTTAGCCTAGAAGAGGAGGCTGTTCATTACAATGGGGGAAACACCCATAAAAGCATACACCCGTTGTGTGAAACGTTTTGCCAACTGTTAAAATTTTTAAAGGTGAAATGCAATTTTTTTTAGATGTTAAATGTCACATATTCCCTGTTGTCTTTTGTTTTTGTGCTTTTATGTTGAAATTCTTTTTTAGTTCCTGTTTCCTGTTGTTATTGTTTTTGTAGTCCTTTGTAGTTTCCCCCTGATTGTTTCCACAGGTGTTCCTCCTTCCCTTGTTTGTTCCCTTGAATATTTAAGCCCTTGTTTCCCCCAGTTAGTTTGTCAGTTCTCACATGTGTTGTCATGTGCTATGCCTGGTTTCCTGCATTTTTTGTTATATTCTGAGTTGTCTTTTTGTTTATCTTTAGTTTTATTAAAGCTGCACTTAGATCCCCATTCTTTGCAAGCCTCAACACATTAAAATACACTCTTAAGTGCGGCAACAACTATAGAGCGCATCAGTCGAGTTCCAGAAGTAAAAATACCATTCATTTTCACCATGGGTGAATTGATCTTTACTTTAACTTGTATACCTACTAGACAGACCTACCACAAACTCCAAGGTTGTTAATCAATTGCATATGCCCCTGTCGAATCAATCAGTCTATGTTATCTTAAATTCATTGTTTCAAAATAATGAAAAGTTTGTTCGGAATTCCTAGTGAAGGACTACACTTACCTTGATCCAGCAGAGAATTATCCACCAATCAGAGATCTGCGGACAAAAACGCATGCCAAACAAGCTATATATATATATATATATATATATATATATATATACATACACACACACACACACACACACACACAGTACAGTACCTATACTGCCCACTCTGGTGACACACTGTGAATGACACAATCAAATCAGTTTCACTTCACTCTCAATCTACTTATAGATTTTCAAATATCTGAATATTCTGCAATAACATTTTATCCTATTGCTTAAATACTTAACAACAAAAATAATCAATATTTTTGTATTTTGCCAGCATTTTTCATTTGGTTGAGTCATTCGCAATGCTTCATGGGACTGTTGTTTCATGCCCTTATGAAAGATGGTAAGTACAAAGTCTTGTAACTTTAAATTTTTTTGTCTGGTTTTCAAATACTTTTTTTGCTTCAAATCAAGGTATGTTATTGCATAATTGTGCATCTGGTTGGTTTGATTCATGGCATAGAACTATTTTATTTTGGATTTTATGAAATTATTAATTAAAAAAATAAATAGGAAAAATATTTACAGAACCAAGATTGTTAGCCATCTATAGTCGAAAGTTCCATCATTACCAATATAGTTCAACAATTTTGCGTTTCCCAAAACCATAGTTCCAACGAACATTCACAAAAAGCATCGCAAAGTTGTGTGGTTTGTACTACAGCTCTTTATCTGTGGTTAGAAGCATAGTTCCTTTTTAGTTTGCAGTGTGTACATCATTTGACATCGCTGAGGCTTCTGTATCTTTAATTCCATATATATATATTTCATTGCATCAAGACTTTGACCATGCTTACATGCATGTAAGAAAACGATTTATTCCATATTTAAGGCTGTTAAGAGAAAGCGCTTTATCACACACGGTTCAAACGATGGATGTGTGAAATAGTTACTATTGTTTCGGGAAACAGTCGTGTCGTGACTAGAACATTTCTACATCGATGCATCATACTATGGTGTTTAAGCAGTCAGTAATGTCATTGTATGGGAAACGCACCCCTGGCTGGGAGATCAGCTAGCCTTATAGATTGGACCTAAGCTAAGCTAGCCAAGCTAAATCCAACAATCTTAAGTTGTTTTTATCAGCCAGGAACTATAAGCCATTCATAGGTTGAGAGTGAAAACACTGCGATTCTGTGGCACTTTCAACATTATTTGTTTGAGAGAGGACCGTCAACTTTTGGCTGAACCAATACTTTGAATTTGAGACCAGACTAAGCTTTTAGTGGGGAACTAGCTAGTGCTAGTGGCTCAAAAATTACAAACTTCACTTTCAGACATGCCACTGTGGTCTTGTGGCTTGTAGAGACATAGTCATACACACCCTTACAAATTTTGTTAAATGTCTAATGTTATGCCAAGAACACATTTTTACCAACTTTAATATTGCCTTGAGCTGGCTGATAAGTTTATATTGTAATTGCAAGATCCTAACATGTACAAACACATCAATTCTGTTTAGAACTTGATGATATTCTAATTTAACAAAACAGTCATTCAGTAATCAATCTACAGTACATTTGCTGCCATTAATCAAAACCACCCTGTGACATTTAGCTAATTGGAAGGAAATTTTTCTTGAGTCATTGTGTTCGCTATAGACTGACAGTAAGCAAAAGACAGAGAGAACAAATTACTGGTGAAGTTCATGGTTTAACATTTGAGCGCTTTAGCATTTGACTGGATGATGGATGGAGTTCGATTCCAGAGCTCACTGAAGTGTCTGTTTAAATAAGTGTGAGGATGTAAGTGGTTTTTAATAATGCCAAGTGATGTGGGATTAAGTTTATATCTGAGGAGCAGCAGGAATCAAAGGTGAATGTGTATGTGTAGGCTATGTGTATAACTAATCAAAGACATATTTATATTACATTGTCCACTTAAAACAATATACTGTATGTGTAAATGGTTTAGGGAGGCTCAAATCCCTTCAGTCATGTTTCAACATCTAGTGGAAAGCCTTCCCAGAAGAGTGACTGCTGTTACAGCAGAAAAGTGGAAGTTAAGTGTTCAACAAAGCACATTTAGGAGTGGTGTTCAAGTGTCCACCTGATATGCTGGTATCCCCAGACTTCCTTGAACATCCAGTTTCACCAGAACCATCATTTTGATTTTTCTAGTGGACAGTATGGCTGTGCTGGTCTTTTCCAGCCCAATCTCACAGTGAAATCTGAAAGAGTAGGTTGTCTTTTCTTTAGCAAAAATCAGTATATGCTTACATAAATTTAAAACACTGCCAACAGTGGTCAAAGCGGTAAGTGTTGTAGGGCAGTTTGAGGTCCATTTATGTCCAGGAGAGGTCACCAAAAGCTAGTTGTGATGCAAGTTAATCTCAGCTGTATGAGGAGGAATGCATATTTTATGGACTCTACCCCCTAACCCAAACCTAACCATTAGTTGAGTCAAATTAAATGTAAGGGGTAAACGTGCAACCTCCGAATCACACTCGACACTGATTAAGCGAACGTGATTACTTGCTGGTTTCAATGTGGATATGAACAAAGGTCTCTCACGCTGCTGATGCAACACACTGTCAGTTGAACTATGCAGGAAGGTAAACACACTGAAAACGATGTAAACATTTCTGATGGGAAATGTTGATTATCAGTAAGTCGGCTTAATGTTACCAACCCTAGAGAACCAGAACTTTCAGAAACAGCATGCCAACATCCTGTGGATCATGTTGGTCTTTTCAGCGAGTTGGATCCCAGTTCTTTCACTGGAGAATTGTACAATGGCTCGGTTTAATAAATAAAGCAGCAGAAGCACTAGAGGAATATTCATTTTCATTCCCTGAAAACCAGAAATACCAAAGAACAATCTGTTGATTTCTATTTAGATCTCAGTCCCCATAAAGAAGAGATAGTCAAGATATATATTTCCTTATAGCACCTGCTGCTCAAGCTAGTCTCTGAACTCGTACTCGCATACTGACAAATGCACACACCTGAACTGACGTGGACTGACAAGAATGGGCAATACACACACACACACATCTTAAACAATACATTGTCTTAAATAAGATTCATGCAACACAGACACTGCAAGCCTGACCTCACAGAGGGTCATCACCCCAACCAGTAGTCAGAGTGTTGAGCACTTCATCACTGTCTCTATGTGATAGATTCTGAACGCAACACCTCAGCAGGTCTGAGCAAAAACAAGCCTTGGTGTAGCAGGAGGATTCTTCAGCCTAAAGTTAATGTGGAATAATTGGTCTTGCGGTTGAGCGGGACTGATTCTGAACATAATGGATAACCAATGTCCTCGAATGGCTAAGATTGTTTATCTTAGTTTGTGGTGACCTTCCCCACAAGAAAGCCCATCAGTATAAGAACTACAGAGTAAGAGAATATCAGATCAGATCTAGCCTGGGCTTAGTTCTGGGACTTGCACTGCTTTGAATTAGAATTAGAGGATGAGATGAGTCATGTTAGAGGATGTATACATGAGTGTGTTTGTGTGTGTGAGTGTGGGGCAGATCTTCATGACAGGGAAGGTGGAAGGGCATATAAAAAGCTTTTCTACACTCACTCATTCTCACTCCTCTCGTGACCTAACAAGACTGAAAGTGTAGTGTGAATTTCTGAATTATATTTCTCAGCCTAAATCCATCTGTATTGGCATCCACGGTGGGATCTAAGACAAAAATCCTGCCTTTCATGTTGGCGGAAATCTCTAATTTCATTATGTTTCATTCAACATACAGTGCACTAATTCTGCATTAAAGGTAAATATTAAAATGTTAAAGTTGGTTCGCTAAGAAAACGTGAATTCAGATTAAATAGTAGTCGAAATGGGGAATAATCTTGCAATTGGAATTCAGGACTGCAGCTGGAACAGCACAATCAAATCAAATCCCTTTATTGTCACTCATCCATATACACAAGTGCAACAGTGGGTGAAAGTCTTGGGTGTGGTTCCAAGCAACATAGAAGTATGACAATTACAATAAACATCTGTTCCCTTTACAAAAAGCTTCACTATGATGCTGCGCTGAAGAGCGCTTTGGGAACACGTCTCAGTTGTGACCAGTTGTGAATATGTATGCAACACGTCAATGAACATTGACTGGAATTTATAGCCTTTGCCGATGTAATCATTGGACGCACATGGCGCAGTGGCTATAAATAGATGCGTCACCGGTGCATCATCAGATTTTTCGTCTTCAGAGCCATTCTGTGCTGTGTGCTATCACGAAGCTGTCAAACTTTCTTTCCTCTGTTAGGAGTTAGAATTTGGTTAGGCAGTGCGCAGTGAACCTTTTGTCCTTTCTCTGCTTTCTATAAATATATATATAAATAGAGAGAGAATGACTGATAATCAGAGCAAACGATGCATGTTCCCTTGTTTACGCTCTATTGCCGAGAGTGACACGCATCAGTTTTGCTTTGTTTGTTTGGGGAAAGAGCATGCTGCTCTTGTGTTAGAGCGGGGCGAGTGTGAGCATTGCGATCTGCTTTCGGGCGAAATGCTTCACGCTCGCCTCGCTTACTTCCGGTAGTCAGCGGCCACTCGTTCATCGTGGAGCTCTCGCATATATCTGGCTGAGGAGCGAGAGACGGGTCCGTCCCTATCGCTCGCTCTCTCCCCAGATCCAGCTGATCCTTTCGTAAGCCTGAAGCACGTCTCTTCGTTTCACAAGGGGGTCGCTGAACCTCTGTACATTTCACGCATAATAATAAAGCAGCTGAGAAATTACTCGAGGTGGTTACTCGGGCTGTGGCCAGATTACAGCTATACTGGCCATGTGAAAAAGAGACCCCCCAACAAATGCTACAAACAATAAGGCAAAAAAAAAAAAAAAGAAAGAAAGGGAACGCTATATTAGTCCCTTCCTTTCTTTAATGACCTTCAATGATGCCACGGTCGAAGAGACGCTGCGGGCTATCTCTCGCCGGGCTCGGCATCGTCATTTAAAAAGACCTTTCTCCCCACAAAGCCTTGCAGGATGACCTCCACTTTAGTGGGGAGGGCATATCAAGCAGCAGGTCAGGCTGGTGCTGCTCTGCATACAATGGCTGTATTACAGGCTTAACAGGCTGACCTGCTGGACGACCTGAGTGAGGGTGCTGCGCTCGATGAGCAAGTTTTAACTAAGCTTCGTCGAGCCACAGATCCTTTTCTCCGCGCGACCAAGCAAACAGCCCGTGCTATGTCTGCCTTGGTCAGCATGGAGCGGCACCTATGGCTCAACATTTCGGGCATCAAGGACAAGGATAAAGTTTTCCTCCTTGATGCCCCAGTTTTGCCTACTGGCCTATTCGGAGATGGTATGAGCATGGTTATCTCCAGGTTCCAAGAGGCGAAAAGCCACGAGAAGGCCTTCAGGCAGTTCCTCCCTTGCCGCACTTAGGGGGCAGGTCCGTCGGCCACCCAGACCCACCTTGGTCCTGTTAGAAGGGAGGCTCAAAAGCAAAGCGTGGAGAGTCGTTCTCCCCCTCGCAGTGACTGGGGACAGTCTCGTCGCCCTCAACAGCCCCCAAAGCAAGACCTCAGGACCCTAAATTCAAAAAGAAAGAAACCCTGATGGTCTTGCACCTAGTCTTCTGGGGTTAGCTCCCCTCGGGACGGGGCGCATGCACCACTTCGCCCCTCCCAGTACCCCCACGAAACCTCTCCATTCCCACCGCCTTCGGTGTTTCGGGAGGTAGAGGTTCCCATCAAAAAGTTGGGTGTTTCGCTGCTTTCTGCATTTATCCAGGACACGGAACACTCGACATCCCCTCAACAGGAAGTGTTATATTATTATACCCATCTCTGAGAACCTGGCAGCGTAGAAACTTCTGCCAGATATTTACATGGGTCCTAAGATCAGTAGAAAAGAATCAGCTACAAAATTAAATTTGCTCCTCCGTGTTTCAACGCTGTGGTCTCCACTACCGTAAACCGGAATCAGGCATGTCTACTGTGGAACGAACTACAAAATCGAAACGTGTTCCCCTTCCAGAGAGAGAGTCAGGTTATTGCAGCAAATACTTCCTGTTCCCAAGGAGGGTGGGGGGTTGCGGCTGACCTTAGATCTTAAGGCTTGAACTGCCCAGTCTGGGTGTTCAAGCCCAAGATGCTGCCGATCACGTCACAAGCCCAACATCACGTTTGGCTGGTAACCATCGATCTCATGACGCACTTCTCTTAGATGTTCTACCACAACACAGGAAGTTCCTGAGGTTCGCTTTAGGGGTGAAGCCTTCCAGTATCGGGTTCTTCCATTCGGACTAGCCCTTTTTACCTGCACATTCACAAATGCAGGATGCAGCGCCGGCTCCTTTGCGACTCCGGGGCATCTGCATTCTGAATTACATAGACGACTGGCTGATCTAGCGCAGTTCCAGGAACTGGCAGATCAGCACAGGGATATCCTCTTAGCTCATCTAGTTTCTCTGGGGTTAAGGCTCAACGGCAAGAAAAGCGTCCTCTCTCCCACTCTGAACACTGTCTTTCGGGGGACCGTACGGAGTTCGATCACAATGCGGGCACAACTGTCTCCCGCTAGAATCGAGTCCACTAAGAAATACCTTGAGCGAAGTCAGGCTAGGTCAAGGTTGTACTAGGTCTCAGGTTGACTGCATCCTCTGTGATTCCTCTGGACCTTCTGCTCATGAGACCGTTTTTGTTGTGGCTCAAAGCCAGGGGGGTTTCTTCCAAGGGCCAAATCCCCTAGGCTAATAAGGGTTACGCGCTGCTGGATTTGTTCCCTTTCTATGTGGTTCAGACCCCGGTTTCTTACCTTGGGTCCCACTTTAGGTGCGTCTCTTTGTCGCAGGCTGCTAACGACAGACATCTCCCTGATGGGCTGGGTAGCGGCCTTAAATGGTCATCCAGCTTAAAGGGAATAGGAGGGTCGTCAGCTCGGTTGTCACAGTAACTGTCTCGAGTTGATGGCTGTATTTCTGGCCCTGAAAGACTTCCTCCTGAGGCTGCCATGTCTTGGTGCGGGTAGGCAATACAGCGGTAGTCTCTTACATAAACCATCAGGGATATCCACATTCATGTCAGCTGAATTTCTGGCATGTTGGATTCTCCTTGGGGCCCAGAGCAGCTCCTGTCACTCAGGGCAGTTTATATCCCTGGATGCCCGTATATGCGAGCAGATTTATTTTCCAGACAGAAAATACTGACGGGGGAGTGGAAACTCCACCCTGAGGTAGTGGGTGAGATTTTTCCCGGGCAGAAGAGGACCTCTTCACCTCTATGAACAGTGCAATGTCTCCTCTACTTCTCCCCGAGTCACCCAGCCCTCTTGGGTCTGGATGTAAAGGCACATACATGACCCGGAATGCGTCTGTATGCGTTTCTTTCCCCGGTTTTTCTGCTCCCGTGAGTCTTGGCCAAGGTTCGCTAGAAAGGGTCTTGCCTCCTACTGATAGCACTGCGCTGTATTTCATCCCCATCCTGAATTGTGGAACCTTCTCATGCTTGGCCCCTGTTGGGTACCAACTGAGGTACACACGGCTTTCTCCTGAGGTTATTTAGACCATTTTAAGTGCTAGGGCTCCCTCCACTTGGAAAAAATCTGGGTAGATTTTTCAGGGCGGAAGAGGACCTCTTCGCCTCTATGAACAGCGCAATGTCTCCTCTACTTCTCCCCGAGTCACCCAGTCCCCTCCTCTGGGGCTGAACACGGTGGCGCATACATGTCCCAGAATGCACCTGTATGTGTTTCCCTTTATTAAAATTTCATATTGCAGAACCAGTTAACTGCCAGATCGCTTCAGTTCTGGACTCTTTGCAGGAAGAACCGTCAGCAGGCTTATGCCCTGCCACTCTCAGGGTCTATGTGGCCGCCTCTTCGGCTTGCCACGCCTTGATGGACGGAGTGCCCTTCAGAGGCACCCTCTACACGTTTGCTTCATTCTTGGAGCCATGTGACTGTGGCCTCCTGTTAGGACCATGACCTCTTCATAGGACTTGGCAATAGTCCTTGAGTGTCTGGTTGAGACCTCCTTTGAACCTCTAGAGTCAGCGTCTGACAGACTTCTGACTCTCAAGATGGTTTTTCTTATGGCGATTATCTCTAGAGAGAATTGGGGACCTACAGGCTCTGTCTGTTTTGCCAGCCTGTTTAGAATTTTCCCCAGGAATGACCAAAGCAATTTTGCACCCTCATCCTGACTACCTGCCTAAGGTGCCTTTCGCGAACCTACTTCAGGTCACTCTCTAAGCCTTTTGCTCTCCGCCATTTGCAACGCCGGAGCAGCAAGGACTTCACAGACTTTTTCCAGTCTGTGCCCTTTAGACTTATGTCCACCGCACTAGCCAGTGGCATAAGTCAGGGCAACTATTAGTTTGCCATGGAGCCGCAAACGGGGGGTGGCCACCTCCAAGCAGACTATGTTGCATTGGGTGAGGGATGTTATTGCCCTAGCCTACGAGACGCACGGTCAAGCTTCGCCAGTAGGTATCGGGGCTCACTCCACCAGAGGGGTCACCTCCTCTAAAGCCTTGGCTAGAGGGGTCCCTCTGCAGCAAGTTTGTGATGCGGCAGGCTGGTCCTCACCGCACACATTCATCAAATTTTATAGTTTGGATGTTCATGCTACTCCGGGCTCTTATGTCCTTGAGTCGACATCTCAAGCTCATGTCTGAGGCCTCTCACACTCTTATGAGCACACTACACAACCGTAGTGTGGCGGCTTGGGTATTCTATTTCCCAAAGTGCTCTTCAGCGCAGCATCATAGTGAAGCTTTTTGTAAAGGGAATGTCTCGAGTTACGCATGTAACCCTTGTTCCCTGAAAAAAGCGGAACGAGGTGCTGCACTTTTCTGCCGTACTGGGATGCCCCAGGACTGCTCTTCAGATGAAATATCTGATGATGCACCGGTGACGCATCTATTTATAGCCACTGCGCCAGGTGCGTCCAATGATTACAGCGGCAGAGGCTATAAATTCCAGTCAATGTTCATTGACGTGTTGCATACATATTCACAGCTGGTCACAACTGAGACGTGTTCCCAAAGCGTTCTTCAGCGCAGCATCTCATTCTGCTTTTTTCAGGGAACAAGGGTTAGATATGTAACCCGAGACGATTTACTCATAACACAATTTACACATCTGCTTCACAAAACACTATCTACACCTAATAATATACATTATACAGTATACACAAAATAAGAATGCATACAAAAAAATTAAAATAATAAACAATATTCAGTGCACACAAAATGAGACTGAATACAAAATAATAATAATAAACAATATACAGTATACACAAAATAAGAAGACTGAATACAATAAAAATACACTGTACCCCTTCCCCCATGTAATAAGTGGAAATAAGTATGAAGTGTTGTGTCGACATTCAGCTGTCGGTTGATAATCATTTGCCAGTGTGTTATTAAGGGATGTATAAAATGTGAGTCCAGTCTAAGGCTAATAAAGTGCGGTGCTGATATATGTATCGTGATCGATCAAGAGTTCAAAAGTCTGATTGCTTGGGGGAAGAAGCTGTCATGAAGTCAGATGGTGTGGGTCCTGGTGTTTCAATACAGCCTGCCTGATGGTAGCAGTGAGTGCAGCCCATGGCTCGGGTGGCTGGAGTCTCTGAACCTCTAAGCTTTTTTCACACACCGCCTGGTATAGATGTCCTGGAGGGAGAGAAGCTCACCTCTTATGATGAGTCTGGCAGTTTGCACCACCATTTGCAGGGCTTTGCAGTTGAGGGCGGTGCTGTTGCCATACCAGGCAGTGATGCAGCCAGACAGGATGCTCTCTGCAGTGCTGGTGTAGAACTGTGTGAGGATGATGCAGCACTGGATCGTTCTGAGGGCAGGAAGCTCCAAGCAGGAAGAAGCAGAACAGAGGAGTGGTCCAATTTGCCAAATAGTGCATGGGGGAGGGATTTGTAGCCATCTCGGAAGGGAGAGTAGCAATGGACCAAATCTCGGACCCCTCGTGTGTTGAAACTGATGTGTTGTTAGTATTTCATTGCTATTGTCTTGAAATTGGCTTTGTTAAAGTCCCCGGTGACAATGAATGCGGCCACAGGGTGCATGGTTTCCTGCTCACTTATACTCCCATACTGTTCCTTGAGTGCCAGGTCTGTGTTAGCTTGTGGTGGGATGTACACAGCTGTGATAATGACCGCTGTGAATTCCCTTGGTAGCCTGAATGGTCAACACAGAAGCATGAGAAATTCCAGATAGGAGAGCAGAAAGACTTGATAGAATGTACATTCCTCTGATAACACCAGGATTTGTTGAGCATAAAACATACACCCATCACATCTGCGTTTACCTGAGAGGTCTTTCACTCTGTCTGTTCATTGGAAAGATATCAGCGCTCTCAGCTCACAGAGCTTGATGTCCAGAGACTGAACATTTGCCAGTAGAATACTGGGTATCGGGGGTCCATTTGTGCGAAGTCTTAGTCTGATGAGAACGCCAACTCAGCTTCCCCTTTTCCAACTGCCTTTGAAACGGCGGTGTTTCCGCCACCTCCGAGTTGGGTCCTAAAGACAGTAGAAATGGCTAAAGAATTATATTCGTTTGCCGTCCTTCGTGTTTTAATGGCTTGGTTCCCACTACTGTGAAACCGGAACGAACACATTTACTGTCACAAGAGCTGCAATATCCTCTGGTCAGAGGAGCCATAGAACATGTTCCCCTTCTAGGGAGAGAGTCAGGTTACTACAGCAGATACTTACAGGTTCTCAAGAAGGATGAGGGATTGCGTCCGATCTTAGATCTTCGAGGCTTGAACTGTTTGGTCAAGGAACTCGAGTTCAAGATGTTAACTGTCAGAACGGTCATTTCACAAATACAACATTGTGATTGGTTAGTCACAATCGATCTCATCAACACATTTACATTTTTGCCACAACACAGGAAGATACTTAGGTTCGCTTTTGGGGCGAAGCTTTCCAATTACGGGCTCTCCCATTCGGCCTAGCCTTATCACCTCGCCCATTCACAAAGTGCATGGATGTAGTACTGGCTCCATTACGACTCCGTGGCATCCACATTTTGCATTATATAGATGACTGGCTGATTCTAGCACAGTCACGAGAACTGGCATTACAGCACAGGAATATTGTCTTAGCTCACCTGGTTGCTTCTGTGTTGAAAGTCAACACATTTCAAGCATTTCCTCCTACCCAGAGAATGACGTATTTAGGGATCATATGGAATTCGGTTATGATGCGGGCACAGCTATCTCCCCGCTAGAATTGAGACCATTCAGTATACCCTGAGCAAAGTCAGGCTAGGCCAAACATTTTTTTACTTAGGTCTCATGGTGTCTGCGTCCTCTGTGATTCCTATGGGCCATCTGCATATGAGAATGTTTCAGTTGTGGCTCAAAGCCAGGGAATTTCACCCAAGGGCCAATCCCCAAAGGCAGATAAGGGTTACATGACGCAAGCTATGTACCCTTTCTATGTGGTTCAAACCCCGGCTCCTCGCTTTGGGTCCCACTCTACTGTGTCGAATTTGATGGCTGTATTTCTGGCCCTGAAACACTTCCTCCAGCATTTGAGAGGCTGTCATGTCCTGGTGTGTGTGGACAACACAGTGACAGTCTCTTACATAAACCATCAAGGAGGTTTAAGGTCACGCCAGTTAAACAGATTGGCACAACAGATTCTCCTTTGGGCCCAGGGCAACTACTGTCACTCGGAGCAGTATATATCCCTGGATGCCTGAATGTGGAAGCGGACCTATTGTCCAGACAGAAAATACAGATGGGAGAATGGAAACTCCACCCCGAGGTAGTGAAACAAATCTAGCTAGACCTCTTCGCCTCCTAACAGACAGCGCAATGTCCCATCTACTTCTCTCTGAGTCATCCCGCCCCCCCTGGGTCTGGACGCAATGGCACATACATGGCCCAAAATGTGCCTGTATGCATTCACTCTGGTTTCTCTGCTCTCGGGAGTTCTAGCAAGTGTTTGTCAACAAGGGTCTTGCCTCCTACTAATGGGGCTGCATTGGCCGAACAGATTATGGTTCTCGGAGATAATACTGGTAAGGAAGGACCTCCTGTCTCAAGCTGTGGAACCTTCATGTTTGACCCCTGAAGGGTACCAACTGAGGTACACTGGGTTTTCACCTAAAGTTATTGAGACCATTCTCAGTGCTATGGCTCCTTCTAGTAGAAGAACTTATGCCAATAAATGGGGTGTCTTTGAAATGTTGTGTACTGCACGTAATGCAGATCTGTTTAACTGCCAGATTGCTTCAGTTCTGCACTTTCTGCAGGATAAATTACCAGCAGGCACATGCCCCGCCACTCTCAGGGTTTATGTGGCTGCCCTATCGGCTTGCCATGCTTTGATCGACGGAGTGCCAGTAGGGAAACATCCTTTGCCTATTCGCTTTGGTCATGGAGCTAGGTGACTGAGGCCTCCCGTTAGGACCAGGATCCCTTCTATGGTCCTTGAGGGTCTGGTTGAGACCCCCTTTGAACCTCTAGAGTCAGTGTCTGACAAGCTCCTGACTCTAAAGATGTTTTTTTTTTCTTATGGCTATTACTTCTTTTAAAAGAATTGGGGATTTGCAGGCTCTGTCCTTCTTGCCATCCTGCTTTGACTTTGCCCCAGGAATGCCAAAAGCAATATTGCATCCTTCATCCTGACTACCTGCATAAGGTTCCTTTTCATCCATACATTCGGTCACTGTAGAATCCTTCTGTCCTCTGGCATTTATAATGCTGGATAAGAAGAAATTTCACAGACTGAGTCCAGTCCGTGCTCTTCAGGCCTACGTCCACCACACTAGCCAGTGGTGTAAGTCAGGGCAAATATTAATCTGCCATTGGGGACGGCTGCCACAAAACAGACAATATCACACTGGGTGAGGGATGCTATTACCCTTGCCTATGAGGTGCGCGGTAAAGCTTCGCCAGCAGACATCAGGGCTCATTTTACCAGAGGGTAAAATCTCCTTCTAAAGCTTTGTCTGGGGGTGTCCCTCTACAGCATTTTTGTGATGCGGCAGGCTGGTCCTCCCCGCATACATACATACATACATTCATAAGATTTTATAGTTTGGATGTTCATGCCACTCCGGGCTCTTACGTCCTTGAGTCAACATCACAAGCTCATGTCTGAGACCTCTCGCGCTCTTGTCAGCACACACAACACAACCATAAGGGGTCCAGATACCCACAGTGTGGCGGCGTGGGTATTCTCGTTCCCAAAGCACTGAATCAGCGCAAAATTAAGTGCAGCTTTTGATTAGGGAACGTCTCTGGTTCCTTTGCTGTAACCCTTGTTCCCTGAAATAGCGGAACGAGATGCCACACTGAGGATGTCCCAGGACTGCTCTTCAGACAAAACACCTGATGATGCACCTGTGGCACATCTATTTATAGCCCTGCTACTGGCGCATTCTGATGATGTCACCAACAGAGGCTATAAATTCTAGTCAATTTTATTGATGTGTTGCAGACATATTCACAGCTGGTCACTCCTAAAAGACGTTCCCAAAGCGCTGAATCAGCGCAGCATCTCATTCCGCTTTTTCAGGGAACAAGGGTTACAGCAAAGTAACCCGAGATGATGTGACTGGTTAGGAAGGGGAGAGGGAAAAATGACTAGTGAGGAGAGCAAATGTATCAAAGCGATGAAATGAGATATTCTGGTAAAAAAAAAGAGTTTATTTAATCGATTGATCATCGTATTAAAGCATTTAATTGTGCACAAGACCGTGTATAGAACACTATTGCACTGAGCTATTTTGGTATTTTGAGTTGGAACTGAGTTTTCACATATGTTTTCTGATATCACGGCTGTGTCATTCACTAATAGTGCAGAGCATTGAGAAAGACTGTGTTTACATTTATCCTAAAAAATAACTGACAAAGGACACAAAGACTGAGATTGCTGTGGTTTTCTTCTTGGTGACTGACTGGTGGAGGATCAGATAGCACTCCAAATCACCATGAGTTTGGAGTTCCTCTGGTTACGTGGGAGATTCAGTGAATCGTCTGTGGAGGGAGAGCATCAGACATGTGAGAAAGCAGCAGAAAGCTTTCAGGGTACCCAGGGATTTCCGTTGTATTCCATAAAGGAGTTCAGGTACTTTGTATATTTAATTTCATACTCAGGAGAGTGAAGAGGCTAGTTTATGTTTCTTAGGCCACCACAAACCCAAGCTACGTCACAGGCCTGCTACGGGGTGGGTTTGTGTGTGTGTGTGTGTGTGTGTGTGTGTGTGTGTGTGTGTGTGTGTGTGTGCGTGTTTGTGTAGGCCCACTACAGTAAACAGTTAGGTTCATATTTGTGTTTATGTCTTAAGTAAACTAAAGTACTCTAGAGCACAAAGAATTTGAAATTAATTTAGTATTGTGACAAATTATATTCCAAACAATTCAGTTGAAATTGTAACATGAGATAAATGCTCTAAAACTAACCAACAAAGAATATTTAATTATTTTAGAAAATTTGAGTATTCAATTTCATTAAAATATTATTGTACAATTTTATTTAATTTATTTTGGTTTTCAGTTGTGTTTTTTTCAACCCTATTGTCACCTTAAATAAATTCATTATATTTTTGTTATATAAAAATAATTATATATATTCATTTTTGATTCTGAAATCTACATTTATTTGGGTAAATTAGCTAAAGTATTTCCAACTAATTATGCCCTAAATAAATGACATATGCCCTAAATCCAACATTTATATAGTTATAAAACTATCTGTGGCAGCATGGGCGTGGTCAAGCGCCCGTCCGGGAGAGAAAAGCGGTAAGGGCGCTTACACCTGAGCTAAATTAAGCCTAACACCTGTGTTTAATTGCAGTAATGTGAGGAGAGCGGATAAAAACAGCAGCCACAGAACATGGAGGGGGAGAACCTGACACGAAGGCCAAGAAGCTGCTGTGTTAAGAGTGTGTGTGTGTATATCTTGATTTATAATTAAAAAGGAATCTTACCTGAAATCTGTCGCTGTTTCCGTCCCTTCCTCAGTGGAAAACGCTACACTATCAACCTGTTGCTCTTCCATCCATAATTCATAATCTGAAGGTAAGGGGGGTGCTAAATGTGTATAATTTTTCCCTACAATGTTCCTTAAGGACATATTGGTTATTAAAAGCTGAATTGTGTGTGTATAAATCAATGGAAGAATAAGCAGTAGTTCTAGGAGGAAGACACTGGATCCTTACCATTTCATTCAATCAGGCATCTCATCCAATCACAATACAGCCTTCGCTGTATAAGCCTACACAACTGTCTCTATTGTTCTCATACTTCCATTGTTTTCACCCACCTCCACCCCATCTCCACAAGTTTGGGTCCCGTCTTGGCAGGGGGTAAGCTCCACCCCCCTGCCATCATCGCCTCTGGCAGGATCTGACAGTTCGATCAAGTATCTGAGCGCTGAACATTAGGGTGGGGGTTACACCAAATATTAGTTTCTCTACAGTCTTTTCTGATAGAAATTCTATGGTCATATTTTCACATTAAGACTTACAATGTATTATGAGAGGGGTATGTATTCATTCTTCACTGAGAATGAATTGTGGCCGCTGGTAGCATTGTTTACTTGCACATGCTGTTTGGGTTGTTTTAGCACTTGCACTAAAGTAATCAAGTATTGGTACAAACACACCCAAAAATCTTGCGCTGAATGCAATTTGCATGGCTCAATTCCCAATCTTACAGCTTTGTAAGAGGATGCATATGTATATTTGGATATATGCCCAGTTAAATTGTTCTCCATCATTTGATGAATTGCAGCTTCAATGATTATTACGAAATGTACACAAACATCCCTTTTGCATAAAATAAAATTTTCAGCAGGTGGCAATCACGCAGTATTAATTGTAGCATGCAAATTTTGTGAATTGTGAATAATGCATAATCTATAATAAATACAGTTAGAAAGCAGGTGGTTTGTACTAAAAACAATGTCATTGATCTATGTAGCAGTGCCATTTCAGTGCAATTAGCACCTGGTAAAACTGCGTTACTGGTAGTTATTGAATAAGATGGAGGTTTTTGCTCTGAAATACCACACAAAAAATGTGTAAAACTGTTTAGTGAATGTCAATGTGACTCAGGAATATTTAAACGGTTAGAGACAAGCACACGCATGTTTAATACTGAATGGGCTGATCCTCTGTTCTGTTTGTGGTGCCTTTGTTTTATCTCTGATAGAATAGTAAGCAAATAAGCTGCTGTCTAATCAAAGCTTGGAGCTCTGCTTTCATTACCGCAGTAATTTGTCCACTCCTGTTCAGATGTGTTTATTAATTAAAACACTTCTGTGTGTGGAGTGTTTCAGACTAAATGATTAAAAAGCACATGCATATGGTTCAGTAATTAAGAATCATGGGCCCTCTCTGTACTGCCCAAATATCAAGTGAAAATTGATTGATTTGAGAGCCAGATGTCCGCTGGCACGGTCGGGTCTAAACCACTACATTTCCAAATCTCTGCATGCTTGCTTTATTACTGCTTTGTAACCAGAGAGGGGCTCCTTGTTTTCTCATTTAATTTGCAGCACACCTGGATATGTTTACTTTCAATGTGTGATAGTTTCAAAGGAATTTTGAACAGAGGTTCAGGCATACACATTAAAATGATAATGAAAATGCTGGACCATGAGTAGGGTGAGAGTGTGTGTACACCGTACTCATGTGCACAACAGCAGTCAATATAATTAGAAAAATGTCAAAATGTGATTGATAGATGAGATAAGGATGATTGATGAGGAGGGCGGGACTTACACCGGAAGTGTGTGGCAGATGATGGTGTCTGATACCAATAGCCAGAAGTAGACCGGGTGTCTGTTTGGAGGATAACAATAGGCAGAAATGATAGGCCAGACGGGTGATAACATTAGACCGGATGTTTTGACAGGATGTGTGTTTGAAGTGATAATAATAGCCAGATGTTTTTGACAGGATGTCTGTTTGACTGATAACAATAGCTGGGCTTAATCTTTTGTAAGTCGCTTTGGATAAAAGCGTCTGCTAAATGAATCAATTTTAATGTGTGTTCTGTGACTGATAGTTGAACGAGAGGATGTGAGTTTTAAGTGAAAAAGATTTACCATTGACAGATGGTTTAACTGAAAGTTTAATAGGATGTGTGTGTTTGCCCACTGGTTTGACCATTGGTTTGTGGTTAACAGATGTTTTAAGTGATAAAAGTTTGGACTATTTTATGAGGTTTAAAAGGTGAGTGTTTTCCTGAACGTGGATAAGTCTGCACATTCAGAAAATATTCTGAAGGTTGATGACCATGGCTGTTTCTCTAGTGAAAGTGCAAGCTGAATTACCTGAAATGTTGCCTTTTGCCCCAAAGTTCAAGAATGAGCGAGTCTACCCACATCAACCATTGCTAAGCGTAAGTTTCCCATATCCAGGGGTGGAAAGAGTACAGAAAAATCATACTCAAGTAGAAGTACTGTTACTTCCCAAAAAATGTAGTGTGAGTAGAGTAAAAGTAGCTGTCCTAAAAACTACTCAAGTAAAAGTAAAAGAGTTGCTAATTTAAAAGTACTCATGAGTAGTGCATATAGTACAGAGTTGCAAATTCCCCATTATAATGAATACTGTAAGCCAACTTTTAAAATAAATCACTTATCTATGATAAACACTACATGAATCGGATTCCAAAAAATAAAAGGGAGATATGATAACAGAAATTAAAAGATTCAAATTTTATTTTCAGTACACTGATCACCATTTTAAATCAGAATGTATGAAACAATTACATTAAAATCAGTTTATGTGTAGTGTCTAAATTTCCCTTAATGCCGACAGAGTGTTATTGTTGTGCATAAAACATGTTCAAACAATGCAAGGATTGCAAGAAAATGCTAAATAAGCAGGATCACCTGGCACGTCATGTCCTGCACAATAGAGGAGGTAGAGCAGGCATGGGAAATGTTATTTGGTACAGGGGCTACATCATGCTTAAAAAGGAATAATTCACCCAATAATGAAAATTATCTCATCATTTAATCACCCTCATGCCATCCTGGATGTGTATGAGTTTCTTTCTTCTGCAGAACATAAATTAAGATTTTTAGAAGAATATCTCAACTCTTTTGGTCCATACAATGAAAGTGAATCAGTGCTAAAATATTGAAGCTCCACAAATCACATAAATCAGCATAAAAGTAGTCTAATCCATGTTCCTCCATTGTTTTAATTCATGTCTTCATTGCCTCCCTGCTCAGTCAATCTCCATTTTAACTTTAATTTTCTTCTTGTGTTTTTGGTGATTCACATTATTCATGCATGTCACCACCTACTGGGCGAAGAGAAGAATTTCTAGAATTACTTTTATGCTGCTTTTATGTGCTTTTTGGAGCATCAACATTTTGGCATCCCTTCACTTACATTGAATGGACCTACAGAGCTTAATTTCTGTTCTGAAGAAAGTCATAGACAGATGGCATGAGCAAGGCCGTAAGCAGGATATTTCAAATACCGAGGTCAATACCACCCCCCCCTTGAGAAATAAGTTTGGCTGACAACATATTTATTTTCAATAACAAACTGTGCGCCTTGTGTGTGTGTGTGTGTGTGTGTGTGTGTGTGTGTGTGTGTGTGTGTGTGTGTGTGTGTGTGTGTGTGTGTTTTCCTGTATCTGGGTGTGAACTGTTGAACTATAGCCTATAGGTAGTTGTAGCTTCTTGTGCAACCTCTGAAACGGTGGAGATCCATTTGTAGTGTACACTACATTATATTATATAATATATAATATTAGTGTGTATGCATCCTCTGAAATGGACTTGGGTTCTCACCACTAACTGTAATTGATAGAATAATATTTCCATTATCAGTTCAGTTGACTCAACTGTTCATACAACACCTGTACTGTAATGCATACATACAATACATAAAATAATAAAGAATACCTTTAGCTTCAGTAATTCAGTCGCACCTTTTATCAAAACAAGTAACTATTCTTCTGTGGCAGAAGCATCCCACCTTTGCAGGACTCTTTGGGATAATGCAACTCAGTGTCTCGCACAGCTCACATAAACTTCAATTTTAACTTAAATTTGAAGTTTATGTGAGCTGTTCGAGACACTGCGCTGCATTCTTTAATTGGTTTAGGAAACACTCCGCTACAGCTGACTACTTTCGTTTTGACATGACAGCAGTATCTGCAAATACGTGTCACATGACGGTCCGTTGATGCAAGGATAATTGTCTCATCTGCTATTTTCACTTCACAATGAAACGACACTTCAAGAAAAAAATACAGAGGACATGACCTCGGTGTCCTCAATGGTAGTTACGGCCATGGGCATGAGGGTGATTAAATGATGAGAGAATTTTCATTTTTGTGTGAGTTATTTCTTTAAGTTGCACATGGGAGGCCACATTCTCCTCCTTTTGAGATACAATGTTCAACATTGATTTAGTTCTTGTATCTTTTAAGCCCAAAAATTGTTGTGTTTTCAATTTAATGCATGATGCATAATTTTCTGAAGTTTGTGACTGGTGGAATGTTCTGCTGAATTATTGCTCTACAAATGTTGATACTTCTCTATCTTTATAAAGGATAAGCATAATTATAAATTGTTTTATCATCTCTACCTTCCTGGTAATTTGTTATACAATTAACACACTCTGTATCAGGGGTCAGTATTATTAAAAAAACTAACAATATTATAAAAAACTATTATTAAAAATATCACTGTTTTATTCTATTAAATTAATACTTTTAAAGCTACTCAAGTTATTCAGCCAAAGGTAGTGATTAGTTTTCTCGTTTCCTTGTTATTATTGTTTAATTAATAGCTTTTATATGACATAGCCTAATAGACAGTGCTCTATTTGGTTACATGCACACTTCAAGTCCAAAATTTTGGACTTGTTTAAACAGTTTGTCCAACTGTTTAAATTCACTTTAGACATAAACGACTGCTTTTACATTAAATCCTCACCAAGACGGGCATTGGCGGAATTACAAAGTGTATTTGATCGTTTAGGTGCGAACCCGCATTAGCGCTCAAACATTAGCTATCTGTCAATCAAACAGCGTGCAGCTTCAGACGTCAGAAATAAAAAGTCAATATTTTATATTTCATCTAGATCAACCAACCAGTGGTGATCTTGCTTTTGTGATTTATGTAATGAACACCCCTGTTCTAGATGTAGAACATAGGCAATATATAGAAAACTACTCAAAAGTTTGATGAGGACATCTCTCTTTTTTCTGATAAACATCTAGATCATTTTATTGCTCAGCCCTTTTGATAGCATTGCATTCATCTCTCACAGCAGCCCAATAGCTCAGTGATAGATAAATTACAGGCTATGTTATAGACATATAATCTAGTAAGCAGAAATATGAAATTAACCTTGATATGTTTTTTTCAAATTAGAGGCAGGATTAATTCTGATATCTGGCTTGAGCAAGTTAACTCACATGACACGATAAAGCAATTGACCTTTATCACTGCGAAAAGCACTTTCAGGTACTGCTATGATGTGCAGGTGTTTAGCTGTGCTTGAGGCATCCTCCACAGTTGGCGCTAGATCTGCGGCTGCCGTTCAAGTTTTTTACGTGTGCTTTTATTTTGACAGGAGTCACGAGACTCTCCCTAGCCAAACATGTTGATAGATAAAAATTAAATCAGAATTAAATCCTGATTAAATCAGGAAGTATCGAACAAAGATGGTGGAAAAATAGCACAGTAAAAGTACAGTTACAGCATTTAAAATGTACTCAAGTAAAAGCATAACATTTTTAAATAGTACAATTCTTGAGGAAAAAGTAGTTAATTACTGTAACGTGAGTATTTGTAATGCTTTACACCCCTGCCCATATCCCATGAATGCGTTATCGGGTTTGAGTTTGATAAAACAGCACGCACCGTAAGATCTACACCGGAGGTAACGATGATGACTCGTTCGACAATCCGTCTTTGTTTTTTGTTGAAAAAGATTGGTGTTATTTCTATATTTGCATCTGAAAGTTTGACAGCCACCCAAGACATACCTCTGTCCATTATCATATGGATTGGAGTAACTAAAATGTACGATTCAGTGTGCTCTGTGATTTTATGAACAAGAAGCTGGAGAATCATGTCTTTATACATGGTTCATGCGGATCCTTAAAAAGTCTTAAAATGTCTTAAATTCAGTTTTCCAAAATATTCCTTAAATATTCCAAATGATACAACAAAAATCCTTTTCATTTTTTAGTTTTAGAGGTCTTAAATTTGGGGGGTGGAAAGATAGGAATCATGATATGACCTGATTATTAAACTTCAAAAGAATACAATTTAATTAAATAAATGCATACGTTGAATGAAGTGAAAACGTGACACTGTTGTATTTTCTCCAAGCACATGGGGGCTTGTTAGTTTTTTTAGCTGTTACAGAGCAGTTCACAAACATTAAGCCATATCGGAAATTTATGACAAGCTATCACTAAAGATCAACTGTTGATGATGCAGTGTTGATGAAATATGACAATGTTTACTTTTAATTGTTTATATTGTAATATGTTGTAGATTATTGTAGGAGTGCACATTTTATATCCCTTATTTTTTTGAATGAGCAGCTGGAAGCAGTGAAGCACAAATATTTCAGAATAAGAGTCCCCGGAGTATTACAAAGTTAAAGTGCCTTTAAAGTGAAAAGTTCCATGCTATGAATCAAATCCTGCAACAGACTCTGAAGACAAAGATGATGAAAACTATAACCGTGTTCTTGACATGTCGGTCTCGGTGTCTGAGCCTGTGATGGTCAGGTTGTGTGAGGTGATTGAAATTTTTTTTATATTTGACTGGTGCGATGTAATGGCGCTGAATGAGATTTTTCCAATAATAGACCAAATGTTTTCAAAATAGTTAAATGTAAAGAAAAAGAAATGTATATGTTTAAGTGTGATGCTTGTTTTAACCCGTTGTCACGTTCCTGTGTTGTCTGCCCCGTGTTTTCTGTTTCACTCGTCACTGCTCACGTTCCATGTCACGTTTTCCTTGTTGTCCGCCCCGTGTTTCACTGTCTTTGTGTCAAAACTACATTTCCCATCTTTCCCGGCTCTCTCTGCCAGCACAGTGTTATTGTCCGCACCTGTTCGTGATTTTGTTATCACCGTGTCCTGTCTATTTAAACCCGCTTATTTTCCCTTTCCTTTGTCGTTCGTTGAATGTTGATGTTATTGTTCATGTTCGCTGTTCCTGACTTCTTATTCGTTCATGGTTTCCTTGTCCTTTGTGGATGTTTTCCCAACCTGTGTTTGCCCTCAATGTTCTTCCGTGTTTTAGTTTCTTTTCCCATCGTGGACCTTTCTTTTGTTCCTGTGTTTGTATCATTATTATTTGTTAATAAAGCTGCATTTGGATCCGCACCCCCCATCTGCCTTCTCCTGCTTCCCGCACTCATAACACCCGTTTTGAGTGAGATGTATAACTCACTTAAAATGTTAAAGATGAAATAAAATATTTGTTTTTAACAAGAGGGTCTACTATTTAACTTACTAGAAATGAGTAAGCAGTTTTCAGAATGGTCTTTTGTATAAATGTATGATTATTGAAAAAACTCATGTATGAATTGTGTATATATATACAGTGTGTGTATATATATATATATATATATATATATATATATATATATATATATATATATATATATATATATAATGAATGTTAAGAATAAATTTTATATTTTAAACTATCAGTGTAATGATTTTTAAACGCAACGACTAGGTTGTTAAACACAACATTCCATATCATACCCTCTTCTACAAATGTGAGGTTTAAACATGAATATGGATAAGCAAGAGTACTTACACCAAATATTTAACAAAGCCATTTATAAAAATATGTTTTTAAAGTTTGTACATCTCTCACTAAACCCCTACACACACACACACACACACACACACACACACACACACACACACACACACACACACACACACACACACACACAGATGTTGTGTTTCCATGTTTTATGGGGACTTTCCATAGACATAATGGTTTTTATACTGTACAAACTTTATATTCTATCCCCTAAACCTAACCCTACCCCTAAACCTAACCCTCACAGAAAACATTCTGCATTTTTACATTTTCAAAAAACATAATTTAGTATAATTTATAAGCTGTTTTCCTCATGGGGACCGACAAAATGTCCCCACAAGGTCAAAAATTTCGGGTTTTACTATCCTTATGGGGACATTTGGTACCCACAAAGTGATAAATACACGCTCACACACACACACACACACACACACACACACACACACACACACACACACACACACACACACACACACACACACACAGATATAGCTGACCACCCCCACATGTTTACACCCCTCTTTCTGGAGAGCACACTTATTTAAAACTTGTAGAAAGGACCAACTGATGCAAGTGGCTGGAGTATTTTCTTTATTTTTACTTATTGATATTATACTTGAAATCAAATATAATTTATTATGAAAAGAGTTATGCAATTATATATTCACATTTATGTACTCAGTTTTACATTCATATTATCAATATACAATAATCACTGTACTAATGCTCAATGTATTCCTTATATGCCCAACCTTGTACTCCTGTGTATATACATTTATGTTACCAGAAGTATTCCTTATATGCTCAACCTGTATGTTAGAAAATGACCTCATTCTCTTTCTCTGCTTTTGTATATGGGTTTATGTTACTTCATGACCTTATGAGGTTTCAGAGCTGGAATGAAAGTGCATAGTTTATGTCTGTTATTGTTCTAAGAAACATGCAGACATTGAACAGACATAGACAACAGGATATGTTTCGGGACACCTGTCCTCGCATTTCGCTGAGATAAGAAAATTTACATGTCGTTTCAATATAATAAATGTATGAGTGGAACTATAATCTTTCCACTCAAACCACATGTCTCACACTTCTAAGCCAAAACTGCCCGACCTGACACTTAGTGTTATTACATCATTGTGCAGAACTTCCTGTACGTAGAAAGGAAATTCCTGCTGGCACAGTCCCAAGAGGGTATGAAGAAGTTAACAATGATCTGGGTGTCAGACTAACACCTCAGCTCTCTAGCTCTTCGCATCTGATCTCCAACTTTGAGGCCTCATCTTGACTCTCTGTACTTTAATTTTGAATTACTTAGTTGATTAGACAAAGACAAGACTTTGTGTTAGTAGGTTTATTCCAGGACTTAGTCCTTGGATATATCCTTAAGATATATCTACTTAACATTTATAATCAAACATTTATTTTCTGTATTATCGCAATTAAAATTGTTATTCCTTCTACAAATCATCTGATTTATTGAAGTTACTGTATTTCCATCTGCTGGATCTCACTGCATCACCAACTGATGTATTATCGCTGTCCTCTTATTACGGGGTATTGACTTCAAATTAAGTATTGACATGTTTCATCTTTTTAGTTTAGTCTTTTTTGGTCTTTCTAATTTTCACCTACAGTTGCAATCAAGGGTAGACATACAACAATACAGTGAAATATATACTGTATTGTTGAAATACATTTCTTAATCTCACTCTTTATAATCATCAAAATTACGATTAACACAAAAAATATAATTTTAGCACATCACTGATAACATTGAATAAGTGATTAATCACAGTTGTATTCATATTATTTTGAATGGCAGAGACATCCTTTTGGGGTAGAAGCAACAAACATAAGCCTGTTGAGTATGTGTTCCATAGTTTGTGATGAAAACATAGTGAAATAATAATAATGCCAATAATATTCTATTTTTTTTAAGGTACGTACTTATGATTTTCGTTTACCACTGTAAATGTATATACAATAGTTGAGAAAGTACAAGTAGAGGTAAAACTCATGCAAAAATATTATATATTAAATTACATTATTTATATAATATTTTTAAAAATGCCCAATCTACCCTGGCTTCCTACCCCATCAATCTTACCCTGCTAATCCAGACATTGAACTGAGGGTTTATGAAGAGAGGAGAGGAGTAGCAGTAGTAAGGGTCACCCTCTGTAACACAGGGCAACTATGAAATAAATAATTTAAATATAAACATTTCTAAAAACCTATAGTTTTAGTTCAAACAAGTTTTGTATTCAGTGATCATAAAACCTATTAATTAAATGTATGTTTGCAAATTATTAAAATGGTTGTTCGCAAACAACACACCAATTTATGATAAGCAGAAAGAAAATATGCATACTGACCTGTTGTGGTTCACAATTTGAATGTGGTCTACTTTTTGCACCCTATGTCCATCTCATTAATTCAGTGGATGAGACTGAGCATATTTTTAATTAAAAATATTTATTTGAATGCATCAGTCAGACAATGTTATCTTAAATAGAGTAAATATGAATATGTGAAATATCACATGAAATGGTGTAATATGTTTTTTGTTGCTTTCATTAATTAAAATCTCATCTGTTCATTTCACAAATAGGCTTCAAACTCTGTTATAACACTTAAAACTACACTATGCTCTGTTATGTTGCTGGTGTCGCACTCAGACAGGCAGGTCATGTTCTGACACAGATTTTTCTGTCCACATATCTGATATTTACAGTTTTACAGAACTGCAGTCAATCCAGGTGTGATTTTAGGCTCAGTGCATTCAGAAAGTATTCAGACCCCTTTATTTTTTTCACATTTTATTATGTTCACTGCAACACTCCACCGATTTAGGCTTTATGGCAGAGTGGCCAGACGGAAGCCTCTCCTCAATGCAAGACACATTAAAAAGCAGCTAAAGGACAAGATTCTCTGGTCTGATGAAATGAAGATTGAATTGTTTGGCCACAATTCAAAGCATCATGTATCACCTGCGGAATACCATCCCAGTGGTGAAGCATGGTGGTGGTAGCATCATGCTATGGAAGTGGTTACGGATGTAACCTCCATTTCCTGATGGAGGGAACGAGACATTGTGTCAAAGAAGCAATACTAGGGGTCTCTCTTGAGCGCCGAATATACCTCTGATCTATGAAAAAAGACCAATGAGAAATTGGCAGACAAAATTTGCATGTCCCTCCCCCGGACATATGGGTACAAAGGTGGGGAAATACGTCTGTTTCATTCAGGATTTTTCTGAGGAGCCGACAATGGTCCAGCCGCAACAGTGGCTTCGCTCAGCGACTCACCTTGCAGGAAAAGCACACGGTTTTACCGAGGGAAAGGGCGTTAGGTGCAAGCGATCCACCCGGTCAGTCCGTCAGCGTGTTACCGAATTCTACTGGCTCACGGGACGAAACTGACTATACCCTGAGATTGTAAAATCTTGCAAAGGTATTAGGTGTTGCCCAACCTCTCCTCTGCCAGGGAGGTGCCTCTGGCCAGTGCCCATGAGGACGTAACACTCCTTGTTGTGTGTGCTCGGACCCAGGGGGGCACGGCCTGGGTGCGATAGGCCAATGAAATGGCGTCCACCACCCAGTGGGAGAGCCTCTGTTTGGAGACAGCATTCCCTTTCCGCTGTCCACCAAAGCAGACAAAGAGCTGGTCAGAACGTCTAAGGCTCTGTGTGTGGTCCAAGTAGGTACGCAAAGCACATACCGGACACAGCAACGAAGGGGCTGGATCTGCCTCCTCCCGGGGCAGCACTTGCAGGTTCACTGCCTGGTCTCTGAAGGGCGTGGCAGGAACCTTTGGCATGTAGCCAGGCCGCAGTCTTAGGATCACATGTGTGTCTGCCGGACCGAACTCCAGGCAGCGGGGCGGAGCAGGTAGTACGGTGCGAGGCTCTGGTACTGAGAAAAGACTCAAAGCACTTACCTTGCTCCGCACACCCGGCAGGGGGCGGGTTAGTGACTGAGGAGGAGGTCGGGTGGAGGCATCCTCTATTCTCGTCAGAATTGGCCAGCCGAGGAACAGTCGTGGGGCTGAAGGCGGTGGGTCCGCGTCCAGCATGACGGGACAGTTGAGATGTGGCGGCAGAGTGCCGTGAGAACCAGAGACAAAAGAAAATAGCTCTTTTTTGGAGAATGTGGGTACCGTAGCTGAGAGGGGGGTGTGTCAAAAGAAATACATTCAAACAAGGATTCTCCTTCCACCAGGGGACAGAGTGGCCCTCCACCGGGGGACAGAGTGGTCTGCTTACCAGCTCCGGAGCGAATGTCTTGGTCTCTGGATCGTCTCAGGAGTGCCTGGGAGCCTTCTGGGTCCTCGAGGGGGTCCGTGAGACGGGGGGGGCGTGCGCTTCCTGCGGGGCACTCGACGCAGGGGCTGAGAGCTGGGCCCAGATTGAGGCAGTGCTGCGCGTGTCTTAGACGCAGGAGTACGCCCTTGGCCAGCAGACGGGGCATGGCCCGTGGCGGCAGGTTTGCGGCAGGGCAGGATGTGTGAGATGGCCTCCGTCTGCTTTTTCACCGCGGAGAACTGCTGGGCGAGGGCGTACAAAAGAGGCCGAACTGGGAGAGAGGAAGCGTGTCTTGTCCGTCTCGTGCATCTCGACCAAGTTCAGCCACAGATGACGTTCCTGAACCACATGTGTGGCCATCGCCTGCCCGAGTGACTGCACTGTTGCCTTTGTGGCCCTGAGGGCGAAGTCGGTCGCTGAGTGCAGTTCATGCAGCATGTCAGGATCAGGACTACCCACGTGCAAATCTTTGAGTGCCTTGGCCTGGTGGACTTGCAGGAGGGCCATGGCATGCAGAGCAGAAGCGGCCTGTCCAGTTGTGCTGTAGGCCTCAGTGATGGCAGCGTTCTCGGGGCATAGGTAGATCGCAACTGCCCTATCCACCTGGGGAATCGACTCTGCCATCGAGGGTAGTGAGAGCGGATGAGCGAGGGGCTTTGTGACGTGTGGAGAGGGGTGCTCTCCATGCAGTCGTCAGCTCATCATGCACCTCAGGAAAGAAAGGGACTGGGGGGGTGTGGCCCATGGAAACAATCATCCGGCCGCGACGACTGTGGGGAGGACGGAGGGTTCCAGTCCAACCCCATGCTGGCGGCGGCCCGGGCATGTCGGACATCTGGGCATCAGCCTCAGCCTGGGCGTTCTGGCCCGAAGGTGGCAGCCCAGACGAGTCATCCGCGTCAGAAGCCGGACCGCTCTCCGATGCAACAGCAAGCTCATCCAGCTCGGGGGGCTCCAGAGGATTGGCAGGCTGGCTGTGAGGTGAGCCCGGACGGAAGTCAACGAGTGCGCTGGGGGCAGGTGGTTCACGGGGGTGTACCCGGCGAAACCAAGCCCGCTGCCATTCCCAGATTGCCTCCATCACCAGCCATGTCGTCGAAGCCCGTGGGAAGGAGCGACGCGGGGGGCGGCTGGAGTGGTGTTCCTTCAGTTGAAAGAAAGCCGCGACCGCAACATTGCCATGGTCATGTTCTCGCAGTGAGAACATGAACCATCCACAAACGCTGCCTCAGTGTGGTCGCCGCCCAGACACACGAGAGAGTGCCTGTGGCCGTCTGAAGCGGAGAGCACTCTACCGCATCCAGGAACTACATAGGGGCGGAAAGGAATCTTTATAAAGATGCGTCCTGAAAAGGACGTTCAATGCCGCTGTGTATTGCTCTTTTAGAGGAAAATACTCTTTTAGAGAAAATCACTCTTTTAACAAACAACTCTTTTAGTTTGCGCTGAGGAGAAAGCCGCTAAAGTGCTCCATAGATCCAACAGCAGATCGCTCAGAGGTAAGAGGAACAGGTGTGTGACTCGCATCTCGCTGCATACACGACCGTCGGCTCCAAAGAAACTTTCTGAATGAAAAAGACGTATTTCCCCGCCTTTGTACCCGTATGTCCAGGGGGCGGAACATGCAATTTCTGTCTGCCAATTTCTCATTGGCCTTTTTTCATAGATCAGAGGTATATTCTGCGCTCAAGAGAGACCCCTAGTGTCGCTTCTTCGACACAACTTCGAAGTGAGCGACAGACGGGGAACTGGTGTTGACCAAGTCAACACCTCCTTTCCATTCTCTGCGTAAGAGACATTTTGACCACACACACACGCGCGTACACACATTCGCGCACACAAACACACACAGTTTGCTCAGTTATATGAGATATGGTTTGTTTTAGGCAAACAAAGCAAACATTTAAAACGAAACGAATCTTTAACATTTTCACAAAACTGGAACATATTTTCTAGGGCTGTAACAATACGCGAACCTCAACCGAAATCACGATACAAACATCCACGATTGAGAAGACCGAACTGTGACACACGACCCTCTCCAACCCCATCAGCCTGCCATCAAATAGAGATGCAGCCCCTTGAGCTCTTTACACACACTACAATAAAATTCCACCATAACAAAATTAATTTTCTCATTTCACAGTAAACATTACATGTAAATCAAGAAATTATTATACTATTTAGTTAGTAAGTTAAGGCAAGTATGACTTTACACTTGTTTTAGAATCTTCCAACTACATGTCATGTGACCACGTTTCCAACCATGTGTCCACGCCTGCAAAGTTGATATTCAATTATCTCAAGATGGCTAATAACCCTGAAATTCCAGACCCTCCTGGCACATACAACTCAGTAGTATGGGAATATTTTGGTTATTCAGTAGAGTATAGGGATGCAATCGTGTCATAGACAGAACACATACAATTTGCTGTAAGTGTTTCACAAAACTTCCTCAGGCAATACATCAAATATGCACACGCATATCAGACGACATCATCCTGACATTGATCTAACCGGTACACAGAAGAAATCTCAACATCTGCAGGTTACGCTTCCCAATGCCTTTCAAATGAAGTTACCAGTCAACTCCGACTGTGCTCAAAATATTACCAACGCAATCGGCGCTTTCATGGCCCTGAATATGAGCCCCTTTTCAGTGGGTGAAAACAACAGATTAAAAAATTTGCTCTGCATGTTGGAACCCAGATATGTAGTGCCAAGCTGATCACCATTCACCCAAAAGATGTTGCCTAAACTTTATGACGAAGTAAAGGTTAAACTACAGGAGGAGTTGAATAATGCCAAATTCATTGTATGGACTGCAGACCTGGCCCTGCCCTCCGTCCTGCCACATTCCTCCCCCATTCTCTCAGGCCTCTTTTAGAGAAAGAATATGCTCTTTAGACTGCCGAAGCACCCAGGGGCATTCTCTGCACTCAACCTGTGCACGAGGGTAGAAATCGCTAAATTCAACAGCTTTCAGAGATAAATGTAATGGCAGAGGGATTCTGCTCGCTGAACTCATCCGCTCAGCTCTGAAGAAAAACACTGAATTAGTGGTTGCGAGCCAGCTCCTTTTATACCCGTATGTCTGGGGGAGTGGCATGCAAATTCCACTTGCCAATTCCCATTGGCCCTTTTCCCAAAGATTAGAGGTGTTTGGGGCTCCCAAGGGCGAAGCCTAGTGTCACAACGTCGAGTGAGTGACAGTTAGGGAACTATGGTTTTCTATAACTGGGGCTCTCACTTGATCGCTTGGCAGTCGAGTGTGAAGTGGCTGGGATGAGGATTAGCACTTCTAAATCTGAGGCCATGGTTCTCAGCAGGAAACCGATGGAGTGCGTACTCCAGGTAGGGAAGGAGGTATTACCCAAAGTGAAAGAGTTTAAGTACCTCGGGGTCTTGTTCACGAGTGAGGGGACAATGGAGCGGGAGGTTGGCCAGAGAATCGTGGCAGCAGGGGCGGTATTCCACTTGCTCTATTGCACCGTTGTCAACAAAATGAGAGCTGAGTTGGAAGGCAAAGCTCTCGATCTACCGGTCAATTTTTGTTTTTAACCCTCACATTTTACAAGATGACAAAAACAAGATTTTACAAAAAATATAGGATTCCGTGGCTCACCCCTAACATTAACCATGATCAACAGATTCTCCCAAGGTCAGGATTTCATCCATGTGTTTATAATAATTAAATCTTTGACTTTGTTGCTTTATCGTTGTTTAGTTCTTTCTTGCTTTTATCGTCACATAAGTCGATTTCACTAATTTTAATACTCAGTTGTAAATGGAAAATTCGCGATCGTAAATATATGTTTAAATATTTGTAACTGTATTTTCAGTCATTTTACAAATCAGTAAGGTTTGAGACATATAGACCTATGTATGTTTTCAAAGCAATAACCAAACACTAAAGACATATTTACTTTTACATACAGTATGTCAGTTGATAAATGGTAGCATGTTAAACAAAACATTAAATAAATTGTTATAATATAGATGCTACTTCATTTGTAATACAACAAATATTGAAACAAATTCAGTTTCTACAGGCTCAAGAAGAAGTGAAATGTAAATATCTGAACTCCAATAGTATTTAAAATGTGTGATATTGAAATAAATAAAAAAAATAAAAATGTACCATACACGTAACTAGAATAAATCAACAATATGTTCATGAAAACTCTTTCAATCTGTAATTTGTAAAAAATAATACGCTGTTACAAAGTAAGATGTGTAATACAAACATCAGCTGTCGTTCACTATGATCCATAGCTCTGTCATCAGACTGGTGATTTTATAATTGTCTGTTTAAACAACATTCTATTAGCTTTTACTTTATGTATTGTAATAAAATAAAATTTCCTTTAAAAATTGAATGTCTTAAGAATGTGCCATATAAACCAGGATCTTTGAAATAAATAAACAATGAAAGAGGATGATTGGTATGACATATCTCTTTTTAGTTACTGTGTAAAAAATATAGCTAGTATCACATTTGCCAGCAACTTTTACAAACAAATATGTATACAGACTTACACGTTGAAAATGTATTGGACAAAGCACTTCTAAAAGTGTTAGTGTTGTTAAATTGGTAATATGCCAAATGAATACTGCTAAATGTAGGCTTGGGGAGTAACAGAATACATGTAATGGGATTACGTATTTAAAATACAAAATATAAGTAACTGTATTCCACTACAGTTACAATTTAAATAATTGGTAATTAGAATACAGTTACTTAAAAATTATTTTTGATTAATGAAGAGATTACTTTCCATTTCATTGTAATTTGTTTCATTTAATATTTAGTCCTTTTAGATGGAAATGTTTATCCATATAAACGATGCGATCCAAAGTGCATTTGAACAGCTGTGAAACACTTTCTTATGAAGTGTTACATTCATATGAGCAGACAGAGAAGTAAGTTTGGAGCAGAGGAAATATAAATAATTTTGTTTATAGTAACCTTTATCTTGTTTCAAAAACAAGTAAATAAGATATTTCTGTTTTTCAGAGAATGCCAGTACAGTAAGACAAAATAAACATGTTAAAAATACAAAGTTTGTATAGTCAAAACAAGTGAAAAAAATTGACCAGTGCTGAAGAAGTATTTAGTATTTAGAATACATTACTGAATTTGAGTAATCTAAAGGAATACATTACAATGTTCTGTATTCTGTAATCTGTATTGGAAAACATTTCAAAAGTAACCCTCCCAATCCTGGCTAAATGCATACTAGTCCCATGTCAGCACAACGTGTTTTTTGTTTATGATTTGTTTGGACAGAATGTATACTATAATATGAAATAAGATAACAGGGTACGCTTAACAAATACTTTAAAACAAACACATCTTTTTGTAACAGCCTAGTCGTCAAAAGCATATACCATGAATTTATAAATACTAAAAGAGTATTCTGCAACCTGTAGAAACTATTATAAAATTATACAATTAAAGAGTGGTGGAAACCTATTGATGAAAATATTGAATTGTTATGCTATTACATTCAAATTAAATTCATTATGTGGTTATGATTGTCATTTGTCATACACTTTCCCACAACTTATAATTACTTGTTCATCCTGTTGAGGATGTAAAATACTATGGTGATTTTCAGAGCTCATTTCATAAAAGTGGGTGAATGTGATACAATTTAATTCAGTGCAAAGATGTTTTAGGACATCCACATGTAAATGTAAAAATAATTGTATTTGTTAATTTTAAAAATGTAAATTTTCACTGTATTGATCATTTATTTCACATTCTGTCACTCTTTTCACCAACCTGTATTATGTATATATGTGTTAGATTAGATTTATGTTTAGAATAGCAATACAGTTTGTCTGTATTCAAAGATGATTGACTGTGGTATATTTTGATAAATAATCAACAATGGACCAGGACTGGCGCTTCTTCGAAGTCCTGCGGGCTCAATCAGAGGACCGGCACGCGATCCGGAGCCTCCTTGCCCAGGACCACTTATGCCTAGACTTAGCACATGCTCGTACGAAAATAGCAAAACTTCATGGCCATGCCCACTGACTTTGTGCATATGATGTATGGAATATCACTGTGTAGCGGTCTTAAAGGGCTAGTTCACCCAGAAATGAAAATTCTCTAATTTACAGACAATCGCAGAAAAAGTATGACATCAGCAGTTAAATAAATGAGTAAACATAGTGAAAGGACTTTCATATTGATCTGTTTCTCACCCAAAGCAATCATATTGCTTTAGAAGGCATTAATTTAACCATTGGAGTGGTTTAATTTTGGATGACTTTTATTACAAACGTCTGGGCTTTTTTCCTAGCTAGAATGAAATCAAGAGATGAGCTTGTGTGAGAGAGGATGTTTTTAAATTCTGTTGGTTTAAGTCCCTTTTTACTGTCTCTGACGACTATCATATATCTCCCCCAGTGGCATTTGCAATCTGGTCATAGAATCATTTTACAATAACGATATTTTAGCTAAATAATTTTTATGTTGCCAGTTGTACTTAACAAGGCAATTTCCTGGTGGAATGAACACTAGAGGCACTACAACAACAATTACTTTTTTTCTCTTTTCACTCTACTCACGAGCAAAATGCAGATTATCAGTTAATAAACATGTACTTTTCGCTCTCTTCCTCACACAATGCTATCTTATGATATACAAACACTTTTACTAATGAACATGGCTAATTTTAACATTTGCACTACATAAGCAACTTTAACATTTCCAAACTTGTATAAGTGTGATCAAAATGCGCTCAACTGATAGAGCGTTGCACTTGTGATGTAAAGAACTGGTGTATGAGTTCTGAAGAGCATGTGAGTCCACATTTGAGCCCAAAGTGTCATAGAAGCACCACCAAATTATGTGGTTGCTTCAGAAATTGTGTTTTTCATCTCACATTTTCTTTGTATGATACTAGCAATTAGGTTTATAGGGAGTTTTTGTTCATTTAAATCTCGATAGAACATTAACCTTAACCTGATCTGTTCGTGAATATTTCATTCGCTTTTAGCACCAAACAGTGGACATTTCACTTTGAAACTGTCCTGAGACATACACAATGTTCATTGCATGGCAGAAAACACCCCTAAATTGTGATGTCAGAGCACCCAGGCCCTTGAGACAAAAAAATCTAAATAAGCTTTGAAGAAAGTTAGTAATTTTGTTGGTTTTTTAAATTGTTTTCTGAGGTTTGCTACCAAACCTTGCTGTTGAGCAGACAGATGAATTCAATAAAATTCATAGTTAATAATTACTCAGATTCCATTATTTTTATTATTATCATTATTGTTGGTTTTATAGTTATTATTATAATTAGAAACTGCCTAACAACAATAATAATTCTGCTAATAGGGAGTAGAAATTCATAGATGCAGTATTATTTAAATATAAAGGCAAGTGTAGAAATAAATGACATGAACACATTTTATTACAAAAGCCTTTTGTTTTTACATATATATTTGCAACGTGAATGATCTTTTCTTTTTACTTCATACATATCTGTAGAAGTAGCAGGTGTAGAATAAAGTTTAGGAATAAAATGTCAGTGTTTCTCACATCGTGCTCATAGTTCTGTGCAGTTTCAGATCTTAAATTCCACCTTTGCAGATAGAATAGAATCCTTTATTTTGGTCACACATTATACACACAGTTCTTTGCATATATACAGTGAAATTTATTAGTTTTCACATATCCCAGCTAAGCTGGGGTCAGCATGCAGGTTCAGTCATGATACGGCACCTGGAGCAGATAGGGTTAAGGGCCTTGCTCTAGGGCCCAACAGTGGCATCTTGGTGGTGCTGGGGCTTGAACCCCCGACCTTCTGGTCAGCAACCCTGAGCCTCAACCACTGAGCCAACACTGCCCCAAACTGATGAGACTGTTGACTCCACACAGCTGCCTTGCGACACTGCATTTGAAATGACTGACCTCTAGTCTGTCCTGTTGTTTGTCAGATGCAGTAAAAAGGCAGCTTTTCAATCAAAAAATTATATGCAAAAATTGTATAATACTTTTCAAGTTTAAATAAAATTGTAAGGAATAAAACTAAAAAATTATATATTTGGAAATTCATATGTTAAAAGTACAAGTACTCTGTTTAAATTGCACTCAAGTAAACTACAAATCCCCCAAAATAATACTTAAGCATTCTTACTTAATTACTTTATACCCCTGCAATTGGTTGTCCTGGATGACACTAAAATGTGTGAGTGGCATTCAAATGTGATGCTATTGTGATTGATACAGACATGGTATCAAAAGGACCAAAATGTACCTAATAGCTTAGGCTCTTTATTTTAAAGGGTTTAAACAATGTTTTCTATGCCTGTTCAATGAACCATAAACAATTATTGAACATGCACCTGTGAAACGGTTGTTAAGACACTAACAGCTTACAGACGGTAGGCAATTAAGATCACAGTTATAAAAACTTAGGAGACTAAACAGACCTTTCTACTGACTCTGAAAAACACCAAAAGAAAGATGCATATGGTCTCTGCTCATCTGCGTGAACGTCCCTTCATGGTGAATAGAGGCATGAGGACTGCAGATTTGGCCAGGGCAATAAATTGCAATGTCTTTACTGTAAGACGCTTAGGACAGCGCTACAGGGAGAAGGACAGCTGATCATCCTCGCAGTGGCAGACCGTGTGTAACAACACCTGAACAGGATCGGTACATCCAAATATCACACCTGCGGGACAGATACAGGATGGCAACAAAAACTGCACAAGTTACACCAGGTTACAATCCCTCCATCATGCTCTGACTGTCTGCAATAGGCTGAGAGAGGCTGAACTGAGGGCTAGGTCTATTGTGAGGCAGGTCCTTACCAGACATCACCGGAAACAATGTCGCCTACGGTCACAAACCCATCTTAACAGTACCAGACAGGACTGGCAAAAAGTGCTCTTCAATGATGAGTTGCGGTTTTGTCTCACCAGGGGGGATGGTCGGACTTGCATATATAATCAAAGGAATGAGCATTACACCAAGGCCTGTACTCTGGAGCGGGATCGATTTGGAGGTGGAGGGTCCATCGTGGTCTGGGGCGATGTGTCACAGTGTCATCGGACTGAGCTTGTTGTCATTGCAGGCAATCTCAACGCTGTGTTACAGGGAAGACATCCTCCACTCTCATGTGTTACCCTTCCTGCAGGCTCATCTTGACATGACCCTCCAGCATGACAATGCCACCAGCCATACTGCTAGTTTTGTCTATGATTTCCTGCAAGACAGGAATGTCAATATTCTGCCATGGCCAGCGAAAAGCCTGCATCTCAATCCCATTGAGCACGTCTGGGACCTGTTGGATTGGAGGGTGAGGGCTAAGGAATGTCCGGAAACTTGCAAGTGTCTTGGTGGAAGAATAGGGTAACATCCCACAGCAAGAACATTTGGAGGAGATGCACTGCAGTACTTAATACAGCTGGTGGCCACACCAGATACTGACTGTTAGTTTTGAATTTGACCCCCCTTAGTTCAGGGACACTTTATTCCATTTCTGTTAGTCACATGTCTGTGAAACCTGTTCCGTTTATGTCTTAGTTGCTGAATAATCTTTAGGTTTATACAAATATTTACAAATGTTAAGTTTTATGAAAATAAAAGCAGTTGAAAGTGAGAGGATGTTTATTTTTTGCTGAGATTATTTGTATGAAAGTAGATTTGTCTATATTAGTGAGGATATTTCATTGAGGCAATGGTTTTTATGACACGTTGCGACTGAGGTCTACACTCGAATTGTCAAACACAAACAGATAGCACATGTTAATATTATGTTTCTAAAGCATTTGTACAAATAAACTCCTAAACAGAGCTTTGCTGTCCTGCTCTGCTGGCCATTACATTAAATCTTCTAGGTTACTATTGTAACCTCCATTCCCTGATGGAGGGAACGAGACTTTGTGTCGAATGAAGCGAAACTAGGGGTCTATCTTGAAGGACTCGGTTCCCTCTGAACTTGAGAAAAGGCCAATGAGAAATTGACAGACAGAATTTGCATGTCCCTCCCCCGGACATATGGGTATAAAAGGAGGGAATCGTGCATCTGTCCATTCAGGTTTTGCACTGAGGTGCCGAGAATAAGGTTTGGCCGTTACAGTGGCTCAGTACAGCGTCGTAACTGGAGGGACACAACATCTCATTCTCTCCATCAGGGAACGGAGGTGACAATAGTAACCTAGACTTTCCCCATATGTCACTCACTCAAAGTTGTGTCGAATGAAGCGACACTAGGGGTCCCTATTCAATCACGCCATGCGCTGAACCATGTACGTGAACTGCTGACGCAGGTGCGGGCAGGCAGTTGCTTACCAAAGCAGCAGTCTGCGTCAGACTGCATATACCCTTCCCTAATGTCCCATAAAAATGTCATAAACTTTTTAGGTTCCCGGTATCCCCGAAGGGGGGGGTGATAAGCAATGTGCCAAGCACGCTAGCTGTGCCTTTTCTCTCTTGATGTTTCTCGCATAGAGTTAAAGTGGCTGGAGCCATTTAACGCTATAACACGCATGGGGAAGGCATGGGGGGTGATAAGCAATGTGCCAAGCACGCTAGCTGTGCCTTTTCTCTCTTGATGTTTCTCGCATAGAGTTAAAGTGGCTGGAGCCATTTAACGCTATAACACGCATGGGGAAGGCATTCTTTTCCAACTCCTATTCTTTCAGGGGGGACAAGACCCCGTGGAGACCACATCCTGCCCAGGCTGGGGGGTTAAATGTGTCGAATACATCACATGGGATTTCAGGCCACACGTTGAAGTGGCACGGTGGTAGGTCCTACCTTGCTTAAACACAGCGACCGGGGGGCAGAGTGGTGTAGCGAATCAGCTCTCTGAAATATTAATAATCAATCATAACTTGTTATAATCGATTATGAATATTTGGATCAGTTAATCGGGTTAACTTGATGTAGCTACATTAACATTACAACCAAATACTCGGTTCATCCCGTGAACACTCAATATTGGTTATTAATTAATTAATTAATCGAAATGTACATTTCCGGGGCATGGGAAATGTCTTTCTTGCTAAGTATTAAGAGCAAGTAGTCAAGATCTATGATTAGTGACTTTAGATATGAGCTTGAGACACAGACAACTTTACGTGTGACATGAACAAGACATTATTAACTAGACTAAACATTTAAACTACTCTAACATACATATACATACATGCATACAGTTTACCAAGGGAAAGAGGGCTGAAGCAGAATACAGGAAGGCAAGAAGTTATAGCATTGTTTGAAGTTCAGCAGATCAACAGCCTGAGCAAACCATCATATTAGTTCTGACACGCCCTTTTTAGAAAGGGGTAAGGATACTTAATGTATCAAATAATGAGACTAAGTTTGATACTTGCATGTCCCATTTGAATTAAACTGTCCTGATGCAATTTGTTGAGGCTCCAGTTGATCTTTGATGATGTTGTCTTGATGAGAGAGAACCAGTGGGAGTCAGAGGATCTTTGGTGAATGGAAAGACAAGGCCGTAGCCTGGCGCACGCTTGGGAGGACCAGGAAGCAAGGGAGACAGGAAGCAAGAGGGCCAGGAAGCAAGAGAGCATAAGAGAGCGAAGAGACGAGAGGACTAAGAGAGCAAGAAATAAGAGCTAAGAGCATTTATAACCTTAGAAAACATGTCCCACCTCTCATTGGCTCGACCAATGAGAAGGGTTTGGGTTCCAGGCGGGAATTTGGTTTATTGCTCTTTGTTCTCACATTTCTCATTGCATGAGCAAGAAAGAAACTAGGAAATATACTTGTAATACTAATATGTTGTTGTTATCGACATATCATGTACACAGTCATTTCGATCTTCAAAATACCAAGTTATAGAGACCAAATATGCCACACATATGATTTCGGTTAACCATAGTATGCAAAGTCTGAAACATTAACCCATTAGAGTTTGAAAGAAAACACAGATCAAACAACATTTAGGAAAATTATGAGATGGAACATTAGATACATGTCAATGAATTTATCACATGGATATATAGAATATATATATAGGATTAACAGGGTTCATTTCTCTTTCTCAGTAAGAGAATGAAGTGAGGGTCAGCACTTCTCTGAACATTCCTTTGGAGGTCGTAAAAGTCTCCCTTACTCTGGGCATGAGAGAGTTCCTTTGTCAAGGCTCATTTGCATGTTTATGACAGTAAGATATTTTGGGCTGAATGACTCAAAAGACAGTAAAACATCGTGTAATATCATTCTACAGAGATCTTATATTCGAATTCAGCTCGGACAAATCGTAAGGTTTAATTTGATACCAAGAAACGTGTGTTTAGTACACTTAAAAGGGAATATACACTCTGAGGCTATTAAATATGAGGCTTCAGAGTTTAAAACACACAACTGAAACAGTTCTAACGAGTTTGATATACCTCAGAAATACACAACATACAGGGATTACACGTATTTCATTAGCAATATGCAGTTCTGTGTTTAACTGAAAAACACACACACACACATTGTTACGCTCAAAGTTTCCCTTCCTGTCCACACGATAAGCACGTGGTGAGCATGCGGATGTCACATGCGGTTCTCTGTCAATAGTTCATTGTCTCTTTGTCAATACATTTATTGTGCTTGTGGAGACTGGTTGGTGCTATTTCAGTAATTAGGGAGTTTTTAACAGTAAGTTCTTGTTTGTTCGTGAATCTGTTAAGGCCACTGATCCTCCGCCATACCTTACAGTCCCCCATTTCGGTCAGGTGGTGTCCCTGTTGGAGACATCATCGGATCGACAATCATCACAATGGCGGATGGCAGGTGAATCATGAGGGTTTTGTAGCAGGTGGTTGTTCCACGGTGGGTGATGTAGACAGTAGCCAAATCCAGGTCTCTGCAGCAGGTGCAGAGGCAGCAGGTGCTTTGACAGTGTGTCACCTGTCATTATGAAGTCAGTTCGTTTGAGGCAGGTGCTTGTTTGTGGCTGCATTGAGTGGTTATGGGCATTGTGTAGTGTGGAGAGAGTTTCAGACTGACCTAGTACTGGTAGCAAAAGGGCAGCAGGTGGCCGTTCGCCCTTGGTTCAGCACCCAGTCACCAGGTGTCTGAAGTCTGCAGTGTTACTCTGCTCTGGCAGCAGTGCTGACTTGAGCTTGCCTGAGTGGTGTTGGGCAAGAGTCAGAGGTTTGTTCTTCCCAGTACTCCTCAGGGGAGTTCTGTTCCAGGAGCTCTTTTGCTAGTGCTAGCAGCTCTTGTAACTCATAAACAGGCTTTTCTAGCTGTCTTTGTAGAGCCTCTGTTTGGCACCTGTTTGAAAGGTGTACAGGAGGATGTTGTTGTAGACTGCTGTGGGACGCCCTGTGGTGTTTGCTGGGTGAGGCCTTGTGTTTGTTAAAGGCCTTCTGTGTCAGGTCACGCAGTTATTGGATAGGCATTGTGTGGGGCAGGCCATAATGCCTAAATGGTGACTTACCATAGGATGGAGGTTTCGGAGGAAAAGGCTCTTGAAGCTGGTGTCCTCCTCCATCCCAGGTTTGTTGCGAGCTCGAGTAAGCTCGTCTGAGTCTGTGGTAGTAAACATAGGGAGTTTCATGCCGACCCTGTTTGGTGTCTAGGGCAGCGATCAGTCCGCTTTTAGACTCTGAGAATTCCCTTATGATGGCTTGTTTCAGCTGCTGGTAGTTAGACTGGATGTTTTCTGGCTGTCGAGCCAGAAAGCGTCGCAACTCTGGGCTGGACGTGATCCAGATCAGATGAAGTCTATCTTGATGGTTCACACTCATCAAAGACTGAAGGTGAAAGTCAATGTCTCGCAGGTAAGCGTGGACGTCGTGGTCTCCTGCAAGCTCTGGTGTAAATGCAGGGATATGTCTGGCCATTCGGTTGAGGTCTTTGAGTGTCGCTACACGTGTCGTTTCAAAATTCGTCTGAATCAATCCTTTTCCTTCCGCGGCTGCAGAAGCTTTAAGGAAACTGTCCGATGACGTGTTAAGCAGAGGGGTTTGTCCTTTGTAACTCTGTGCTTGGCTGAGGGAGGTTTTTCTGCTGATTGCGAGTGGGGGAGTGAGATGTCTCTCCTGCTGTGGTTCCTTTTGCAGCAGGTAAGAGTGTCTCAGTTCTCGTTGGACCATGTCAAGTTCATCTTTGGTGTTGTCCAGCTGCTGAGTCAGCACTTAACTCCAGCTCTGGACACATTCAGTTGACCTTCACAGGCCATGATTCTGGCATCTTTGTCCAAGAGTTCAGAATTTGCTGTTTTTAACAGTGAATCTTTGTGAAAGAGTACCTTTTCCAGGTGCTCTCTGGCTGTCTTTTCCAGCTGCTCTTGTTGTTTAGCAGCTGTCAGAGCCGTTTGAAGTCTGTGGATTACCTCCTGTGACTCCCTTCTGCCAGGGTCCTTGTGTCTGTCCTGAGCCTCCATCTCTAGCTGGTCTATGTGGTTTTTAGCATGTGTCAGCTCCATTTGGGACTCAGTGATCTGGCGTTGGAGGTTGTTTACCTCCTGTTTCAAACCTGTGAAGTTGTGGGCCAGGACGATAACCTCAGTCAGATATTTGTGCTCATACCTCTGGTTTGAGTCGTCTGTCATTAGTTCTTTTCCCTCGTTTTCCAGTTGCTTTTTGTTCTGTTGCTGAAGGTTGTCAGCAGCCATGGATAAAAGGGTGTTCCTCAAAACACCTAGCCAGTCCTTTTGGCCTGCCATCTGGGCAGTTAGGCTAAGCATCTGCAACATTTTGGCACACTTCTGGTGAGAGTAAGGGCAAGAGACTAATGCAAGATCAAACAGAATTTGGAGCTAAAGGCAAAGTGAGACAGCAAGGTGTATAATGTACAGCTAGGTTTTGCTAGGTGTGGTTAACAATTGAAATGTGTTCCTGATTATTACTATCTTAGCTGCAAATATCAGGGTGCTCAGATTTGTGTGGATCTGAGTGGCTTTGCTAAAAGAGCGTAAGCCTAGAAATGTAAGAGAATGAAGTGAGGGTCAGCACTTCTCTGAACATTCCTTTGGAGGTCGTAAAAGTCTCCCTTACTCTGGGCATGAGAGAGTTCCTTTGTCAAGGCTCATTTGCATGTTTATGACAGTAAGAGATTTTGGGCTGAATGACTCAAAAGACAGTAAAACATCGCATAATATCATTCTACAGAGATCTTATATTCGAATTCAGCTCGGACAAATCGTAAGGTTTAATTTGATACCAAGAAACGTGTGTTTAGTACACTTAAAAGGGAATATACACTCTGAGGCTATTAAATATGAGGCTTCAGAGTTTAAAACACACAACGAAACAGTTCTAACGAGTTTGATATACCTCAGAAATACACAACATACAGGGATTACAAGTATTTCATTAGCAATATGCAGTTCTGTGTTTAACTGAAAAACACACACACACACATTGTTACGTTCAAAGTTTCCCCCTTCCTGTCCACACGATAAGCACGTGGTGAGCATGTGGATGTCACATGCGGTTCTCTGTCAATAGTTCATTGTCTCTTTGTCAATACATTTATTGTGCTTGTGGAGACTGGTTGGCGCTATTTCAGTAATTAGGGGAGTTTTTAACAGTAAGTTCTTGTTTGTTCGTGAATCTGTTAAGGCCACTGATCCTCCACCATACCTTACAGTGGAATGCTCAAGGGAGACGCGGGTCCTCTGACAGGGGAAATACACACAGGGGGATAAATCCGTGATGGCCAAACCCTGTGGAGAACATATTCCAGTACAGAGTAGTTAGTACCCGTGGTGGGTCCTGATGGGAATTCCTCCACTGAATTCGCAGACCAGAGGGCTGGGGAGGAAAGACATCCAGGGAGCACAAGTTTAGTGGACTCTTCTGGGACAAAGAGCGCACATGATCGCCTCAGTGGAGGGAAAGGGCACTATGTGCAAGTGGAACACCTGGTCAGCCGTTCCACATTACCAAGTTCTACGTACTCGGACCTCAGAAAATACGGGATGAGACCGACTCAACCCTGAGATTGTAGAATCTCGTAAAGGTATTGGGTGTTGCCCAGCCTGCTGCTTTAGGGCATAAAGTTGCCTGGTATAGGGAGCTCTGGCTTGGTTGATCATGTCTACAACAGCAGGTGGTAGGCCACTTGGATCTTCCGCAGACTGTCCAAGGGCCAGACGTGGAGGTTTCAGAGGTCTGGGCACAGATGCCAGAGGGTGCCCCGCCCTTGAGAAGACTGGAGTCAAACTGTAGTGGCCATCTCGCTCCTTGGTTTAATCATCTCAGGAACACTTGGGAGCCTTCTGGGTCACGGTGGTGGTTTGTGAGATGGGGGCATCAGCCTGGGCACAGGTTGAAGCGGAGCTGCCTGTTGGTTCGAAGCCACAGGGGGACGCCCTCAGCAAGCAGACGGAGCACGGCTCGGGCTGGAACGAAGGTGAGGCATGAGGTTGGAGATAGCCTCCATCTGCTTCCTCACTGCTGAAGACTGCTGGGCAAAGTCTTCAATGGTGTTGCCGTATAAGCCAAACAAGGAGATGGTGCTGTGACCATCGTGGCCCAGGGGGCGTGGTCGGTCATCGAGTGCAGTTCCTGCAGCACATCAGGATCAGCACTACCCAATTGCAGAACTTTAAGTGCCTTGGCTTGGTGGACTTGCAGGAGGGCCATGGTATGCAGGACAGAGACAGCATGAGGGGCCGCTCTGCCATCGAGGGTAGTGAGAGTGGTGGAGCGAGGAAGCCGGTTTCGGGCAGTAAAAGGTTCCCTCTACGGCTTTGTCAACTTGTCATGCACCTCCAGGAAGAGAGGTGGGGGGTTGTGGCTGTGAGTGGCGCTCTGACCCGAGGAACCAATCGTCTAGCCGTGAGGGGTGGGGGGGTGGAGGGTTTCAGTCCAGCTCCGTGCTCACAGCGGCCTGGGCAAGCATTGCGGACATCTGTGCGTCAGGCTCAGACTAGACGAGCAGACCTGATGTTGGCAGCCCAGTTGAGTCATCAGTATCAGGCACCGCTGTGACGCTCTCTGATGCAATGGCGAAATCATCTTCCAGTCCGAGGGAGACATCAGACTGGCCGGATCTGGACGGAAGCAAACGAGCGTGCTGGGGGCAGGTGGTTTGTGGGGATTTACCCGGCGAAACTAAGCCCACTGCACTCCCCAAATTGCCTTCAACGCCAGCCGGGGGGCGGGAGAAGTGGCTTTCTCTCAGAGGAAAGAAAGCCGCGACTGCAACGTTGCCATGGTTATGTTCTCGCAATGAGAACATGAACCATTTATAAAACGCTGCCTGCATGTGATCGCAGCCCAGACACGGTAGGCAGCTCTTATGACCGTCATATGCTGAGAGATATCTGCCACATCCAGGTCACGTGTGTTAAGATGAGCTGGACGGCAGACGAGGGGCGAGGATCTAATTGCAGAGTAGCTTTATTTAACAAGGAGAAACAACTAAATAGACAACACCAAAACAAAGGAAACACCCGCAATGGGGAAATACAACAAAAACACGGAAAACATACAAAGGTTTAACAGACAGGATAAACATCAAAGGGCACGGAAACAAGCATCCATAAACATCGACAGTCGACAAGGGAATGAAGAAACAGCAGGGTTTAAATAGGGGTTTGACATGATGATGACAAAAACGAGACACAGGTGAGAACAATGATGCAAAGATGGCAGTGATGAGATCAGGGAATTGTGGGAAGTGTAGTTTTTAGACAGACAAGTGAAACACAGGGCAGACAACAAGGAAAACGTGACATAGAATGTGATCAGTGACGAGTGAAACAGAAAACACGGGGCAGACAACAAGGGAATCGTGACATAACCCCCCCTCAAAGGAGCGGCTTCCAGACGCTCCTCAGAAACAAAAAGAAAAAGGGAATACAGACAGACCAAGGGAGTACAAGGGGCAAACAGACAGACCAAGGGAGCACAAGGGGCAAACACACAGACCAAGCGAGCACAAGGGGCAAACAGACAGACCAAGGGAGCACAAGGGCAAACAGACAGACCAAGGGAGTACAAGGGGCAAACAGACAGACCAAGGGAGCACAGGGGGCAAACAGACAGACCAAGGGAGCACAAGGGGCAAACAGACAGACCAAGGGAGCACAAGGGGCAAACAGACAGACCAAGGGAGTACAAGGGGCAAACAGACAGACCAAGGGGGCATAGGGGGCAGACAGGCAGTCCAAGGAGGCACGGGGGGCAGACAGGCAGTCCAAGGAGGCACAGGGGGAAAGAAGGCCATCCAAGGGGGCACAGGGGGCAGACTGGCAGTCCAAGGAGGCACAGGGGGCAGACAAGCAGTCCAAGGTGACCACAAGAGGACTGGATCAGGTGGTCTGGGAGCTGGCCACAGAGCAAAGACAGGTTCAAGAGGCTTGGGAGGCGGCCTCAGGACCACAGCCATGGGGGCCCCCGAGGGCGGAGCCGAGGTAGGCGGGGCCGTGGACTGCTCAGGAGACCACATCGTAGAAGGCTCCGGAGGCGGAGCTGAGGGAGGTTTTGGAGGCTCAGGAGGCAGAGCTGAGAGAGGCTCTGGAGGCTCAGGAGGCGGGGCTGAGGGAGGCTCAGGAGGCTCAGGAGGCGGAGCCGAGGAAGGCCTAGGAGGTGGAGCCGAGGGAGACTCAGGAGGCGGAGCCATGGGAGGCTCAGGAGACAGAGCCGAGGGAGGCTCTGGAGGCTGGGCCAAGGAAGGCTCAGGAGGTGGAGCCGAGGAAGGCGGCACCGTAGGAGGCTTTAGAGGTGGAGCCCTGGAAGGCTCAGGAGGTGGAGCCGAGGAAGGCGGCACCGTAGGAGGCTTTAGAGGCGGAGCCCTGGAAGGCTCAGGGGGCGGAGCCATTGGAGGCTCAGGAGGCAGAGCAGAGTGAGGGAGGTAGCGCCGTAGGAGGCTCTAGAGGTGAAGACCTGGAAGGCTCTGGAGGCGGAGTCGTAGGAGGCTCTGGAGGCAGAGCCGAGGGAGGTGGAGCCGTTGGAGGCTCGGGAGGCGGAACTGAGGGAGATGGCGCCGTAGGAGGCTCTAGAAGCGAAGACCTGGAAGGCACTGGAGGCGGAGCTGTAGGAGGCTCTGGAGGCGGAGCCGAGGGGGATGGCGCAGTAGGAGGCTCTAGAGGCGAAGACCTGGAAGGCTCTGGAGGCGGAGCCGAGGGGGGTGGCGCCGTAGGAGGCTCTAGAGGCGAAGACCTGGAAGGCTCTGGAGGCGGAGCCGAGGGGGGTGGCGCCGTAGGAGGCTCTAGAGGTGAAGACCAGGAAGGCTCGGGAGGCGGAGCCCTGGGAGACTCGAGAGACTTGAGAGGCGGAGCCCTGGGAGGCTCGAGAGGCGGAGCCCTGGGAGGCTCAAGAGACTTGAGAGGCAGAGCCCTGGGAGGCTCGAGAGGTGGAGCCCTGGGAGGCTCGGGAGGCGGAGTCCTGGAAGACTCGAGAGGCGGAGCCCTGGGATGCTCGAGAGACTTGAGAGGCGGAGCCCTGGAAGGCTCGAGAGGCGGAGCCCTGGAAGGCTCGAGAGGCGCTGGCTCTTGGACGGTCATGGCTACAGGTGCTGGCTCTGGGACGGTCAAGGCTACAGGTGCTGGCTCTAGGACGGTCGAGGCTACAGGCGCTGGCTCGGGGACGATGAAGGCTACAGGCGCTGGCTCACTGACGTTCAAGGCTACAGGCGCTGGCTCACTGACGTTCGAGGCTACAGGCACTGGCTCACTGACGTTCAAGGCTACAGGCGCTGGCTCACTGACATTTGAGGCTACAGGTGCTGGCTCACTGACGTTCGGAGCTGCAGGCATTGGCTGGTTGGCCGTGGTTGGCGGAGGCTGGAGAGCAGAGGCCTTTCTTCTCCTCCTCCGGCGGGCGGATGAAGTTGGCAGCGCTGGTTCAGTTGACCACGGCAGGCGTGGGGGTTGGCTCACTCACCGTGGCTGGAGAGGAAAGCCCAGAAGCGGGAGCCGGGATCAGGAGAGGTGGCTCCCCGGCAGCGAATACCTCTACGATGAGCCTCTCGTAGGAGGCTCGAGAGGCGGAGCCCTGGGAGGCTCAAGAGACTTGGGAGGCGGAGCCCTGGAAGGATCGAGAGGTGGAGCCATGGGAGGCTCGAGAGACTTGAGAGGCGGGGCCCTGGAAGGCTCGAGAGGCGGAGCCCTGGAAAGCTCGAGAGGCGCTGGCTCTTGGACGGTCATGGCTACAGGTGCTGGCTCTGGGACGGTCAAGGCTACAGGTGCTGGCTCTAGGACGGTCGAGGCTACAGGCGCTGGCTCGGGGACGATCGAGGCTACAGGCGCTGGCTCATTGACGTTCGAGGCTACAGGCGCTGTCTCTTTGACGTTCGAGGCTACAGGTGCTGGCTCACTCACGTTCGGGGCTGCAGGCATTGGCTGGTTGGCCGTGGTTGGCGGAGGCTGGAGAGCAGAGGTCTTTCTTCTCCTCCTCCTCTGGGCAGATGAATTTGGCAGCACTGGTTTGTTGACCACGGCAGGCTTGGGGGTTGGCTCACTCACCGTGGCTGGAGAAGAAAGCCCAGAAGCGGGAGCCGGGATCAGGAGAGGTGGCTCCCAGGCAGCGAATTCCTCTACGATGAGACCCACATACTTTTGCCAAATGTAGTCTCCGGTCTCCGGGAGTTCCCACCATCGGTGTTTGGGTACACCGAACCGGTACGCCATCTTCAGAGTGTGGTCATCCCAGCCGGTGTAACTAGCCACGCTGGTGAAGAAGTGGGAGAACTCCCAGACAGACAAGTCCGCCTGTGTCAGCTCCGTGAGGAACCCTGCTAGATCCATTGTTGGCCGACTGTTCTGTTACGATGAGCTGGAAGGCAGACGAGGGGCGAGGATCTAATTGCAGAGTAGCTTTATTTGACAAGGAGAAAAAACTAAATAGACAAAACCAAAACAAAGGAAACACCCGCAATGGGGAAATACAACAAAAACACGGAAAACATACAAAGGTTTAACAGACAGGATAAACATCAAAGGGCATGGAAACAAGCATCCATAAACATCGACAGTCGACAGGGGAATGAAGAAACAGCAGGGTTTAAATACACAGGAGACATGATGATGACAAAACGAGACACAGGTGAGAACAATGATGCAAAGATGGCAGTGATGAGATCAGGGAATTGTGGGAAGAGTAGTTTTTAGACAGACAAGTGAAACACGGGGCAGACAACAAGGAAAACATTACATGGAATGTGATCAGTGACAAGTGAAACAGATAACACGGGGCAGACAACAAGGGAATCGTGACAAAATGTCTTTAAAAAGACGTTCAACGCCAATGTGTATAAAAAAAGGGTCTATTTAATCTTTAAGGAAATGCTGTCGAAGCGCTCAGGGGCGTGGACTGCACTGGTGTGCAGAGAAGGATTGAAAGCCGCTGGTAATGCGCCACAGGATCCAACAGCAATGCTCTTAGAAGCGAGTGAAACAGTAATGGAACACAAGCTTGCTGAACATACAACCATTCGGCTCCGAAGAAAAAATCTGAATTGACAGATGCACGATTCCCTCCTTTTATACCCATATGTCTGGAGCAGGGACATGCAAATTCTGTCTGCCAATTTCTCACTGGTCTTTTCTCAAGTTCAGAGGTTTACGAGGCCTTCAAGTAAGACTCCAAGTTTTGCTTCATTTGACACAACGTCGAATGAGCGACAGACTGGTAACTCCTTGACTTTTAGGAATGAATTGCTAAGCTGCAAAGGAAAAAAAGGAAAGAGCTAACTTGGCCACTAAAGTCTTGACAGTGAAATGGCTTTACAGCTACAGAATAAAAGGAGGCAATAAAACCACTTTAACGGCCCCCTGGTATCACCTAGAAAGGTCTGTGTTGAATGATGGAAATGCATACAAAATGCAGTAAAAGCGCAAAAATAAAACATGGTTATTACTTTCTTCTTGTCTCAGCTGTTGCTCTATTCACACACGCACGCATGCACGCACATACACACACACATTCCAGAGCAGTAGTGTTGGTAGGCATCTCCTGAATTATTGCTTTAGGTCTTTCTATAAACAGCCTCTTTAAGAGTTTCTCTTACTGTTTCTGGGCTAGTGTGTCCCTGTGAATAGCAACAGAGAAGAGACATATCCAGCTGCAGACCCGCAGCACCACCAGTTTCAGAACCCCAGTTTCAGAACCCCAGCGCCAGAACCTGAAGTGAGGGGCGGAGTTATTGACAATGAGACAAGCATGGCGGAGAGCATGGTGAGTTGTGTAACGTTTTTGACATCATGTTGTGAAACATTATCGCATATATTAAGTTCACCGTTTATCTGCTAAATATTTAATTTGTGCATAACTTTATCATCTTAATGAAGCTTGAATATGTTGTCATACTTAACTGTATTAAAAAAAAAATTCTACGGATGGTTCGATACATTTTTGCGTGTTGTAAATGAGCCTTGCGGTGACGTTTTGAAGACATCTTGTGAAGGTGTTAAAGTGTTTGTTCCACGTTCCTCTGTTATATGTATTGTTTGTGAGTTAATGTTACCTTATAGTTGAGTTTTTTTTTTTACGTTGAGATTATTGTGTGGTGCTTTCATCTCTTGTAGAGACATTTCGAATGAATGAAGACCACAAGGAAAAGGCCCGCAACAATCTCCTGGAACAGTCAGAAGCTTCCAGAGAGCCCTTTCTATTTCATTTTGTGTTCAGGGATGACATGGAGTTATTTTAGCAAGAATGTAAGGACAAAATGGGCCTGAGAGTGAATTCCTCATTTGATACATTTTAAGTTTAATTTATACAGGATTGTCATGATAAAATGGGCCTAGGGGTGAATTGGTCATTTGTTGTATATATTTTTATTGTTTCTTTTAAAATTATGCTGAATTTTCTCTCTTTTTAGTTTTTTGACATGTTTTATTTTACATAAAGAAACATGCATGCTGCACATGTTCTTGTGAAATAAAGTATATTTTATATAACATGCCCATATGTTTCAAGCATTTTTTTTCACCATCATGATCAGGAAGTAACTCTCATAATACAATGAAACGGATAACTATATACAATTATATTACACAAGATCAATGTTTTAAAATGCTTATTGTACTGTACCTTAAAGAATCATTATAACATATGTATAAAGTATGATGTTTCGTTTGTAATAAAAGCAAAGTACTCTCCAAAACGTTAGGTGGCGCTACTCGGTTTCGAACGTAAGCTCCGCCCCTCACTTCAGGTTCTGGCGCTGGGGTTCTGAAACTGGTGGTGTAGCCTACTCTCCAAAACGTTAGGTGGCACTACTCGGTTTAGAACGTAAGCTCCGCCCCTCACTTCAGGTTCTGGCGCTGGGGTTCTGAAACTGGTGGTGCTGTGGGTCTGCAGCTGGATACTATTGACAGAGAAAGTGAGTGTGTATGTGCCATTATACCTACACAAATATGCAGCAGAAATCTTTGCCCTATGACATCACAATATTTACAGCTTAAAAATAAAAAAGCAACAGCTCCCACTCCTCCTCCAGTTGTTAATAAAGGGTTTAAAATTGTGCACATTGTAGTGCCATCAACCAATAAGACTTGTTAGCATGATTATTCACATAATTAGTCACAGTCTCAATAAATAAATACATAAAATAAAAACACAGAAATAATAAACAAAAGCCCATAAGAAAATCCCCTTTCCCAGCTACAGTCCCAGTACTTTACCTTTACTAAACTTTCTAGATGAGAAATCTTAAGAGGAACAGCACACCCAAGGAGATTTTTCACCTCTTGCATCCGCATTCACAAAAGTAACCCCAGTAATTATGTCATCTAGTGTCTACCATTTTTCTTCTGACGTTGTTTGCATGCATGATTCAATAGCAACAACACCGATGGAGGGTGCCAGGACCAGAGCTGCAATTTTGTTAGCACTTTATTTACACAAACTGTGGCTGCATCTGAAAAATTAGGCAGCTGCCTTGCCTGGGAAAGGGCATAAAGAGGATAGCTTCCAGGGGCTCATGAGCCAGCTGAGAAACTGCCTTTAAAATGAATGGGAATGCTAACAGATAGCTCTCTCTAGGAACAGACCTTCTTGGTTTATACTGTCACTATTCATCAAAAATCAAAGATTTCATCAGAAAATTAACTGCTTACATTAGACTGTAATTGGCGGGTGGTACCTGTCACGGATTGAAATATCGCTGACAGTAACATTACTTTTATTTTATGATTAATAGGTTGGGTGAGAAAGATGTCTTAGCTGAGGGACTGAGAAAGATAGATAGAAAGAGAGATGGAGCATAAGGATTTTTTTAGCTGGGAAATTAGCTGGCCTTCCAGCTAAACATCAGCTTAGCCAGACTGGGAGACCAGCTCAGACCAGCTGCTGAGAGACCAGCAAACCAGAATAGGCTGGTTTAAAAGGAATAAACCCAAATAAAATTATATAATTTTTAGTAACCCTAATGTCGCTCCAAACCTGTATGTCTTTTTCTTACATCAATGTGAATTTTAAAAAGGCTTCACAGGGTTTCTTCAACATATAGTGAATAGTGAATCTATAATAGTGTCAAGCAACAAAATGGCCATAGAAAAACACCATAAAACCTCAGTAGATGTAATGACATGTACTATTTTACAAGTGTCCTGAAGTGATATGATCACTTTGTGCTATGAATAGAATAAAATAAATCATTATTCACTATAAAATCAAATGTGCTATACTGGCAAGTTGATAACATCAAATCTCATTGGTTCTCAATGCGTCTTGTAACTTAAAGTCATGATGTCATGATGCACGTTTGATCACAAGACGTGATGAAAACCAGTGAGGTTGATATTTTCAATGTAGCCACCACATTTGATTTAAGCACTTTTATATTACATTTTAGAGTTTTTCTTGATTGCTAAGACACATATCATTAAACATTTCAGCATTTCAACTACAAACTTACAAGTCAATTGACAAAAACAATTTAACTTCTCAAAACATGGTAGGATCTATTGAAAACACTAGTGTTGGGTAACATTACTTTTAAAGTAACTCTATATTGCGTTCACCTTCTGTCACTCACTCGATGTTGTGTCGATGTAGTGACACTAGGGGTCACACTTGAGAGCCCAAAACACCTCAATCTCTTAGAAAAGGCCAATGGGAATTTGGAATTTGCATACATCTCTTCGGAGCCGAGCGGTTGTGTATCAGCGAGCTGAATACTACTGCTGTTCCATTCACCTCAAAGAAGAGTATGCTGTTGGATATAAGGCACATTCCAGCGGCTTTCTCTCCTTCTGCACGCCTAGTGTAGATTACGCCCCTGGGCGCTTCGACAGTGCTACTAAGAGAGTATGTTTCTGCTAAAAGAGTATATTTCCTCTTTAAGAGCAAACAAATTGACATGAACGTCTTTTTAAAGACGCATCTTTATAAAGATACCTTTCCATCTTTATGTGATTCCTGGATGTGGTTGTTATCTCTCCGCTTCCGACGGCCATGGGCGCTGCTTCACGTGTCTGGGCAGCAATCACACTGAGGCAGCATTTGTGGATGGTTCATGTTCTCATTGCAAGAATATGACCATGGTAACGTTGAGGTCGCAGCTTTCCTTCTTCAGGGGGAAAGCCACTCCAGCCGCCCCCCGAGCTGCGCCTTCTACCTACGGGTACTAGGCTGGCCTGGCTGACACTGGAGGCAATTTGGGGTGTTGAATGGGCACAGACCTCCCGTTGAGTTCTGAGATGAGACCAGCTCACCTCACGGCCAGCTTAACGTCTCTTTCGGGGCTCGCAAGCAGGATGAGTTTTTGGTCACTGCAACAGAGAGCGCACTGGCGATTGTCACACGCTGAGGACTCGACTGGGCTGCCACCTTCAGGTCTGCCCACCCAGTCTGAGGCCGACACAGGGCTGCTGCGAGTATCGGGTTGGACTGGAACCCTCTGTCCTCCCCTGAGCCCTAGCTGCTAGATGATTGGTTCCTGGGTTCAGGGCACCACTTACAGCCAAGGTCCTTTTCTTCCCGGAAGTGCATGACGAACTGACGAACAGATTTGTCCACTCTCACTACGCCCTTAGGTGGATAAGGCGGTTGCGGTGCATCTGTGCCCACAAAATACCACCACCAGACAGGATTGTCTGGCACTCCCCTCCCGGGCCTGTTGGACTACGTTGTCTCTAGCGGCTAAAGCCTACAGTGCTACAAGACAGGCCATCTCCGCCCTGCATGCCATGGCCCTCCTGCAAGTACACCAGGCCAAGGCACTGAAAGCGCTGCACGTGGGTAGTCCTGATCCCAATGTGCTGCACGAGCTGACCTCAAAAGTCGAAGGTCATGGTGCGAGCACACGGGCAGACGATGTCCACCTTGGTGGTCCAGGAGTGTCACCTGTGGCTGAATCTGGTCGAGATGAGGGACGGTGACAAGGTTAGCTTTCTCCCTGCACCCATTTCCCAGATCTGCCTATTCGGAGACACCGCTAAGGACCTGAAGGACGTGTACTTTCACGTCTCGGTTTTACCTTGACACAGACCCTTCCTAAGGTTTGCTTTCGATGGCCAGGCATATCAGTACAAATTCCTCCCCCTTGCATCTTCACGAAAGTCACAGAGGCAGCTCTTTCTCCTTTAAGGGAAGTGGGCATCTGCATTCTCAACTACCTCGATGACTGGCTGAATCTAGCACACTCTCGAGAGTGGCTGTGCGCACACAGGGACCTTGTGCTCACGCACCTCAACCGCCTTGGGCTTTGGGTCAACTGGGAGAAGAGCAAGCTCTCCCCAGTTCAGAGCATCTCTTTTCAATAGACTCAGTGTCAATGATTGCGTGCCTCACAATTGAGCATGTGCATTCAGTGCTGAACTGCCTGGACTCATTTCAGAGGCTCCAGGGGCATATGGCATCCTCGGCGGTGGTCATACCGCTCGGGTTGATATGCATGAGACTGCTTCAGCACTGGCTTCAGCCTCGAGTCCCGAGATGGCATGGCGCAGTGGCACACATCAAATGGCTTTTATGCCCCTCTGCCGCCACTTATTCAGCCCTTGGACAGACCTTGCATTTCTGCTGGCAGGAGTTCCCCTACAGCAAGTGTCCAGACACGTCGTTGTCACCACAGGTGCCTCCAAGTCGGGCTGGGGTGCCATGTACAACGGGCATGCAGCCGCAGGTTCCTGGACAGGACCACAGCTTTTTTGGCACATCAACTGCTTAGAGTTGCTGGCTGTACTAATTGCCCTGTGGAGGCTATTGCCATTGATCTGGGGCAAGCATGTGTTGGTCCGGTCTGACAACAGAGCGACAGTAGCTTATATAAATCGCTAAGGCGGCGTACATTCTCCTCGCATGTCGCAATTCGCCCTCCATCTCCTACTCTCAGCAGCAGCTAAGGTCGCTGTGGGCCACTCACATCCCGGGAAGCCTCAACACCACATCGGACGTTCTGTGGTGGCAGGTGACACTCAGCGGAGAGTGGAGACTCCACCCCCACGAGGTCAAGCTGATTTGGAGATGATTCGTCAAAGCACAGGTAGACCTGTTCGCTTCCCGGGAATCCTCCCACTGTCCGCTCTAGTATGCAATGACGGGAGTCCCTTTTCACAGACACGCTGGCACACAGCTGGCCCCAGGGGCTGCACAAATACGCGTTCCCCTCAGTGTGCCTACTTGCACAGTCCCTGTGCACTGACCTTTCACAGACCCTGTGCAAGGTCAGGGAGGACGAGGAACAAGTCACCCTTGTGGCACAATATTGGCCCACCAAGTCTTGGTTCTTGGACCTCACACTCCTCGTGACAGCACCTCACTGGCAAATTCCCCTGAGATAGGACCTTCTTTCTCAGGCAAGGGACAACATCTGGCAAACACGCCTAGAGCTCAAGAACCTCCACGTCGGGTCCCTGGATGGGATGCGGAAGACTTAAGTGGTTGACCGCCCACAGTGGTAAACACAATCACTCAGGCCAGGGCTCCTTCTACACGGCAGCTGTATTCCCTGAAGTGGCATGTGTTTGCTAAGTGGTGTTCTTTCTGTAGCGAAGACACCCAGAAATGTGCAGTTGGGCCAGTGCTTTCCTTCCTGCAGGAGAAGCTGGATGGGCGGTTGTCCCCTCCACCCTGAAGGTGTACGTAGCTGCTATAGCAGCGCACCACGACGCAGTTGAAGGTAAGTCCCTTATAAAGCACGACTTGATCATCAGGTACCTGAGAGGCAACAGGAGGCTGAACCATCCTAGGCCGTGCCTCTGTTCCTCATGGGACCTCACCGTGGTCCTGCTACTCATTAAAGTTAGCTAAATTGCTAATTTGGTACTATAAAATCACTTGCCTTTACATCAGTTCTGCCCTACAAAGGCAAAAGACCTTAACAGGCTAGAGTGTGGAACTGAGAAATATATATATATATATATACTTTCCTCGGGGGCAATTACCATTTGCATTGATCGCCTCACTACATTACCGTATGAATAGCGCGTCTGCATGTGGGTGTGATCAAATTAGGGATAATAAGTTCAGCCTGGAGAAACTGTGCATCGCTTGGTTTAATACAAATTACATTGTAGGTGAATATTTGTTTTAAAATGTAATTGTTTTATTTAATAGTACACATTTTTAGCTTTCATTAGACATATGTTTCATGTTTGTGTGATAAGTAATTGCTGAGTTTCAGATAATTTTTGTGACATTTAGAAATATGCTTGCGGATACAGAGACGGTTGAAAGCGCACCCTATTTATTTTCTTTATTTTACAAAAGCACAAGGTTTTGTTGTTATCGTGAGTGTACACAAATAAAAGTAGACCCTTTATAGTTTCTAATGATGTCTTACACTTATCTGTATGCGCAAAAATGAGTATTTTAAATTGATTCCGCTGTTATGAGGAAAAAATCTTGCAGGACGTGACCCCAGGGGGTTAAACAGGATAGTAAAAACACAAAAACACATTTTTTACTACACTTTTATTCAGGTATTTTGTGTGTCAGATTGCTTCAATGACAAATGTATGACAGTACACAGGCTACTCCATAATTTAAACGCGGCAAACTTTAATATAAAAACAAAGGCAGAGTACCGTAACTCCATGCCGGCATATTAACTTCACTTTGACGCACGGTTAAACAAAACTTAATTTGAGTGTTCCAAAACAAAGTCAAAGAGTGGTAATTTGAGTTAAGGAGTTCTGCCTTGGTTTCTCCTGGGCTTTTGGAAGTTACTGTTAAGACAACCCATTATTTTCTTGAAAAAACAACTAAATTGACACAAGATACTTATCCACATGATAATGGAGGTCTTGAAAGTCTCAAAAATATAAATAACTAATTGTAGACCAAAAACAAAGTTACGCCTTTGCACGGCAGAGTTGAAAGCTATTTGTTTTGTTAAATAAAGCTTAACATAGTCTTTGTGTTTGTTTTTAAGTTACCATAGTGTGCAAAAGACTGGCATGTCTTGAGGTCAATATTGGGTAAAAAATGGCAAAGAAACTGCTTTCTCTTGAAACTCATCAGTCAATCATTTTTTTGAGGAATGAAGGCTGTACAATGCTTGAAACTGCCAAAGAAGATTTCATACAAAGTTGTATACAACAGTCTTCAAAGACAAAAGGACAACTTGCTCTAACAAGGACAGAAAGAGACGTTGAAGGCCAGATGTACAACTAAAAAAGAGGATAAGTACATCAGAGTCTCTAATTTGAGAGATAAGACACCTCACATGTCCTCATCTGACGGCTTCGTTGAATTCTACCCACTCATCACCAGTTTCATGTAGAACAGTAAAGAGAATACTCAGGGCTGCAGACCTTATAAGAATTGCAAAGAAAAAGCCACTTTTGAAACAGAAAATAAAAATAAAAATTTTGAGTGGGCAAAGAAACACATACATTTGACAACAGATAATTGGAAAAGAGTGTTATGGATCTTAACCCCACTGAGCTTTTGTGGGATCAGCTAGACTGTAAGGTACGTGAGAAGTGCCCGTCAAGCCATATCTAAGGCTAGTGCTACAAGAAGCATGGGGTGAGATGTCACCTGAGTATCTGGACAAACTGACAGCTAGAATGCCAAGGATCTGCAAAGCTGTCATTACTGCATGTGGAGGATTTTTTGATGAGAACTCTTTAAAGTAGTTTAAAAAGTTCTGAAAATGTTTTCAAATTGTAATTTGTCACGTTATTAATGTCCTGACTATAGATTGTGATCAGTTGAATTCCACTTTAGTGAATAAAAGTACCAATTTCTTTCCATAAGAGCAAAATCTTTTGCATCATTCCAAAGTTTTGGCCACCAGTGTAGGTCTTCATGTCATATTTATAACAAAGAATCAATAACATGAATATGCATGATATGTTTTTCCATCAACATGGCAGCCTATGTGAATTATGAAGGATAACTGCTGTCTTACCTAAAGCGGAAAAGTCCAACCCTTGCACCTGCATCATATCATATAATATATGTAATCATATAATATATCATATCATCTATGTGCCGTTCCCATCAACGATGCCAGAGTCAACTTAAGATGTTTTTTATAAGTCAGGATACAATTCAGTGGGGAATGCCAGACTAACATGTACAAGGATTAATTCTGATGAATAAATTAATGTTTTTCACTTAAGTAATCTCAGTGCATGCTTGTTTTGAGTTGATCCACGGTGTGTACAGATGCCACAACTTCAAAGGTGCATGTTGATACAACTTGAATGGAATAATTTTTAATGCTACCAAAATGTCGAAAAAAAAATCAAAAAACCATTTGTATTATGAATCAATCTACTTGTTTATATTAAAAAATAGAATATTTGTAGAAACTACGACATTTTCTCTGCGTACACTATCGATGTAGAATGTTGCTCGAAACCACAGATCTAGTCTTTTCTCATTCTACCATTTACGGGGAGCTGTAACACGGAGCAGTTCGGCTGAAAAAGTTCTGTGAATTAAGTAAGTATTTCACCCTGTGTATCATATCGTGGCCAGCGGAAAACTAGTCTTATAATCCCTCTGCCTAAATGCGTTTACTGATTTATTATATATTTTTATACAAATACTGTGGACTAATTGCAAACCAATTAGTAAATTATGAGACTTTTAATGTTTGGGGGGAACTATTTCTTGAATTGAGATATACCAGTTGCTGGAA